>NC_022026.1:43481746-43516597 GCF_000317375.1 Microtus ochrogaster | reverse complement strand
TAAATAAATAAATAAATAAATAAATAAATAAATAAATAAATAATTTAAAAAAGAATTTGCTTAGAATCAGAGGGTGGAGCTATCTCATAGTTGACCAACATTAACCATAGAGATTTAGAGGACTGAGGACAGATAGACTTAGAGAAGGTCTCAGGCCTTTTTGAATCAAGGAATGGGAGGAGAACACTGGTTACTTCTCTGCCACTTCTCTGATCATTCAGCTTCATACCATGATATCTGACTCCTAAATTTTTATTGATAAAGAATAATTACGTAACTACTTCATCTAATGAAGGACAGAGAGGAAAATTAAAACCACTTGTGGCTAACATAGTAATAAACTTATGGGGATGTGATTTGTCCTACCCAGATTAACATTATCAAATCTCACAAACAAATCATAAACTAATGTATGCTTCTGAGAGAAATATTCAAAGGTATTATCAAGAACAGTCATCAACTATTCAGGCTGTACATAAACAGAAGAAAAACAGCTGTTGATCTTTCAAAGATTCCAATAGCCCTACCTTTAAAATTGTTAACTGGCAAACCTGTCTGGGTGGAAAAATGGCCTTTGAGGTCAGAAAAATTACAGGCATTAGAACAGCTGGTACAGGAAAAGCTAAATGCTCAACATATTGAAGAACTGACCAGTCTTTGAAATTCTCCTATATTTGTCACCAGAAAGAAATCTGGAAAATAGAGAATGGTAACAGATCTAAGAGCTCTTAATAAGGTGATCCAGCCAATGGGCTCTTTACAGCCTATAATTTCCTTGCCTTCTTTATTACCTAAAAGATGGTCTATTATACCAATTTATTTAAAAGGCTACTCTACTTTTTACTATACCTTTACAATAACAGGATAGAGAAAATTTTGCCTTCACAGTTCTTACTTACAATAATTCCCAGCCTCTTAAAAAGATATCAATGAAAAATTCTTCCAGAAGAACCTTACCTTCAACAACCCTACCTTATGTCATTATTTTGTACAACAGCCACTGGAAATAATTCATAAACAGTTTCTTTAACCTATAATTTATCTTTATATGAATGATATATTTTATTTATTTATTATATTTCTATTGATTTTATTGAGCTATACATTTTTCTCTCTCCCCTCTCTTTATATTCCCTCCCCTTCAACCCTCTCCCATAGTCCCAATGCTCCCAGGAGATCTTGTCTTTTTCTACTACCCATGTAGATTAGATCCATGTATATCTCTCTTAGGGTTCTCTTTGTTGTCTAAGTTCTCTGGGATTGTGCATTGTAGGCTACTTTGTTTTGTTTTATGTTTATAAGCCACTTATGAGTGAATACATATGATATTTGTCTTTCTGGGTCTGGGTTACCTCACTCAATATGATGTTTTCTAGCTCTATCCATTTGCCTGCAAATTTCAAGATGTCATTATTTTTCTCTGCTATGTAGTACTCCATTGTGTAAATGTACCACATTCAGCTCATCCATCCTTTGGTCGAGGGGCATTTAGGTTGTTTGTGGTTCTGGATATGACAAATAATCCTGCTATGAACATAGTTAAGCACATGTCCTTGTGGTATGATTGAACACCCTTTGGGTATATACCCAAAAGTGGTATTGTTGGGTCTTGAGAAAGGTTGGTCCTAATTTTCTAAGAAATCGCCACATTGATATGGATGATATCTTACTAGCTAATTCAGATGTAGATATCTTAGAGAAAATGTTTGAAGAAGTAAAGAAAAATTTGCCTTGTTGGGGATTAAAAATTGTTTCTGGAAAAAACACAAAGAGGAGATTCTATTAATTACCTAGGATATAAGATAGGTTTACAAAAAATTCAACCATAGAAAATACAAATCTTGGAAGATAAATTATGAAGTCTTAATGATTTTCAAAATTTCTGGGAGATATTGACTGGTCACAGTTGGATTAACCACTCAAGAATTAAGTAGTTTATTTCAAATCTTACAAGGTGATAAGGAGTTAAATACTCCAAGAAAATTATCAACAGAGTCTGCAAAAGAATTGGCTTTGGTTGAAGATAAATTACTGGATGCATTTGTATCCAGAGATTGATTGTATTCTGGTTAGTTTACCTTCTATGCATTCTCCCACAGGAACTTTTATACAGAGAGAAAATAATATCTTATAATGGATATCTTTACAACATAAACAGAGTAAAAAATTAAATACCTAGGTTGAAAATGTTTCTGAATTGATTCTGAAAGAAAAATTAAGATTTCATCAACTAGCAAGAATAGACACAGCAGAAATTGAGGTACCTTGGCAATGAACTTGTAGTAATTTTTTGGAAGAGATTATCAGCAGATATCCAAAAAGCAAGAGAATTCATTTTATAAAGTGAACTAATTGTATCAATCCTCATACTATACAGGTAACACCAATTTCTGGAGTCCCTACATTCTCTATTGATGCAAACAAACCAGGAAAGGCAGATTATAAGTCAGGAAATTTAATTAAAGTGGCTCAAAGCCATTATGATCTTATTTAAAAGTCAGAATTATATGTTATTCTCATGGTATTATTAGATTTTTGAAAATCTCTTAATATAGTTATTGACACACAATCTAGAGAAAGAGTCTTCCTTGTTAGTATAGTGGTGAGTATCCCCGCCTGTCACGCGGGAGACCGGGGTTCGACTCCCCGACAAGGAGGTCAGAGCGGCATTTTGCCAGGCTGTGGTGGCGCACGCCTTTAATCCCAGCACTTGGGAGGCAGAAACAGGCAGATCTCTGTGAGTTCGAGACCAGCCTGGGCTACAAGAGCTAGTTCCAGGACAGGCTCCAAAACCACAGAGAAACCCTGTCTCAAAAAGCCAAAAAAAAAAAAAAAACCAATCTGGAGAAAGAGTGGTTTTACATATTGAAACCACTGAACTTATTTTATTTTTATTACTTTAGCAATAATACCAATCAAAATTCCCACTTTCTCCCTCCTTCCACTTCCCTCCTGCTCCCCCCAAACACCCTCCCTCACCCCCTCCAGTCCTAAGAGGGGGCAAGGCACTCTGCCCTGTGGTAAGTCCAAGACCCTACTCACTACATTCAGGATGAGCAAGGTATGCATCCATGGAGAATAGGATCCCAAAAAGCCAGTACATGCAATAGAGACAAATCCCAGTGTCATTGCCATTGGCCCCTCAGTCTGCCCCAACTGTCAACCACATTCAGCCCTCTGTTTGATCCCATGCTCGTTCATTACCAGTCCAGCTGAAGATGGTGAGCTCCCATTAGCTCTTCTTGAAATTTTTGGTAGAATTCTGTACTAAAATCATTCAGCCCCGGCCTTTTTTTTTGTTGGGAGGAGAGATTAAGGATACAAGGATCTAAATATAATAAAAGCAATATACAGCAAGCTAACAGCTAACATCAAATTAAATGGATAGAAACTCAAAGCAATTTATTGACCAAGGGGTTTCTGTCCTGCCAAGTTCTCACAGTTGTTAAGTCCCAAAGAAGTCACACAGAGGTCTACATTAGTTATAAACTGTTTGGCCCATAAGCTCAGGCTTCTTATTAACTCTTATAACTTATATTAGCCCATTATTCTTGTCTATGTTATCCACATGGCAAGACAGTCACATCTTGCTTTTTCTATGGCTGGGTCATGACTGTGGACTAGGACTTCCTTCTTCCCAGAATTCTCCTGTTCTCATTGAAGCACCTCTACTTCCTGTCTGGTTGTACCACCTATACTTCCTGCCTGGTTACTGGCCAATCAGCATTTTATTAAAATACAATTGACAGGGTACAAACCATTGTCCCACAACAGTGATTCCAATAAAATCAGGAACAAGACAAGGCATATCTCTTCAACATAGTGCTTAAAGTTCTAGCAACAGCAATAAGACAACATAAGGAGATCAAGGGGATTCAAATTGGAAAGGAAGGAGACAAACTTTTGTTATTTACAGATGATATGATACTGTGCATAAGTGACTCCAAAACCTCTAGCAGAGAACTCCCACAGCTGATAAATACCTTAAGTGATGTGACAGGATACAAGATCAACTCAAAAAAAATCAGTAGCCCTCCTATACACAAAGGATAAGGAAGCAGAGAGGGAATTCAGAGAAGCATCACCTTTCACGATAGCCACAAATAGCATAAAGTATCTTTGGGTAACACTAACCAAGGAAGTGAAAGACCTATTTGACAAAAACTTTAAGTCTTTGAAGAAAGAAATTGAGGAGTATACCAGAAAATGGAAAGAGCTCCCATGTTCTTGGATAGGTAGGATCAACATAGTAAAAATGGCAATCCTACCAAAGGCAATCTATAGATTCAATGCAATCCCCATCAAAATCCCAACAAAATTCTTCACAGACCTTGAGAGAATAATAATCAACTTTATGCTAATACCTATATTGCTCAATCTGTTCCACATAATAGAAACAGAAGGGTCATTTCCAAACTCTTTTTACAAAGCTACAGTTACCCTGATACCAAAACTGCACAAAGACTCAACCAAGAAAGAGAATTACAGACCAGTCTCACTCATGAACACTGATGCAAAAATTCTCAATGAAATACTGGCAAACCAAATCCAAGAACACATTTGAAAAAAATCATACATTATGATCGAGATGCAGGGCTGGTTCAACATATGAAAATTTATCAATGTAATCCATCATATAAATAAACTGAAAGAAAAAAACATATGATTATTTCATTAGATGCTGAAAAAGCATTTGACAAAATTTAACACCCCTTAATATTAAAGATACTGGAGAGATTAGGGATACAAGAATGATATCTAATTATTTTAAATGATTTAGAATTAAATTTTTTATTTATTAAATTACAAAAATCATCAGAAATAGAATTAATCCCTTGTAATTAGCATATATGATATCACACATGGGTCTATTAGACCCTCAAGCACAAGGTAATGATGAAGTTGATCAGCTATTAGTAGAAAATGTGATAGAAGCTTCTGTGTTGTATAATAAACACCGTGTTAATAGCAATGGTTTGAAAAAAGAGTTTTCTATCACCTGGCAACAACCAAAGGGAATTATCAGGAAAACCCCTACCTGTTCTTTATATAACCAAACTCCATTATGTACAGGAAGCAACTCAAACGGTATTCAAAGAAACAAAATTTAGCAAATGGATGTGCTTTATTTTGGTGAGTTTGCAAAATTAAAATATACACACCATACCATAGATACATATTCAGGACTTCAATAGGCAACTGCTTTGGGTTCTGAAATGGTTGATTCTGAAATTGCACATTTATTAGAAGTTATGGCCTGATATATGATTAATATAAACTGGTGACAAAAATTGGGGTACAACCTGAAGGCCAGAAAATCAAAACAGCCAACCACTGGCTCTTACCTCTACCTCAGTCCAAAATGGTGATTCTGCCTCCAGGAATTCTCTGGAGTTCTGGGATCAAGGGTGTGCACCACTACTGCCTGGTTTTCTATGGCAAGCTAGTGTGGCTACCGGGATTAAAGGAGTGTATCATTGTGGTTACTAGGAATAAAGGTGTGTGTCATTGCTGCCTGGTCTGTAAGGCTGACCAGTGTGGCTTTGACTTTTCTAACCTTCAGGCAAGCTTTATTTATTAAAATAGAAATTAAGCATCACTACAATGGCCATCATTGAGATACCTGTACAAATTAAGATTGACAATGCTCTAGCATATGTCTCTACTAAAATGAAATATTTTGCATATTATAACATAAAGCATATTACAGGTATCACATAATCATACAGGACAACCAGTTATAGAAAGATCTAATCACACTTTAAAAGATATGCTTAATAAACAGAAAGGTGTAATAAAGACCCCCAGAGTTAGATTGAGCAATGTTTTATTAACTTTAAATTTTTAATGCTAATGAGAAATTAATGACAACTGTGTAGAGACATTGTATAATAGAAAACTACTGAATTAAATCAGCCTGTATACTTTAAGGATGTGTTGACCTCAGAATGGGAACCAAGAAATATGTTATATTGGGGAACAGGTTTTGTTTTTGTTTCCACAGAAGAAGAAATGCTATGGATACCTTCAAAAATTGATTGTTAGATTCAGACAGAAAATACATCCTGATTAGAAGAGGTTCATCAAACAACATGGCCATTCAATCTAAACTAATTTATGAGATTAACAAATACCTTTAGTTTGAGCAGATATAACTTGCCAACAAGGAAACTCCCCAATGTTAGGGTTGGGACAAAGGTTTGTTTTTGTTTGTTGGTTGGTTGGTTTTGTTTTGCTTTGTGTGTGTGTGTGTGTGTGTGTGTGTGTGTGTGTGTGTGTGTGTGTGTGTGTGTGTTTTGTCTTTCCAGGAAAATAAAAGCACCCAACTAAGGAATCTAAAAATCGCTGGACAAAGGAGACATCTGAAGAAAAAGTATGAATCGCGTAGAGAAAATGTCCCAAGAAAAGGAGTAATTGGCCAGATGATACAACACATTCTAACAGGATAAAATTTCATGAATCTTCCCAAATGTATGTTTCTACTGTTCTCTACAGACATATAAGGCTAATGATCTTTTTGTAGTCCCAGTCCAATAAAAAAATGAAGAAAGGTGTCTTTGGAGTTGAAGCAGAGCTCTCTCTCTTCTCTAAACACAAGCATACTAATTTGTAACACATCTTACCTATTACTGCAAGTAATTGATCCACGCACCATTGTATATGCTACAGTTTTTCCATGGGTCACAAATTCTTTTCACTTATGGTATTTGGGACCACCTTATAAGGTTTTATGTATTTTTGTAATGAAGTAAAATGTCTCAATGTTTTAGTTTGATATTTCTGACTTTGGAGAAAAGCGGAGTTCATGACAAGATTATGATTTCCTGAGAAGTTTTTGCTTTTTCTAGTAACATGTTACTCCACCTGGAATTGATGCTGGTATATACAGTAAACACTGGGCTCTAGCTATAGAGATACCTGTGGCAACTGATCTTATTTCATCTTGACACAAGTTACCTAAAAGGTGGAAATCTCAATTTTAAAAAATATCTTCATAAGATTGGGCTGTAATCAAGCATGTAGGTAATTTTCTTAATTGGTGATTGATTATGGAGAGCCATCCTTGTACTGATGGTCCTGGGTACTATAAGAAATCAGTCTGAGCAAGCCATGAAGAGCAAGCCAGTAAGCAGCACCATTCCATGGTCTCTTCGTTAGCTCCTGCCTGTAGGTTCCTGGCCTCTTTGAGTTCCTGTTCTGACTTGCTTTGCGATTAACAGTGATGTAAAAATGTAAGCCAAATTAACCCTTTCCTCCCCAACTTGCTTTTGGTCATGGTGTTTCATCACAGCAACAGTAACCCTAACTATGATCATGTCTTTAGGGAGGCAGTATAAGAGAAGAGCTTGGAATCTTGCTTTGGTTTGGTTAGGTCAGTTTGGGTTTTGAAATTCAGTTTGGTTTTTGAAGAAATGAACAGTGGTTTGATTGTTTGTTTGTTTGTTTGTTTTGAAGCGGGTTTGATTTTTTCTAATATTTTTTACTTTCACTTTATCCATGTACATTTCTTTCTGTTGAAAAGTCACAACAGAATGACATCCACATCCTGATCCCATGCTCTCTTTCCTTCACATGGATGCCATTTATTTCTTCAATTTGACCTAATGAGACTTGACCCACAGACAATGTATAGTTATAGATGTGAATGAAATCAAGTCAAAAAGAAAGGAGAAATACTTAAGAAGAATGACACTATGTTGTTGGTATTGACACCAACTATCTAGGCCACATGACCAAGTCGCTGAGAAGTGGATATGTGGCCAAATTGTCTTGCCCTCCCTTAGAGTTATTCTTAGATTATTATGTATCCAGTTGACTGGCTGAAAAGGTCATCCCTGTTCATAGTGATTCTCAGTTCAAGTATTTCATCAAGGAGCTGAAGCAGGGGCAATGGATTCGTGGTGGAGTCTCAGGGCCACAGGAATCATCTAACTTCTCAGAGTTGTGGACTGCTCTGGCTGGAGTCTCTGTGTGTGACCTGGGAGATCTATGGAGTAAAAGTGAACCTATGCGACTACTGGGTACCTCTGTTCCAAATGGCACACAAGGCATGTGTGCCTCTCTCTCGCCCCTTCAGTTTAGCACTCCTCCTGGAAAATTTAGTTACTAGCCTACTTCGTGCCCATCACTTACATTACTCTAATCAAAACAATCTGATATTGAGCCAGTGAGGTAAAAAAGCACTTGCCTCACAAGTCTGAGTTCAATCCTTAGAACTCAAATTTTTTTTTTTTAGAGTGCTTATACGTATTGGAAATTTTATAAGATTATGGTAAGTTTATGAAATGGTATTATTCTGAAAAACCTTAGCTCTTCTCCTTTTTCTTTTTTTTTAAATTTATTTATTTATCGAGGATTTCTGCCTCCTCCCCGCCACCGCCTCCCATTCCCCCCCCTCCCCCGATCAAGTCCCTCTCCCTCATCAGCCTGAAGAGCCATCAGGGGTCTTAGAACTCAAATTTAAAAAGAAAAAAAAGAAAGAAAAAAAAAGAAAGCACAAACGTAGTGGGCCACATTTACAATCCAGCACTACTGTGGGCATAGGAGGCAGCTTAGAGCTGTGCTGTCCAATTTGATGGTGTATGACCACATACAGTTGTCATACACTTAAAATATTCTTAGTGCATGAGGTTGAATTTTATTCCATTTTAATTAATTTGAATTTAAAGGTGAAAGTAAATTCTTGGTTCAGCTAAGTATGTGTCCTTTGTCCTCCAGAACTCCCCAGTGATCAGACTGAGGCCGAAACTTCCTCCATCTCTCTCCACATCTCCTGCCAGCTCTCCCTGAGGAAACCATTTGCTCTCCAATTCACCTATCAGGGCTGCTTCTGGGGAAGCTGAATTCAGCCTTTCTTCCCTGTAATTTCAGTTCACCATTTCATATACTGGCAAGTCCCAAGTACAGTGCTGGGCATTTTGTGCCATGCATCAATTCCTACAGCCTCTTTAGTGTTCAGTGAAGCAGCCAATGGTTGGCTTGGAATGACAAGCCCAAATGGCAAAGAGTGATCATAATTTTCAGAGTCATTTGTTTGCATGAGGGAACGGCGTGACACATCTTTGATGAGCAAGGCTCCTGACCTACAGAATTGCTCAGCCATCAACACATTGCTTTCAGTACCATCCAGGTTGCCCGTGGTGCTCCTGGGGATTTAAAGCAACTGAAAACTTCATTTGATGCATGTCTTATATAGGGATTCTGTTGCTGTGAAGAGACACCATGACCACGACAACTCTTCTAAAGAAAAACATTGAATTTGGGGGTGGTTTACGGTTTCAGAGGTTGAGTCCCTTATCATCATGGTGTGACATGGCAGCATGAAGGCAAACGTGCTGGAGCAGGAGCAGAGAGTCCTACAGCTATACGAAGCTGTCTGTCTCACTGGGTGTGGCTTGAGCATATATGAGAGCTCAAAGCTACCTCCATGGTGACACATTTTCTCTGACTAGGCTGCACCCACTCCAGTGAAGTCAAACCTCCTAATATTGCCACTCCCTTTGAAGGCCATTTTCTTTAAAACCACGTACTGCATTTAAGCATGAGTATGCTTAAGATCAACATAAAGTCATCCCACACACATGCAATCCCAAGGAACCCAAGGAACCCAGCCAAGCATTCAGCTCTAAAGGAGTAAGCTAAAAGAATGCCTTTGAATGCTACATGCTTAGCACAGTACAGCCTTTTATTCTCTTTAAAAGCCACACTTTATTCACATGAATAATGCCTGCTTCCTAGAGAGAACAGAAGAGGCCAGGATTCCTGTCTTTAGGCAGGCAAATGGATCATCAAAGAATTTCTTTGATTCCCACAAGTCTGCTTGAATTATTGAATTGGGCCTTAACACTCTTCCTGCCTGTCACCATGCAGAATGGCATCTTTCTCATTTAAAGTGAAAGTCCAACTTTTTCCTTTTCAACACCAAAAGTTAGTAGCTATGCCAGGATGTAGGTAAAGATATTTTTTAAAAAAAATGCTTTTGGAAAACGGGTTACAAGCACGTTTTCTCTAACCGGTGACTGTTTGTAACAGCTGCAGCTGTGTTTGTCTCATGAGCTGTACTTCAGGAAACTCGGAATGTGTTCCACAGAACCAGCAGGCTACATGACCAAGAGGCCTCATTAATTCATCAAGTAGAGAAGCACAACAACTTCAACCAATTTACATGAATTTCTGTAACAAGTTTGTCCAGAATGCTCACATGATATGTCTCAAATCTAGCTCCTGGGAGGCTCAAAATCAAAGGACTCTAGGGGTTCAGTGAGCAGAGAAATTTTCTTAGTCTCTTTATA
Organism: Microtus ochrogaster; assembly: GCF_000317375.1. Lineage (NCBI taxonomy): Eukaryota > Metazoa > Chordata > Mammalia > Rodentia > Cricetidae > Microtus > Microtus ochrogaster. The sequence continues at coordinate 43,506,305 of NC_022026.1, read as the reverse complement.
CTATGAAAATATGTTTTAAATTTAACTTGTGAATGCAAATTAAATACTCAATGTTCAAAATTCATAGTTACAGACATCATCATCATCATCATCATCATCATCACCACATCATCATTTATAAGTGCAATTATACACATATTGCAGCATGGGCACAGAGGTCAAAGGTTAAAACTCTGGTCATCTGATTGTCTTGCCAGCCCTCACAAAGCATTTTTAAAGATCTCCTCTGTGGGCTGGAGAAATGATTCAATAGGAAAGAATGCTTGCTCAGATCTCTGGCATCCACATAAAAATGCAGGCATAGCTGTGGATAAGTGTGGATGTGTGTGGATGTGGGTGGGGGGTGTAAAATTCCAGCACCAGAGTACCTCAGGAGTCTCAACGTTCAGCAGCCAGTCTGGTCATACTAATAAGCTCAAGTTCAGTGAGAGACCCTGTCTCAAAAAATTAGATGGAGAACAACTAAACCACTGGTTTCCACATGCATGAACACACACTTGTGTGTGTCCACTTCCTATACACAAATGCACACACACAAGAGACATATCACATGCATCATGAATACAAGAACCACTTCACCACCCATCGAAGCCCCAGAGACCTGAGAACAGCCTCCTTACACCCCCAACCACCCCCTATGGCATCTATGACCACCATAGCCTTGCCCCTGCCATAACATGGAGAGGTGAGTGAGTCCCCATCAGGAGGACCCTACTCTCCACATCCTAGCCCCTGGAGGAACAACCTGTGACCCACCCCCACCCAGCTAAGCCCCAAGAGACCTGGGAGCAGCCTCCTCACACCCCCAACCCTCAAGGCGTCTGTGACCAACAGAGCCTTGGCCTCTTCTATACGTGGAGGAGCTTCAGAGCCATATCAGCATCCACCAGAGGCGTGGAACTGCCTGCACCTGGAGGAAGAGCAACCACCTAAGCCACAGGCCACACCTGCACAAACTGGAGGAAGAGGGACCCTCTGAAGCACAGGACCCACCTGCACCCACTGGAAGAAGAGATAGGCAGAGAGCAGTGTAAAAACATATTCAACAACATAAAGAGCAATATGGCACTGTCAGAAAACAGTGGATCCACATCACCAAGACCTGAACATCTCTACGTAGATAACACAAAAGAAAACAGCCTTAAAATTAACTTTATGAAAATGATAGAGGCCCTTAAAGAGGAAATGAAAAATTCCAGTAAAGAACTGAAGGAAAAGACAAACAAAAAGTTGGAAGAAATCAACAAATCCCTTAAAGAAAGAAAAAAAAAAGCCAAGAAAAAAACCAAACTGTGAAAGAAATGGTTCAAGACTTGAAAACTGAAATAGAGACATTAAAGAAAACACAAATCAAGGGAATTCTGAAAATGGAAAATGTGGGGTAAATGATCAAGAACACAGATGCAAGCATAAACAACAGAATATAAGAGGTGGAAGAGGGAACTTCAGGTGTTTAAGATATGATAGAATAGATTCATTGGTCAAAGAAAATGTTAAATCCAACAAACTCCTAACACAAAATATCCAGGAAGTCTGGGACACCATGAAAAGACCAGACCAAACCTAAGGATAATACAGATAGAAGAAAGAAAAGAAGTACAGCTCAAAGGCAAAAAAATATATTTTCAACAAAATCATAGAAGAAAATTTTCCCAACCTAAAGAAGGACATGCCTATGAAGGTACAAGAAGTTTACAGAACACCAAATAGGTGGACCAAAAAAAGTCCCCTCACCATAAAATAATCAAAACACTAAACATACAGAATAAAGAGAAAATATTAAGAGCTTCAAAGGTAACATATAAAGGAAGACCTACCAGAATTGCACTTGACTTCTCAATAAAAAAACTCTGAAAGACAGACGGGTCCTAGATAGATGTTATGCAGGCACTGAGAGACCAAGATGTCAGTCAGACTACTATATCTAGCAAAGCTTTCAATCACCATAGTAGAAGAAAATGAGATATTCAATGACAAAACCAGATTTGAACAATGCCTAGCCACAAAACCAACACTAAACAGAAAATACTAGAAAGAAAACTCAAAAGAAAACCAGCTCACAAAGCACAATCCCCGAGAACCTAGACAACAATGAGGACCCTAAGGAGATAATACATAGATCTAATCTACATGGGTAGTAGAAAAAGACAAGACCTCCTGAGTTAATTGAGAGCATGGAGACCTTAGGAGGGGGTTGAAGGGGAGGGAAATGGCGGGGAGGGGAGCAGAGAAAAATGTAGAGCTCAACAAAAATCAATAAAAAAAATGTGATACAGGGCCAGGCGGTGGTGGCGCACGCCTTTAATCCCAGCACTCGGGAGGCAGAGGCAGGCGGATCTCTGTGAGTTTGAGGCCAGCCTGGTCTACAAGAGCTAGTTCCAGGACAGGCTCCAAAACCACAGAGAAACCCTGTCTCGAAAAATCAAAAAAAAAATGGGATACAGATATAAATAGAGAATTCTTAACAGAGGAATCTCAAATGACCAAAAGGAACTTAAGGAATGGCTCAACATCTTTAGCCATCAGGGAAATGCAAATCAAAACAACTTTGAGATAACACTTTATACCTGTCAGAATGGCTAAGATCAAAAATACAAGTGAAAGCTTATGCTGGAGAAGATGTGGAGTAAGGGGAATACTCCTCCACTGCTGGAGAGAGTGCACCCACTTTGGAAATCAGCATTGAGATTTCTCAGAAAATTGGGTATCAATCTACCTCAAGACCCAGTAATACCACTCTTGGGAATGTACTCAAAGGATATACAGTCATACTACAAGATCATTTGCTCAAATATGTTCATAGAAGCATTATTCGTAAAAGCCAGAACCTGAAAACAACCTAGATACCCCTCAACTGAAGAATGGGTAAAGAAAATGCTGTATATTTACACAATAAAATACTACTCAGCGATTAAAAAAGATGACATCTTGAAATTTGCAGGCAAATGGACACCAAATGGATGTAACTAAAAATAATCATCCTGAGTGAGATAATCCAAACACAGACCGATAAACATGATATCATAAGTGTATATTAGACATAAAGCAGTCCAATCTCAGAGAAGACAGGAAACAAGGAGAACCCTAAGAGTGATATACACGGATCCCTTGGGAAGGGGAAGTAGACAAGATCTCCTTAGTAAACTAGCAGCATGGGGGGAGGGGGAGGTGGTAGAGGAGTGTAGGGGGGAGTAGGGGAATGGGAAGAACATGAGGAATCAAAAAGGTAGAGTTGTGGGAAGGACAGAGACAGAGAGCAAAGAAAGAGATACCTTGAAAGAGGGAGTCATTATGGGGTTAGCAAGAAACCAGGCACTAGGAAAATTCCCAGGAATCCACAAGGGTGACCTCAGCTAAGAATCTAAGCAGTAGTGGAGAGGATACCTTAACTGCCCTTCCCCTTGCCTACAATAATTGATTGAAACAGATGCAGAGATGCACAGCTAAGCACTGGGCTAAACTCCTGGAACCCAGTCATAGAAGAGGGAGAGCAATATCATGAGCAAAAGGGCCAAGATTATGATGAGGAAACCCATGGAAACAATTGACCCAAGCAAGTGGGAGTTCACTGATTCCAGACTGACAGATGGGGAGCCTGCATGAGACCAAAGTAGGCCCTCTGAATGTGGGTGACAGTTGCATGGCATGGGCAGTTAGTGGGGCCACTAGCATTGGAACCAGTTTTTTTTTGTTTTTTGTTTTTGTTTGTTGTTGGTTGCTGTTTTAGTTTTTCCAAGACAGGGTTTCTCTGTAGCTTTGGAGCCTGTCCTGGAACTCCCTTTGTAGACCAGGCTGGCCTCGAACTCACAGAGATCCGCCTGCCTCTGCCTCCCGAGTGCTGGGATTAAAGGCGTGTGCCACCACCACCCTGCTGGAATCAGTTTTTATCCCTAGTGCATAACTGGTTTTTGGGTTTTTTTTTTTTTGGAGCCCATTTCCTATGGAGGAATACCTTGCTCTGCCTAGATACAGGAGGAAGGGCCTTGGTCCTGCCTCAACTGATGTGATAGACTTTGTGAACTCCCCATGGGAAGTCTCACCCTCTCTGAAGTGTGGATGGGTGATGGGGTAAGCAGAGAGCTGGAGGACAGCAGGGAGAGGGAACTGGGATTAGTATGTAAAATAAGATTGTTTTAAAAAGAATAAAAAAGAACAATGGAATAAGTATGTGTCAAACCTAGGGAGAAAATGAACCAGTTCTCTTATTTAAAGCTCTCCTCTCTCTGTGTCCCTATCTCTGCTTCTCCCCTTCTATGTCATTACATTTTTATGCTTTATCCTAACATTTCCTCCAGGTAGTGAAGTAAGCATGGATTCTTTTTGCCTTTTCTTTTTATATACATAATGTACACATTGTGATGTTCCTTGCATTTTTGCACTTAACATTTCACACAAATAGTACCTTTGAACAAGAGACCATTGGTAAGGCCTTTGAACCTCAAATTCAATGAACAATATCTACCAGATGAAAACAACCAAAAGCACATGACCGGACCTACGAACCAGAGGAGTGTTCACATGCAAGTTGTGAACTGAAGCTCCATGATGTTTTGGAATCAGATAGATCTGAATGGGATTCAAATCCCATCTGTACGTGGATAGCCGCTGAGACTCTCAGGGGGTCAGTGGAGACGCAGGCATCTCCGTTTCCACAGTCCTGGGAGGAATGGAGAGAAACCGCGTGTACAGATTCAGCACCTTTTTAGTATGTGCTTTGTGAGCTCCAGACACTCACCCAGCAGGTTGGCTATCTTTTCTTTTTTTTGTAAGATTTGTTTATTTATTATATACACAGTGCTCAGCCTCCATGTATGCCTGCAGGCCACAAGAGGGCACCAGATCTCATTACAGATGGTTGTGAGCCACCATGTGGTTGCTGGGATTTGAACTCAGGACCTCTGGAAGAGCAGTCAGTGCTCCCAACCTCTGAGCCATCTCTCCAGCTTCTTGGCTACGTTTTCATTCCTGTCTCTTATCCACTCTTTGCCAGCTTCCGTTATATACCAAGTATATGTCTTACATTCAAATTCTTGTCCTAAGCACTGTATTCCATAAATAGAACTGTAGTTCAGTTGATAGAGTGCTTGTTTGTCTAGCATGAAGGCCTGGCTCAATCTCCAGCTTTCCACAAATTTGGGCATGCTGAGACACACATGAAATTTCAGCACTGGGGAGATAGATGGAGGCAGGAATATTGGAGGTTCAAGGTCATCCTTGACTATATAGCAAGTATGAGGCCAGCCTGGGCTACATAAGACTTCATCTCAAAAATAAAATAGCAAGTCTTGCTCTGAAGGAATCTAAGATAAGAATAGATACTTCTTTAAACATAAAGGATGACAAACACGGACAAGTTTAAAGACTGATCGTCTTTAGACAATTGCCAGGAGTTTGGTAAGTGCTGTGTATGTGTGTTATCATTGATGATACTATTCTTACTGCTGGTACTATCCCCACATGTCCGGTTTAAGAGTTGGCAACCTCACTATCAATCACTGTCTCATAATGAATCCTATTTTGTTTCACTAAGAAATAGCTTTGGCACCAAGCAATTGGACATGCACCATTATGTCCATCCCCTGTAGGCTATATCAAAAGCTAACCCTTGGCAATGACTCTTAGAATTTCCATCACACGTATCTGAATTACAATATTTTGCTGTAATCTGTCTCCAAATCCTTCACACTCTTCTCTCTCACTAAGATATGGGGCATGTATTATTAATTAAATGACATGATATTATAGCCAGTAATTGAATTACTCCATTGCTCCTGCCTGTGGTTATTAACATCTATCAAAATAAAAGAGGAGGAGCTGTGTTGTCTGAATTACAGTTTGGAGTCATAGGGTTTTGATCTGGTTAAGTACAAACTAACAAGTGGTGGAGGGAGGTTGAATTACATTGCCATGCCAACGTCACCCTTATTTGTTCATAGGCACGGCAGAACACCCAGAGTCCATTTGAGAGTGTACATGTGTATCCTTAACAACCTTTCCCCTTTCAGTGCAGGTTCAGAAATATGGCTGTGCTTTTAAACTGATGGAAAGTATTCTCGCCAGACTATGCTCAGTGGTTGTTTTGTACACAAGTAACTATTTAAAAGTAAGTCAGGAGCAACCAATTAAATCTAAAAATGACTCTGCCGTGACTATACCAATTATAGGCAACCAAGGAGCAGCTTGTGTGCAAAAAAAAATACTCATAAAACCAGAATCGTGTCAGAGCTAGTCGATAGCTATCAATTGCTATTAGTGGAAAGAAAAATAGGAATGGAGGAAAATGCTGAGGGCCAAGAAAATGAATCAGCAGGTAAGTTTCCTCATGAATAGGCAAACAGATTGCCTCACATAAAACAGACACACAGCTATATTCAGGAAAATCAGCACCGAGAGGAAATAGCACGTCAAAATAATAGAGCTATCCACCAAAGCAATATCCCCACCGATATGCAGACATCATGAACCATAGAAATAAAATCAAATGTGTATTTACAGCAGTGTTCATGACAGCTGTGGACCTCCACAGAAATACAGACTCAATTTCCTCTTTACATAAAACCCACACACAGGCAAGCCTGCCTTAGGACTCTTTCTTCCCTTCGGCCCTCCTACCCCACTTTGATGAACAAATACACATGCATCTGGAGCCATTTTGAACGAAAAGGACCTTAGACCTTGTTCTGCTTCAGATTGCCTAGACCAGTGTTACCTATGCTTGTGTTGGCAATATTAGTAATAAAATCCATTTCATTATAAAAGCGATCCTTCTTTCAGGGCTTGGTGGAGTTGGGGAAATACCGGTGAAAGGATACCAAGTTTGTGTCTGACATTAGGGATAGATTATGGTAATCTATTTTACAGTGTGGCTATTATGATTAATGATGCACTGTGCTATTGAAAACTGCCCAGGGAGTACATTCTAATATTCTTACCACAATAAAGGCTATAAGATGATGTGTATGCTACTCAGCTCAATTTGATAAAATTGTGTACACATTTATCAAAACATTTATGTTGTACCCTTGTTTATAGGTATGCAGAGGTTTTTCAACAATTCAAATCTGGAGATCTTTATGCTGGGACACTTGATTTCTTGTTTGGCATGTACTAAGTTTTTCTTTATTTTACAGACAAGTAACAGTGAGCTTAGAGAGGCAAATATGTTTTCAGAATGAAACAGTTGAGAAAGAACAGAGCTAGGACCTAAACTTGATTTTCTGCTCAGTCCAGTTGCTACTGTTTTGGGGGGAGAGGGTGGACAAGAGGACACTCAATTTTTTTTTGAGACAGGGTTTCTCTGTAGCTTTTGAAGCCTGTCCTGTAGCTCTTGTAGACCAGGCTGGCCTTGAACTCACAGAGATCTTCCTGCCTCTGCCTCCCGAGTGCTGGGATTAAAGGCATGCACCCAGCTCAAGGACACTCAATTTTTATGACTATTTCTTACGCTAATTTTTATGCTGCGTTCTTTGTATTTAGTACTGGGAATTAAACATAGCACTATTTGTTATATAAGTGCTTTACCACTGAACCATAGCCCACCCCTACAATTTTTTTAGAGTCCTAAATTATAAGAAGAATTTTTTTGGTCTTTTTGTAATTCCATTGAAGGAAGCCAAAATATATTTTCAGTCTCTTCAATTACAGCTTAATAAGGAGTTATGACTCCCAGCCATCACTCCTGAACACCAGTGTAAACATCTTAGAAAACATGGAGAGAAAAAAAAGAATTAAGAAATGAAAGTAAATGGAGAAAAAAAATGAAAGAAGGGAGGGGGGAAACCTAATCATTGACTCATATACGAGGTAAAGCTTTGCAACTCTATTTGCAAACATCCAGTCCTTGTAAGAATTTGATACAGTTGACACAGGTTTCTTGACACCACATTTTCTCGTTTCATTTAATATACAAATGACAGACAATTAGCTACAGGCCTCCTGTCTATTTTGACAAAGTATCAAGGTGACGCTGTGCCATTTTGTACTTAGAGTTTAACAATAGCAGGGCCTTTTTTGGAGTTTTTTTTTTGTTTGTTTGTTTGTTGTTTGTTTGGGTTTTTTTGAGACAGGGTTTCTCTGTAGATTTGGAGCCTGTCCTGGAACTAGCTCTTGTAGACCAGTCTGGCCTTGAACTCACAGAGACCAGCTGCCTCTGCCTCTTGAGTGCTGGGATTAAAGACTGACCCAATAGCAGGAGCTTTTTAAGACAACATTTTACTTTGGGCTCTATTTTCTTGAGTTCTTTATATATTTTGAAGATCAGTTCTCTGTCAAATTGGGGGTTAATGAATCTTTTTTCCATTCTGTAGGCTGTCATTTTGTCTTATTTACCATGCCCTTTGCCTTACATAAGTTTCTCAGTCTCAGGAGGTCCCATTTATTGATTGTTGTTCTCAGTGTCAATACTACTGGTGTTATATTTAGGAAATGGTCTCCTGTGCCAATATGTTCAAGCCTACTTTCCACTTTCTCTTCTATCAGGTTCAAGGTAACTGGATTTATGTTGAGGTCCTTGATCCACTTGGACTTGAGTTTGTGCATGGTGATAGATAAGGATCTATTTGCATTCTTCTACATGTTGATGCCCAGATATGCCAGCACCACTTTTTAAAGGTGCCTTCCTTTTTCCACTGTTCCATTTTAGCTTCTTTGTCGAAAATCAGGTGTTCATGGGTGTATGGATTAATGTCAGGCTCTTCAGTTCAATTCCATTGGTCCACGTGTCTGTTTTTATACCCAAACTAAGCTATAATAATCCAATTAAAAATGAGGTACAGAGAACTCTCATTAGAATAATCTCAAATGGCCAAAAAAACATTTAAGGAATTGCTCAAAATCTTTAATCATCAGGGAAATACAAATCAAAATGACTTTGAGATACCATCTTATACCTGTCAGAATGGCTAAGATCCAAAATACTTGTTGTAATAAGAGTGGCAGGCTGCTTCCCGCCACCCGGCTAGCTTTATCTGAAATAATTACATAGAAACTGTATTCTTTTAAACACTGCCTGGCCCATTAGTTCCAGCTTCTTATTGGCTAGCTCTTACATATTGATCTAACCCATTTCTAATAATCTGTGTAGCCCACAAGGTGGTTTACCAGAGAAGATCTTAACCTGTGTCTGTCTGGAGTGGGAGAATCATGGCGACTCTCTCACTCGGCGTCTTTCTCCCAGCATTCTGTTCTATTTACTCCACCTATCTAAATTCTACCCTATCAGAGGGCCAAGCAGTTTTCTTTATTACTTAACCAATGAAAGCAACAGATAAGATACAACACCCACCTCCATCAAATACTGAGGACAGCTTATGTTGAAGAGGATGTGGAATCAGGGAAACACGTCTTCACTGTTGGTGGGAGTGCAAACTTGTACAACCACTTTGGAAATCAGTACGGTGGTTTCTCAGAAAATTGGGAAGCAATCTACTTCAAGACCCAAAGGATACTCAATAATACCACAAGGACAATTCCTCAGCAATGTTCGTAGAAGCTTTATTTGTAATAGCCAGAACCTGGAAACAACCTGGATGTCCCTCGAGTGAAGCGTGGATAAATAAAATGTGGTACACAATGGAGCATTACTCAGCTGAAAAAAAAACAAAAACAAAAAACGACATCATGAAATTTGCAGGCAAATGGATGGAACTAGAAAAAAAAATCCTGAGTGAGATGACCCAGACTCAGAAAGACAAAAAGACAAACACAGTGTGTACTCATTTATAAGTGGATGTTATATGTAAAGCAAAGGCTAACCAGACCACAATCCATAGCTCCAGAGTAGCTAGGTAACAAGGAGGGCCCTAAGAGGGACACATGGATCCCCCTGGGAAGGGGAATTAGATGAGATCTCCTGGGTAAACTGGGGCAAAGGGGCCGTACAGGGGAGGGAAAATGGAATAAGAACATGAGGAAACAGGAGGTTGAGTTGGGAGAGAGACAAAGTGGAAGAACAATGAAAAAGATATCTTGATAGAGAGAGTCATTATGGGATTAGGGAGAAACTTGGTGCTAGGGAAACTCCCAAGAATCCACAAGGATGACCCTGGCCAGCTAAGACTCCTAGCAATAGTGGAGAGGGAGCCTGAACTGCCTTGCCCTGTATCAAGCTGGTGAATGCCCCAACTCTCATCATAGAGCCTCCATCCAATAACTGATGGAACCAGATGCAGAGATCCACGACCAAGCACCAGGTCAAGCTCTGGGAACCCAGTCAAAGAGGGGAAGGAGGAAATAGATGAGCAAGAGAGGTCAAGATCGTGATGGAGAAATCTACAGAGACAACTGAACAAAGCTCATGGAAAATCATGAACTCCAGACCAACAGCTATAGAGTCCCCATGGAACTGAACTAGGCCCTCCATAACTGGGAGACAGTGATGAAGCTTGGACTCTGTGAGAGGCACCTGGTAGTAGGACCAAAATCTACCCCTGATACATGAGCTAGAATTTTGGAGCCCATTCCCTATGGTGGGATGCCATGCTCAGCCTTAATGGAGAGGGAGGGTTTGGCCCTGCCCCATCCTAATGTGCCAGATGTTGCTGACTCCCCATGGGAGCCCTTACCCACTGGGAGGAGAGGATGGGAGGTGTGCTGGGGAGGGAGGAAAGGCAGAGCAGTAGGAGGAATGGGAGGGAAAACTGTGGTTGGAATGTAAAATGAAATTTAAAAATAATTTTTTTTGTTTTTTGTTTTTTTTTTTGTTTTTTGAGACAGGGTTTCTCTGTGGTTTTGGAGCCTATCCTGGAACTAGCTCTTGTAGACCAAGCTGCTCTCGAACTCACAGAGATCTGCCTGCCTCTGCCTCCCGAGTGCTGGGATTAAAGGCGTGCGCCACCAGCACCCGGCTAAAAATAAATTTTTTAAAAGCAACATATTATACATGCAAACAGGACTTCATTTTGTCACAGAAAGCAGGACATTTCAATTATAAAAACACCAATGACAGAACAACAGGATAGAGTGATTAGAAGATTCTAGAAACCAATAACCTCAGTTTTTCTTCAGTATAATAGTTGGTGATCTAGTTTTTATATGCCTCAAAGGATCTTCTAATAATCATCCACCAATAAGATTTAAGTATTGAGCTGGGTGGTGGTAGTGCATGCCTTTAATCCCAGCACTAGGGAGGCAGAGGCAGGCAGATCTCTGTGAGTTCGAGGCCAGCCTGGTCTACAAGAACTAGTTCCAGGACAGGCTCCAAAGCTACAGAGAAATCCTGTCTCAAAAAAAAAAAAAAGATTTAAGTATTGAGATCAGACTGCCTGGAAATTCATAGGTCACTCTGGCCAGGAAAGCAAATTGGCTAACCAACCTTCACCTCCCCTTCAGCTCCTCCAGATCCAATCCCCAGTCTCATCTCCAGCTCTGGAGCAGAATATCTGCTGCAGCCTCCATTTTCATTCTGTCCACATCTCCAGTGAATCCCATAGATCTTCTTCTCACAACCTCCTTTCTCCACAATCATTACTTTGTCCCACCACCTCCCCCCAACTCCAGCAGGCACTCCCTGGGAACCCACAGGCGACTCTGACTAGGGAAGCGAGTAGGCTCTCCCTCCATACCCCTAAGTCCAACCCCCAGTCTCCTCTCCAAATTCTCCATCTCCATAATGAAGGGGCTAAGTAAGCAGGCACAGGTGAAACCTTCTGCTTTCCTCCCATTTGTGAAGCCCTCAGGTCTTCCCCATTTCTAAATCTCAGGTCCCAAAACCCAGAAGCACATTTTACCTGGAACCCCTAGTACCTATACCTTTAGGCCACAAGTACCTATACCTATCAGGACCCCAGAAGATGTCCCTCTAGGCCACAAGTACCTATACCTATCAGGACCCCAGAAGATGTCCCTCTAGGCAATGAGCAGCCATTATACTCTTCTAAGACTCAGAGAGAAAAGAGAAACCAAGGGGAAAAGCACCCATCCAACAAAGACAAAAACAAATATCAGCACCTAGAATTAAAATCTTTTCTATTGCAGATACCAAGACACCAGAATAAATGCACACTCAACAGCAGCCAGGACAGTATGCCTCCAACATTGTGGAAGCACAATAAAAAGGCCTTAAAACAACCTTTATGTGGACAATAGAGGAAAATGAATAAATTTTTTTAAAAAAAATCTATGAAAACACAAACAATAGAAGGAAATTAATTAAGTCTTTAAAGAGCTAAAAGTGAAAATAGAATCAATAAGAAAGCCAAGATGAAAGAAATCTAGAAATGAAAAACTTAGAAACTCTAACAGGATTCACAGAGGAAAGCTTCACCAACAGAATACAAGAGGTGGAAGAGAGAATCTCAGGCACTAAAGATACAACAGAAAAATGGGTACATCGGTCAAAGAAAATGTTAAGTCAAAAAAAAAAGCTCCTGGTGCAAAACATCCAGGAAATCTGCAACACTACAAAAAGACCAAATTGAAGAATATTAGGACTAGAGGGAGAAGAAGAAACCCAGTTCAAACGCCCAGAAAATATTTTCAACGAAATTATAGAAAATATTTCTAACCTGAAGGAGATTTGTATCAAATTATAAGAAGTATACAAGGTAACACAGGCTATAGATTCACAGAGAAGATCAAGAGGAAAGTGAGCATCCACCTGGTGGGATACCCCACTCTCTAGGCCTTCCATACCAGGGAAAATCCCAGGCCCCTCCACTTACCTTAGCTTCTCTAGCCAGCCAACAGGTAAGTTTCCTGCACGTAGGCTGCTCCAATAACCCCATCCCATCGCTCAGACCCGGTAAGCCTCAAGTCCCACTCTGCCCCCAAATCCTCCTATCTCCCCCATCCCCCCCCCATGACTACAGAAAAACTCAAATACACAGAGAGGAAGAAAAGGTGAGTTGAACGCCACCCAGCAAAGCACCCCACTCTCTAGGCCCTCCATAGGGGCAAAACCCCAGGCCGCTCCCCCACCTGCCTCAGCTTCTCTAGCCAGCCAGCAGGCAAGCTTCCTACAGAGAGGACGGACGAAGAGAGGAATTCTGAAGCACAGGCTGTCACTGCAGAGAGCAGGCCAAAAAAAAAAAAACACAGTGGCTCCATGAGACACAGAATAGACCAAGAACAGTTCCCAAAGACACAGAGAGCCACTGCAAGGATTGGACCAAGAGGCAAAGACACTGCTGGCACCAACTGGAGGAAAAAATGGGGAGGTGCCAATGCAAGAATTCATTCAACAACCTAAAAAGCAAAAACGGTAACACCAGAACCCAGTGATTACACAACAGGAAGACTTGATCATCCTAACCCAGAAGAAGCAAAAGAAAGAGACTTTAAATGTAACATTATGAAAATGATGGAGACCTTTAAGGAGGAAATTAAAAACTCCTTTAAAGAAATGGAGGAAAAGGCAAACAAAAAATGGAAGAAATCAATAAATCTCTCAAAGAAATGACCCCAAAAAATCAAGAAAAACAATCAAACAAGTAAAGCAAACAGTTAAAACAATTCAAGACTTGATGATTGAAATAGAAGTAATAAAGAAAACAGAAACTGAGGGAATTCTGGAAATGGAAAATCTGGGTAAATGAATGGGAACTACAGAAACAAGCATAATCAACAGAATACAAGAGGTGGAAGAGAGAATCTCAGGTGCTGAGAATACTATAGAGGAAATATATACATCAGTCAAAGAAAACTAAATCCAACAAATTCTTAACACAACACATTGAAGAAATATTGAACACAATGAAAAGAACAAACCTTAGAATAATAGGAATAGAAGGAGAAGAATTCCAGCTCAAAGGCACAGAAAATATTTTCAACAAAATCATAGAAGAAAACTTTCCCAACCTAAAGAAGGATATCCCTATGAAGGTACAAGAAGCTTACAGAACTCCAAATAGACTGGACCAAAAAGAAAAAAAAAGTCCCCTCGCCATATAATATTCAAAATGCAGAGCATACAGAATAAAGAAAGAATATTAAGAGCTGCAAAGGAAAAAGGTCAAGTAAGGCAGACATATCAGAATTACACCTGACTTCTCAATGGAAACCTTGAAAGCCAGAAGGTCCTGGACAGATGTGCTGCAGACACTAAGAGACCATGAATGCAAGCACAGACTACTGTACCCAGTAAAGCTTTCAATCATCATAGATGGAGAAAACAAGATATTCCATGACAAAACCAGATTTAAACAATATACAAATCTAAAACTACAGAAAGTTCTAGATGGAAAGCTCCAACCCAGCTAACTGCACCCACAAAAACACAGGCAACAGATAACCACACACTAGGAAACCCGAAAGAAGGGAAATACACCAAAAAATAACAGAAATTAACAATCACTGGTCATCAATATCTGTTAATATCAATGGACTCAATTCACCTATAAAAAGGCACAGAATAAGAGAATGGATACAAAAGCAGGATCCACCCTTCTGCTGTTTACAAGAAACACACCTCAACCTCAAAGACAGACATCACCTTAGAGTAAAGGGTTGTGAAAAGATTTTCCAATCAAGTGAACAAGAAACAAGCTTGTGTAGCTATCCTAATATCTAACAAAATAGACCTCAAGCTAAAATCAATCAGAAGAGATGGAGAAGGACACTTTATAATCATAACAGGAACAATCCATTAAGATGAAGTCTCAATACTGAACATCTATGCCCCAAATACAAGAGCACCCACATATGTAAAAGAAACATTACTAAAGCTTAAATCGCACATCAAACCCCACACACTAATAGGAGATTTCCACACCCCACTCTCCACAATGGACAGGTCTGCCAGACAGAAACTTAACAGAGAAATAAGAGAACTAACAGATGACAAGACTCAAATGGACTTAACAGACATCTACAGAACATTCTACTCAACCACAAAAGCATATACCTTCTTCTCAGCACCTCATGAAACCTTCTCTAAACTTGACCACATACACAGTAACAAAACAAACCTCAACAGATACAAAAAATTTGAATAACCCTCTGTATCTTATCAGATCACCATGGTTTAAAGTTAGAATTTAATAGCAATAATAATTGTAGAAAGCGCCGGGCAGTGGTAGCACACGCCTTTAATCCCAGCACTCGGGAGTTCAAGGCCAGCCTGGTCTACAAGAGCTAGTTCCAGGACAGAAACCAAAAGCTACAGAGAAACCCTGTCTCGAAAATCTAAAATAAATAAATAAATAAATAAATAAATAAATAAATAAATAAATAAATAATTGTAGAAAGCCTACAAATTCGTGGAAATTGAACCACCCCTGGGTCAAGGAAGAAAATAAGAAATGAAGGACTTCCTAGTATTGAAAGCACAATGTACCCAAACCTATAGGACTCTATGAAAGCAGTGCTAAGAGGATAGTTCATAACACTAAGTGCCCACATAAAGAAAGGGGAGAAACCTCACACTAGTGACTTAATAGCACACCGGAAAGCTCTAGAACAAAAAGAAGCAGACTCACCCAGTAGGAGTAGACAAGAGGAAGTAATCAAATTGAGTGCTGAAATCAAGAAAATAGAAACCAAGAAAACAATATAAAGAATCAATGAAGCAAAGAGCTGGTTCTTTGAGAAAATCAACAAGATAGGCAAACCCTTATCCAAACTCATCAAAAGGCAGAGAGAAAACATCCAATTAAACAAAATCAGAAATTAAAAGGAGGACATAACAACAGACACTGAGGAAATCCAGGGAATCATTAGGTCATACTACAAAAACCTGTTCTCCACAAAATTGGAAAATGTAAAAGTAATGGACAATTTTCTGTATAGGAACAACATCAAGACCAGTTGAACAATTTAAATAGAACTATAACCCCTAAGGAAATAGAAGCAGTCATCAAAACCCTCTCAACCAAAAAAAAAGCCCAGGACCAGTTGGTTTTAGTGGAGAATTCTACCAGAACTTCAAAGAACTAATTCCTATACTCCTCAAAGTGTTCCACACAATAGAAACAGAAGAAACATTGTGAAACTCTTTGTATGAGGCTATAATTACCCTGATACACAAACCACACAAAAACATTACTAAAAAAGAGAATTACAGACCAGTCTCACTCATGAACACTGATGAAAACTACTCAATAAAATACTGACAAACAGAATCCAAGCACACATCATGAAAATAATTCACCATGATCAAGTTGGCTTCATCTTAGAGATGCAGAGATGGTTCAACATACAAAATCTGTCAATGTAATTCATTATATAAACAAACTGAAACACACACATACACACAATAATCTCATTAGATGCTGAAAAAGTCTTTGACAAAATACAACATCTCTTTATGATAAAGGTTTTGGAAAGAGAAGGGATACAAAGAACATACCTAAACATAATTAAGGCAATATACAGCAAGCCAACAGCCAACATTAAACTAAATGAAGATAAACTCCCAGCGATTCCACTGAAATCAGGAACAAGACAAGGTTGTCCACTCTCTCCATATCTATTCAACATAGTTCTTGAGATTCTAGACAGAGCAATAAGTCAAAAAAAGGAGATCAAGGGGATACAAATTGGAAAGGAAGAAGTCAAACTTTCACCATTTGCAGATGATCTAGTATACAAAAGTGATCCTAAAATCTCTACAATCTATAAACCCAGAGAGACTAGGTAATAAAAAGATTTCATGGGAAGACACCCAGATCTCCCTAGGAAGGGGAAATAAAAGATTTTGTGAGTATCTGTGAGCAGCTGTGGATGGGAACACAAGAGGTAAGGTTGGGAGGAGTGTGAAGAGGAGGAGTGCAGGGGGAACTGCAGGGGGTGCATTTTGGAGCCAAGTGGAAGCCTGGTTCAGGGGAATCTCCCAGGAGTCTATGGGGAGGACCCCATCTTAGACTCCTAGCAATAGTGGATAAGTAGCCTGAACTAGCCACCTCCAGGGACCAGATTGGTGCTTATCCCAATTGTCATCAGAGAGCATCATCCAGCAACTGATGAAAGTAGATGCATAGAGCCACAATCAGACATTAGGTGCAGTTCGGGAATCTTGAAGAGGAGGAGGAGAAAGGAGTGCAGGAACCACTCTGAGGCTTAATAGCAATTACAAACTGTTTGGCCTGTTAGCTCAGGTTTATTATTAACTACCTCTTACAGCTTAAACTAACCCATTTCTATTATTCTATGTTTTACTTGTTACCTCACATCTTGCTTCTCCGTCAGCTGCCAGTGTCTCCCTGACTTTGCCCTTTTTTTCACTCAGTCTCTGTTTGCTTTTCCTGCCTGGCTCTATTCTGCCTGGCTATTGGTCAAATCATCTTCTTTATTAACCAACGGTAATAAAACATATTCACAGCATACAGAGAGACATACCACATCACTATGGTGGTGAGTCTTCTAGGCCAGCTTATTTTATCCAACTTACTTTCCAGCCACATAAATGCCATACATAATTTGTTTGAACTTTGAAACGCCCTGTAGGCAGTATGCTAATGCAAAAATGTTAGAACAATAAGTACATCCAGGGAAAATGTGACCTTGTTAGACATAACTTTGTAAGTGACCAAATTATAAAAATAAAAGTACCTCACTATCTCAAACAACAAAATGATTTATTTAAAAGTGAATTCTACTTGTTCAAGAAATAAATGTTCATTGAGAAACCTGAAAACATGGGCATTTCCAAGAAGAAACATTCAACTTCAATGTGGTTAGCATTTTGGTTTATGTTTTACTCTATAACTGGATGGATTATGATGTGCATATATAGCATATGGGCATTAACAAACCTAGATCCAAGAACAAGATTTCCTTCATCCCCAACAAAGATCCTTTATGTCTCCTTCAATTCTTTCCCATCCACAGTAAGTAACCACTATTCTTATTTCTATTGCTGTAGGTCTTGCATATTCTTGAACTTTCTAAAAGTTGAATCATGCAGTAACATTCTTGGAATTTGTTTTTACTCAGCCCGTCATTGTAGTTTTCTCATTTTTGTTGCAGATCCATTTTCCACAATATGTATATCATTGTGGGAATTCATTCCACCAATAGCTTTGTGGAAATGATCTCTTAAAAGGGGAAAGAGTGGGTTTGGATAACTCTGGTTCTTTTACCTTAATTTATAAATGTTAGATCAGTGTTTCCATTTCTATCAAATCATTGGACATGGGTTGGACTCGTGTATGATCCATAGATGAGCTTGAGGTTAAGGTTGGCCACTTTCCATATGAATAGCTACTTATTCAAGAATTATGTGTTGAAAAGATTCTCATTTACCCTATTGAATTGCCTTAGCATGACATCTACAAATAAAGAAAACATCCACATCACTTTTACACAACAGTGTCATGAAGTTGTAAAAGCAGATATCTTTGCTTTCTTTCCAATCTTTGGTGGAAATGTTTGGTCTTCCACATCTGATGTGTTGACTCATGTGTCCCTCGTTGGCAACACCAAATGGAAATGGCAAATTCTCCCACACCAATTACCCTCTTTGTATTCACCTGTCTCTTCTGAGTTAGTACCACAAGGTTTTAACCACTGTAGTTTTGTGAACATTCTTATATAATGTTAGAATAAGTTTTTCTTAGACAGGCATGATGGTGCATACCTGTAGTCTTCACACTGTGGGAAGCTAAGGCAGAAGGATTACAAATTTGAGGCCAGCCTGAGAGGTATAGTAAGACCCTGCCTCAAACAAGTGAACAAAAAGGGATGTGTGGTTTGTAACATGAGGCCTGCTTGTTGGGGTTTCTGTCCCACCCGGTACCCCACAGCCGGCAAGTCCTAAAGAAAATCACACACAGGTCTACATTAGTTATAAACTGATTGGTCCATTAGCTCAGTTTACTTATTAGCTCTTATCATTTATTTTAACCCGTTTTCTGATCTATGTTAGACATGTGGCTCAGTACCTTTCACAGCAAGGCAGATCACATGTTGCTTCTTCAGAGTCTGGGCAGGAATGGGAGGAATGGGCTTCCTCCTTCCCAGCATTCTCCTGTTCTCATTGCCCTGCCTCTACTTCCTGTCTGGTTGACCCGCCTATACTTCCTGCCTGGCCAATCAGCATTTTATTAAAATACATGATTGACAGAATACAGATAATTCTCCCACAGCAGTGGTTCTCTTAGTTTTTCTCCAGTTGTTTATTCTTCTAGATAAACTTGGTTGCTGTTGTTATTTGAAATAGTGTGTCCCAGGCTGGCCTTGAACACTCTATGCAGCCAAGAAGGACCATTTATGGTCCTTTTCCTTCTACATCCCCAGTGCTAAGATTGCAAGTGTGTATCACCACAGTGGAGTTCTGCAGTACTGGGGGTGGTGCTAGGTGAAGACTGTGGTATTCACTCACTAACTTTCCCCTGGCACTACATCCCCAGCTCTCTTCTAGAGAAATGTTAAAATACCATTTTATAGTTATTTCATATACTTTCATCATCATTATTTTGACTTCTACTTTCTCTTTGGTTAATTAAATAAAGTTCTTCTATTCCACTGAATTCCTCCAATGACTTTTTGCCCATCCCTCCTTGCGTTTCCTTTACTAGTTAGGTATTCTAAACAAGATAATGTGAGTCCTGACTTAAAACCTATATAGACTTAACTTTCTATGAATTCATAGAAAATGAAAGAGCCTGTAAAAGTTTAATTCTATTAACTCACTCTCTTATCACTGACACATGTTAGTGATCCTAAAATTAAATACTATTTTTTAACTTTAAAGAATCATTTGCAGTTTAAAGACACTAAGATTAAAAACAAAAAGAAAGTCTTATGTTTATCAAGATAGTTATCATTTTCAGTGCTTTTAATTCCTTGTTTTGTATTTGAAATATTTTTTGATGCGTTTTCCTTTTGAATTCTTCCTGGAACACAGTCCTTAGACTTTTTATTCACCTTAAAACATAGTTTTCGGCCGGGGAGTGGTGGTGCATGCCTTTAATCCCAGCACTCAGGAGGCAGAGGCAGGCAGATCTCTGTGAGTTCGAGACCAGCCTGGTCTACAAGAGCTAGTTCCAGGACAGGCTCCAAAGCTACAGAAAAACCCTGTCTCCAAAAAAAAAACAAAACAAAAATCAAACAAAACACATTCTCTAGATATTGGTGTCCATTTGGAATTATTGTTTGTTGTTTTATACTACATATAGAATTGTGATTTTTTTTCGTTAAGAAATTTAAAAATATGATTCCATGCTAGGCATAGTGGCACACATTTGTGATCCCTGCACTCAGGAGGCTGAGTTAGGATGATTTTTTGAGCCTGAGGACAGCCTGAATTCCAGAAATGCCTTGTCCCTCATCCCAAAAAAATGACACTTTGAAGCTGGGGAGATGGTTTAGTAAAGGGTTTGCTATGCAATCACGAGGGGTATAGTTCTAATCTCCAGAACCTAGATAAATACAAAATGAGCATGGTGGCCAGCCTGTAATTCTGGCTCCCCAAGATAGAAGCAGGGCATCCCCAGAGCAAACTCACTAGAAAGATGAGCTCTGGATTTGCTTGAGAGACCCTGCTTCATTGAATAAAGTAGAAGAGTAATTGAATAGGAATCCCAACATTGACCTTAGGGCTCCACATGTACACACACACACACACACACACACACACACACACACACGTACCTAATACCCCACATGTGCTCACACATGGGCAAACATGAACATACACACATATGAAAGCAAGAAAAATGTCATTCCATTGTCTCTAGGCCTTTATTTCTGATGATAAGTCATCCTTCACGACTGCTTTTTCTAACGTATCCCTCTCCTCACCAGCTGCTTTGAAGATTTCTTCCACCTTCACTTCTTGGTTGTGTGATCATGATGTGGCTCCATGTGGCCTTCAGTGCATTTTTCCTGTTTAGTGATGACTTCGTTTCCTACCTTCACAAATGGATGATCTTCACCACTGGGAATCTTGTAGCCATTATTCCTTCATATTCTTCTTTCATCTGTCCCTTTCTCTCTGATCCTTCCTAAAGACTAATTACATGTATGGATGTAAGGTCACTTGATATTGCCCCACCAATCAGTGAGAACGTTCGTTTTATTTCAACGCCTGTTGGGGAATATTAGTTTCAGGTGCGTGACGTTTGTTTATGCTGCATTTGTTTAGCTCTGGGAAGCTGTGTTACTGTGCCTGTCTGAAACACTTGATGGTCCTAATAAAGAGATGAATGGCCAATAGCGAGGCAGGAACAAGGACAGGTGGGGCTGGTAGACAAAGAATATAAATAGAAGGAGGAACAAAAAGCAAGAGAAAGGACTGGAGGATGTCAGGGGTCAGCCACCCAGCCACGCAGCCACCCAGCCACGCAGCCACGCAGCCAGCCACGGAGTAAAAAGGAAAGTAAGATATACAGAAGTTAGAAAGATAAATGCCCAGAGGCAAAGGGTAAACTGGATAATTTAAGAAAAGCAGGCAAGAAAAAAGCCAGGCATTTACAACTAAGACTAAGCCTCCGTGTATGTGATTTATTTTGGAGCTGGGTGGCGCCCCCCCCCCAAAAAATAAAATAATCCACAATAAACTTTTTCCCTCCTACTCTTCATTTTTGGAGCATTTCTACTGAGTTGCCTTGAAAACTCCTTGATTCTTTTGTCTCCCAGTTCCAAGATGCTATTAAACCTATTCAGTGAATTATTGCTTCTCTCATTGTATTTTACAGTTTTAGATTTTCATGTGGGCTTTTTGTAGTTTTTATTTCTGTCTCTCTGTTCCTAGTCTTTTTATTCATTATGATTCTTTTCATTAAGGTTCTTGGGTGTGATTAATAATAGCCCCTGCAGAGTTCCTGGTTGTGAACCCAAGACTCTTTCTACTCACTACTTTCTTTCCTGTCTTAGGCCACATGTCTCTGCTTTTTGAAAAAAAAAAAATCTATTAATTTATTTTGTGTGGTGTGTGTGTGTGTGTGTGTGTGTGTGTGTGTGTGCAGGCATGCATGTATGTGCCGCAGCACATGTGTGGAGGTCAGATGACAACTTGTTGGGAATTGGTCTCTCCACCTTGTTTTGAGGCAGAGTCTGTCTCATTGTTTCTGCCCCAAAGGTTATATATGCCAAGCTAGGAGGCTTGTAAGAGTCTATAAAATCTCCTGTATCTACCTCTCATCTTGTCTTATTGTATCTGACTTTTACATGTAAGGTCCAGGAATTGAACTCAGGTCATCTGACTTGAGAGGCAAGCATTTTCACCCAGTTAGCCATCTTTCTGGCCAGTTCCGTTTTTGTAGATAGATGAAATTTTCTGTTATATATTGTGGATGGTATGTTTTAAAGATTTGGCATCCTTTTATCCTCTATGGAATATTATTGGTTTTTATTTTAACAGATACATAAATAACTAGCTGATAACCTTGAACTCGTGAAGGCTTGATTTTACGCGTTGTCATGGTAGATCTGTTTCATCCTTAGATTCAAGGCTAATCCTAGGCCTGTAACAATGAGGCACAGTAGCTTCTCTGGTATTTCAAAAGAAATCCTCAAGTGCTTACCAATGTCATGTCACAATTCAAATTCTAAACCCAGTTTCTCTTTCAGACAGAGTCCTTGATTGTATTGTCCAGTCTTCTTCTGTTGCCTTTTACTGGTGACAGCGGCTTTCAGACTGAGTTTTAGCCTTGACTGAAGAATGCCTTCAGGAGAAAGCTGTGCATGTTTGGCTTTTCCCCGATGCAGTTACTGTCCTCAAGAGTCAAATTCAATTTCTGCCTTCTTTTGTTACTCTTTTGCCTTATCGTGGTTTGAATGTGAACTGTCCCCCATAGACTCAACTCATGTTTGAATACTTGGTCCCCAACTCTTTGCCCTTTTTTTGGAAAACCAGAAACTTTAGGAGGTAGAAGCTTTCTGAAGAAAATGAGTCTGGGGAAGTGGGGATGACCTTGAGGTTTTATAGTCCAGGATCACTTCCTGTCTCTTCTCTGTTTCCTAGTAATGTGACCAGCCATATCTTGCGCCTTCCTGCCCTGATGGACTCTACCCTCAAACTAAAAGATGAAATGGACTCCTCCTTTCATAAGTTGCTTTTGTTGGGTATTTTGTCGCTATGGAGAGAAAAGGAATTAATACCTATCTCAACACTTTGTGAATAGTGTGTCAAGCATATCTAGTTTATGGTTATGAAGTAAGACCAATGTAAACTATGCGGCAGTAAATAAATCTGGGTTCCATCTCCACAAGTGCCTTGCTAACTTGCTTTGTCCACGTAACAGTTTAGTTTCAACATGTGTCTGCACAGTTTTCTTCTACTACTAGATACGTTCTCAGGTCAAGCATAGCTTTTTCAATCAGCTTATTTGTGTTGAAAGCATGGGCATCGTAACATACCTACATTTTAGTTTTCCTGCACAAAGATGAGGAAGGACAGTGTGGTTGGCAGCACCATAGAGATGGTGAGGAAATACTAGGTGGCTTTTGTGGAAATGGGGAATTTCACCAGCTATTCCACTGAGAGATCATGTGTGTAATTTCTGTCTCCCGGCTGCACTTTAAGCAATCCGCCAACCTTCAAACACTGTGCCCCAGGCTCTAAAGAGCCCCTCCTCAGATGAAATAGCAGCTTTCAGGCACGTTCGCAGCCCTCAGAAGGCACTCCCTTTACCCACTAGTATTTTCTTTGCAGGACCTCTAGGGAAAGAGAAAAATTGACACTAATGGCAAGTCTTTCCCACACATCACAGCTCGCCATTACTCGATATTTCTAGCACACTTCGTGATTTACAAACCCAGTAAAATAAGAAAGCTTGACCGGAAGTAGTAAGTCTGTGGAGGAATTCTGTGTATATCTCGCTGACTGATAAACACCTTCCCCATTCAGAGACTAGCCAGAATGTTTCTCCTAATATACACTTGTTGGCAACTCTAACCACTTAGAGTAGATAAAGACTCAAAGCATTAGTTATCAGATCTGACAAGATTTCTATTCAGGGTTTGGTGAGGTGTTTTTAGTTCTCGGATTTTCTAGGCAGTTCCATCTCCTAGAAAAGGAAATATGTCTTTCCGCTTTATGGCTTTGTTTCTCATTCACCATGGAGAGTCAACAGCTGAAGGGATCTGACTACAAAACGAGACTTCCCTTTAGTCGTCGTGTGGGGGACGACGCTATTGTGTTCCAGAAGTAGAGCTGCAATTGTCTTTCCTTGGGACACCTGAGCCCGCACATTAAAAAACTAAGCAGACTGCAAAGCATAAGATTCTCTGACCATCAAATCACTAACCACTTCGTGCCAGAATCTACAAAAGCTTTCCATTGCAGTTCTCCATTACTTGAAGTGCCAGCTGAAAAGTCAAGTGATAAAGTTGATCGGTTGCGCCACGTCACACTAACCGCTTTGAGTTGGAAGCACATATTGTGAGAGACACAAGGCACATTTGTTTCACTCAACACGCTTTTAGGGAGCTACCCACATATTACTAGCCCAATCAACACTACCACCACCACCCAGAGGTAAAGCAGTTGGATAGCCAATGAGGCGGTACTTAGGTTTTGTTTCATTTAAGAATGTTTAAGAACACTTTTATCAGGTTCAGTGTGTTCAGACTGATATTGAGGTCTTTAATCCATTTGGATTTGATTTTTGTGCATGGTGATAGATATGGGTCTATTTTCATTCTTCTGCAGATTGACATCCAGTTTTGCCAGCACAATTTG
>NC_022026.1:43474075-43479822 GCF_000317375.1 Microtus ochrogaster | reverse complement strand
AAAAAAAAATAAAAATTCAAAAAAAAAAAGAACACTTTTAAATTGAACCTTAAAGTTTTAAGTTAGCACATAATCCATGATGAAAATCAGACATCTGCCTGGTGCCCCAAAGGTACTCTGTACTATTTTGAGTTTTTCAGAAGCTTTGGCCAAAAACCCAAAAATTCTAGACATTCCTTGCCGCTACTGTAAGAAGCAATTGATTCGTCTGCATAAGCGTGATCCACAAGTACTCAGCAACAAAGCTAGGCTAAATACGGAAGATAAAAAAGAAAAGTCCCTGAGAGTGACGTATTTCAGCCAAAGGTCGAGTGTGTTTGGCACACACGCAATTCATTGCATTTAGAAAGCAAGACTAATAAACGTACTTAGAAAGGAAGAGCCTTGTGGAAGAGTTAGGGACAACTGATTGGGTAAAATATTGTAAGACTTTAAGACAATTCTGAAGCCATTTTTGACAATTCTGAATCCTCTCAGCCTCTGTGCCATAGTGCTTCCCCTCCTCCCCTGGGAACCGAGGACCTAACAGCTACACTCGCACGTACTCAGTTCCTGAACAATTACCCATATACGTATGCTTTGATTCAGTCCCCTGGGAAACGGGGTCAAAATGACCTCTTACCTCATCTGATCTGGCAACAGCTCTCCAGTCAATTATTGGCAATAGCCCTTTCGAATAAGCCAATCAGAATAGTCAAAGAACAACCCCCCTTGCTTCTGTGGCCCCTTTAAAAGTAGACTGTACCAGCTATTCGAGGTCCCTCGGCTTCCCGAATGCTGGGGGGACCCTGTCATGACAGAATTAATAAAATCCTCATGCTTTTGCATTGGCTGTGATGTATGAGATGGTCTCTGGGGGTGACTCCTTCTCGGTGTTTAGACGCTAGAGTCCAACAATATGACCTTTAAATTGGTGAAAATAGATCAAAGTTGGGCTCAACCATGTGAGGTGATATATCTGTGTAAATTGTAAGGGCAGGAAAACCTGAGCGATGGCTGTGGATTAAGATGAAAGACCAGCCTGACATTAGATAATAGCCTCAAATACATGCTAGACTGTCACAAGAAAGTTTCCTAAAAGTGACACTCAAGTAACTGAGAGAAAGGACAGAAAGAAAGACTTAATATCTCCAGTAAATCCCCAGGGCCTGTCTGGGTCTGCAATGTAAAATGGTATCGCTAACAAAGATGTGGGAGAAAAGCCCCTTCCCTCAGAAGGAACAAGCATGGCATTTGAGAACTACGCCTACTATGACCCATGCGCTCTGCGTGCTGATGCACTTAGCCTTGCAAAGAAGCCCGGAAGAGTATTGTATTCGTTTTAGAAACAGGAAGGGAAAGCTCAACCATCGCTAATTATCGCATCGTGCTCTGTGCGATCACTTTGGGAGCTTCAGCCCACTTTATCTTCACAACAACCCTTCGGGTCTGCCCTAGCTCCAGTTTCCATAACACACAAGGATCCGTGGTGAGCCCCCTTCAGTTTAGATACAGATGAACTGGAGATGTGGAGCCCTGTTCTAGGAGCGCTCCTTTCGAGGCTTACTTCCTCACGGCTGTCCCTGCCTGTGAGTGTGGCTGCTTTCACTGAGCTGGGGTAGCTTCATGTCACTCCATGCTGTTCTCTTTTCCACTCAGCTTTACTCTGCACATTTTTAGGAAACACACAAACACTCACGCGGTATCTTGTTCCGCTTCTTCAGTCGCAGGCAACACCTTTCAAGGGCTCAGAGCCCACCTGGCTGCAAGGATTGCAGCGGCAGGCCGGCCGTCGCAGATGGAGGGCCATTCTGGCAGGCTGTGAGTTTCATTAGGCAGTGGTACTCAGGGGCTTCCCAAAGGCTGCTAGCTCGTGCTTGCGTGTCACCATTAGAGGTGGTGCCATGATCCTCTCATTCTTTTTATGTTGGACTGCCATCTGCTGTGCCATTTGTAAAGAAGAAAAAGACACGGCATTGTTTGGAGTAGAAAAAGACTGTGAACAAAGCCGGTGATTTTTTTTTTCTACTAGCCATGAGAAGGCAGCCTCTTGCTAGGACAGATATCCTGTGCAGGTGAAAAATGGTCACACTGTGGTCAGCCGGGGTTCTATTCACTTTGGAGACATGGTGAGACCACTTATTGCTGGAAGCTGAAAGTGTCACTTTATAATCAAGACACCAGCTGCTTGATGAACCTTCTAGAAGCAGCAAGTCTTTTAAAGAGTGCTTGCTTGCTTCCCTGCTCCCCCGCCCTCTCCTTTGAATGCTAAAAGCACAACTGTCTCTAAGATGCAGTATTCTCTCTTCTTGCTGAGCCAAAATCTCATGCTTCCCAGGCTACCCTTGAATTTGCTTGATAACCAAGGATGACCTTGAACTTCAGATCCTCCTGCCTCTTCCTCCCGAGTGTTGGGATTGAAGGCTTGGGTCACCTGGACCCTTTTTATCTAGTACTTAAATCCAGAACTTCCTACGTGCTAAGTAAAGCACTCTACCAACCAAGCAGTAACCAGTCCAAGGAAGACTTTGTATTGGCTTTGTATTAATAATGGCCCCCTATGTAACAGTCTTCTCTGTAGCCTGAACTCTCTTGGATGATCAGCTTCTGGACTAGCAGAGTGGAAAGACTGAAAGTCTGGTCTCTATGTGCCTGCCCTGAACTCCCCTGGAAAGTTTAGGAAATTGATGGCAAAGCCCACTAAAGGACAGTAAGACCTCAGACGCTAGCAGTGGGACTTGAATACTGTTGACATTCCCCCAAATGATCCCCGTGCTCAGAAGGGCCAGGCCCCAAAATCTCTGTTTTTGTTGTTGTTTTTGTTTGTTTGTTTGTTTGTTTTTGGAAACAGGGTATCTCTGTAGCTTTGGAGCCTGTCCTGGGACTAGCTCTTGTAAATCAGGCTGGCCTCGAACTCACAGAGATCCTCCTGTTTCTGGCTCCAGAATGCTAGGATTAAAGGTGTGTGCCGCCACCACCCAGCCCAGGCCCAAATCTTAAACAGAATCACAGTGCTAAAGACAAGCCAAAAACTGTCTATGCAGAAGCACTGCCGGGGAAACTTGGTTGTTTTTTAAAAAAGTAGCTTCCAAGGCCCCTCACCAACAGTGTCCAATCTCTGGACTCGGGGCTAAACTACTTGTATTTTTCTGATAAAAACACAAGGGATTTCCGGGAGAAGACAGCTTTGTAAACACAGGCCTGCGGGTTCTTGTCAGCATTCAGAGACCACAGCAAAACGGCCAAGTGAGATAAATCTGCTCTTCTCCTGAGCCTTCAACACAACGTAGATTCCCTAAGCTTCCGCTCCGCAAACTTCCCTCAACTATTCAGGGTCTCCAGAGCCCTCCCAGCCAATTCTATGTTTGGGGTTTAGCTCTACTTTCTAAAAGGGAAACTAACATAAATAAAGCTGAGGTCTAGAAAAAAATGTTCAGTCTGATAATCCCTGGCCCATGAACCTTTCCTCGTTTGCTTTCTTTCTCCCTAGCATCCAGTCCCTTGCAATTGAGTTCACAGACTCAGTGCCTTGCTTTGTGTGCAGTGGGCGCCCAATACATGTATGAAAATGCATAATCAGTGTGTGGAAGTACATGTAGACTCATAGTTTGGCATTCAAAGTTAAAAAAAGACATTTTTTTACTTATACTGGGGGTGGGGTGGGGAGGAAGAATCCATTTTATGACAAAGCACTTACATTGGAGGCGTATCTCAGCATACAAAGATCTCTTTAGATCTATCTAGAGTAAAAACTTGGGGAAATAATTGAAATTAGCAGCTGGTGCACCCTGCAAGCTGTCTGATTAATGCATAGGGAATTACTGTCACTCGGATCCATTTTCTGAAGTCAATGGGAGGATCCACAGAAATGTTCTTCCTTGTAAGTGTATGAATTTTGCTCTTAAATGTACTTAAACCAACAAGAAGACCAGAGGCAATAGAAAGCAATGCTTTGAGGAGATTTCCTCTACGGCCTGCAGGGCATTTACTAGAACTGCCTGTAGAGAGATGGTTTTCCTCGGACTCAACCATCAGAGGCAGTTAGCACCTGAAGGTAATCCAAAGCGACTCAAGTAGGAATTCCTCCGCAAGTAGCAGTGAGAATTTTGGAGTGGGGAAAGGAAGTTCTTTCCTCCTTTGTTTATATTCCTTGGTTTATATGCACTACAAATCATTTAGTGGGCTGGGCAGATGTGTCAGTTGCTAAAGTGCTTGCTCTGCAAGCCTGAGAACCTGAGCCCAGCCCCCAGAACTCACATTATAAAAGCTCGGAGTGATGACAGTGCACTGTCCTCTCAGTGCTGGGGAGACAAGACCAAGCAGATCTCTGAGCCTCACTGGCCAGCCAGCCTAGGCCAGCCAGCCTAGCCAAACCGGCAAGCCCAGGCTAGTGAGAGACAAAAAATAAATAAATAAAAATAAAAACATAATGAATAATGACCAAGCATAATACCCATTCACGTGTATGCACATGCGTGCACAGCCCAAAACACACACACACATATTCACACTCATAAACACACACATGCAAATTGTACACAAATATATATATATATATTTATTTTTTAAGGATAAGGAGTTCAAAGTCATTCTCAATACATAATGAAAAGGCCAACATGGGCTATCTTGTCTCAAAAAATGAAACAAATAAACAACAAAAAAACTATAAACACACACCTAACTCTAAATTTAAGTGTACCAGGCCCCTTGTTCAAACGCCATCAAGTAAAGGTTAGAGAGATTTTCATCTCTATGAAAAAATGAGATGAAGTTCGCTGCTGGCTACTTGGTAGCTTTTATCCATTGAAATCTTAAATGATAAATGTTACCTCATTATAGCCTCTCTACCACACAAAATTCCTGAATTAGGTATTTCCTTATGCTTCCTTCATGATTTTAAAAAAATGACTTCATAAACTAGAGAGATGGTTCAGCAGTTAAGAGTATATACTGCTCTTGCAGAAAACCCAAGTTGGGCTCCTAGCACCCACACCAGAGCGCTCACAACAGCCTGTAACCCCAGCTCCAAGGGATCTGACATTCTCTTCTGGCCTCTACACATACCTGTGCTCATGTGCACATACCAACCTACAAATACACATAATTAAAAATAAAAAATAAATATTTCAAAAAGATATCAAATCGATTTAATATAGTTTAATGAAACAATGCAAATATTAATGTTATTTTTATTTTTTATTCATTTTACATACCAACTACAGTTCCCTCTTCCTCACCTCCTCCCGCTCTCCCCCACCTCCCCCGAACCCACCCCCCATTCACTTCTCAGAAAGGGTAAGGTCTCCCAGAGGGAGTCCACAAAGCCTGGCACATTGAGTTGAGGCAGGACTAAGCCCCTCCCCACTGCATCAAGGCAGTGGGTTCCAAAAAAGCCAGCTCATGCACCAGGAATAGATCCTGGTCCCACCGCCAGGGGTCCCAGAGCAGACTACACAACTGTTGCTCACATGCAGAGGGCCTAGTTCCTTCCCATACAGGCTCCCCAGCTGTCAGTGAGCTCCTACAAGTTCAAATCAGCTGTCTTGAATTGAAGACAGACCTATGAAAACCTGATTTTTGACAAAGAAGCCAAAACTGTACAATGGAAAAAAAGAAAGCATCATCTGGGCAATGGTGGCACACGCCTTTAATCCCAGCACTCGGGAGGCAGAGGCAGGTGGATCGCTGTGAGTTCAAGACCAGCCTGGTCTACAAGAGCTAGTTCCAGGACAGGCTCCAAAGCCACAGAGAAACCCTGTCTCGAAAAA
>NC_022026.1:43408938-43473975 GCF_000317375.1 Microtus ochrogaster | reverse complement strand
AAAAAAAAAAGAAAAAAGAAAAAGAAAAAAGAAAGCATCTTCAACAAGCGGTGCTGGCATAACTGGATGTCAACATGTAGAAGATTGCAAATAGATCCATATCTATTGCCATGCACAAAACTCAAGTGCAACTGAATCAAAGACTTCAGCATAAAACCAGGTACACTGAACCTGATAGAAAGTGGGTAGCACACTTGAACACATTAGCATAGGAGACCACTTCCTAAATTTAACACCAGTAGCACAGACACTGAGAACAACAATCAATAAATGAGACTTCCTGAAAATCTTCTGTAAGGCAAAAGACACAGTAAATAAGACAAAATGGCAGGCTACAGAATGAGAAAAGATCGTCACCAACCCCACATCTGACAGACGGCTGATCTCCAAAACATATAAAGGACTCAAGAAAATAGACATCAAAATACCAAACAATCCAATTTAAAAATGGGGTACAAATCCAAACAGTGAATTCTCAACAGAAAAATCTCAAATGGCCAAGGAACATTTAAGGAATTGCTCAAAATCCTTAATCATCAGGGAAATACATATCAAAATGACTCTGAGATAATATCTTACACATGTCAGAATTGCTAAGTTTAAAAACACTGATGACAACCTATCTTGGAGAGGATGTGGAACAAAGGGAACACTCCTCCAGTGCTGGTGAGGAATGCAAATCTGTACAGCTGCTTCGGATATCAGTATGACGATTTATTAGAAAATTGGGAATCAATCTACCTCAAGATCCAGCTGTACCAATCTTGGGCATATAACCGAAGAATGCTAAATCATACCACAAGGATATTTGCTCAACTATGTTCATAGCAGCATTATTTATAATAACCAGAACCTGAAAACAACCTAGATGCCCCTCAATTGAAGAATGGATAAAGAAAATGTGGTATACTTACACAGTGAAATGCTACTCAGATGTAAAAAACAATGACATGAAATTTGGAGCCGGGCAGTGGTAGCACACGTCTTTAATCCCAGCACTCAGGAGGTAGAGGCAGGTGGATCTCTGTGAGTTCAAGGCCAGCCTGGACTACAACAGCTAGTTCCAGGACAGGCTCCAAAGCTACAGAGAAACCCTGTCTCAAAAAACAAAAAAAAAAAATTGTAGCCAAATCGATGGAACTAGAAAAAAATCCTGAGTGAGGTAACCCAGACTCAGAAAGACAAGCACAGTATGTACTCACTCATAAGTAGATATTAGATGTAAAGCAAAGAATAACCAGACTATAATCCACAACTCCAGAGAAGCTAAGTAACAAGGAAGACCCTAAGAGGGACACATGGACTGCCTACAAAAAGGGAGCTCAAATAGAAAGAATCTTTATGTGTGACTCCAGGTCCAAGGTAGAGTGCTCTCTCTCTCTCTCTCTCTCTCTCTCTCTCTCTCTCTCTCTCTCTCTCTCTCTCTCTCTGTCTCTCTCTTACACACACACACACACACACATGCATGATTTTAAAAAAATAAAATGTCTTTAAAATATAAGAAATGAAGACTGATTGAGCAGGTGTAGGGTTTCTTCAGAGGGGAACAGATACACATGTTCTAAAACCTATTTTGCTGATGCCTGTGTAAGTCTGTGGCAATGCTATCAACCACTGATACTTTATGGGGGTGAATTGTACGGTGTATGAATTATCTTGCAATAAAGCACTTACTAAATGGTTACATGACACTATCACTAAAGAAAGACATGTACGTAGAAAAGGTTCAAATTTTCTGTTTCATAATATAATTAAATAATTATAACAAAGCTTTGTTTTTACCTTTTTTTCTTTTATTTTTGAGATTATAATTACAGCATTTCTCCCTTCCTGTTCCTCCCTCTAAACCCTCTCATACACCCTTCCTTGCTCTCTTTTTTTTTTTTTTTGGTTTTTCGAGACAGGGTTTCTCTGTGGCTTTGGAGCCTGTCCTGGAACTAGCTCTTGTAGACCAAGCTGGTCTCGAACTCACAGAGATCTGCCTGCCTCTGCCTCCCGAGTGCTGGGATTAAAGGCATGCGCCACCACCGCCCGGCTTCCTTGCTCTCTTTCAAATAAGCAGCCTCTTTTTTCTTTTTATTATTATTATTATTTATTTATTTATTAAAGATTTCTGTCTCTTCCCCACCACCGCCTCCCATATCCCTCCCCCTCCCCCAATCAACTCCCCCTCTCTCATCAGCCCGAAGAGCAGACCACAGACCGGGTTCCCTGCCCTATGGGGAGTCCAAGGACTTCCCACCTCCCTCCAGGTCTAGTAAGGTGAACATCCAAACTGCCTAGGCTCCCACAAAGCCAGTACGAAGCAGCCTCTTTTTTCATTAAGTGTGTGTGTGCATGTGTGTGAACATATATATTCCTAAATATGGCCTGCTCCATCTATACAATGTTACTTGTATGTGTGTTTTCAGGGCTGACCATGTGGTATTGGATAACCAATTGGTGTGCTCTTCCCTGGGGAAGACTCTTTCTCCCTGTCTCTGCATTCCTTAGTTGCCTGTGGTCCTTTGTCCAAGGTTGAGGTCTCATGGTAGTTCTCCCATCCACTTTGGCATGTCTATTGTACAGCAAAAGAAAAAAAAAAAACTTTAAGTGACCCTTACTAATAGGGAGCAATCAATACAGAGATTCCCTACCTAGTTTGGGGAGCACAACCTTTCTTCTTCAGTGGAAATCAATTTATTTTTCAAGCCAGCCTTACCTGACTTGTCGACAAGGACAAGGGATTAACAGGGATCCTCTCTAACATCCAGATGCGTGCATTAGGTGAAAGGGTGCTGGGAAGCACGGTGGGTTTGCAAGGACGGTAGGCTAGGTGTTATTTCTCCAGTTCCATCCTGAGTGCCGCCTTTGCCCTACAGCATCCCTTGTGGTTTCCTTTTCTCCCATAACTTGGATTTGTAATTATGCCTCCCAAACCCCCGTTTTTAGCTCCGAGCCCTTCCATGAACTTCAAACCCCTGTAACTATCTGCCTCTTGTTAATAATAAAGTTTATTAACAAACCATGTTCATTACCATTAAAGCCTCTGCTTTTAAAAGCAGCACTTGAAAGCATATCTTAGTGCTTATCAGGCCCAGTACAAGGCTGTGTGCTGGAAGGCTCTATTTCAGCACAAGCGTCCAGCCAGAGGTAAGGTAGCAGAGGAACGCAAACGGAGGGCAGGGAATTGCTGATGTACTGCATCACTATTGTTGTTGGATTTCTACTTAGGATTCCAAGCAGATGCATGGTAAAAGACAATCACACCCTCCAACCGCTTCCACTCTTCTCCTCCTCAGTCATGAAACAGCAGCTCTGATATTATCAGATGTGCAGACTAAAGGCCATACATTCTCCAGACAGAGGGAGACACATTTTGATGATAATTAACGGTGTTAATGTCATAAATATATTATCCTATGTAAAGCCCACATTAAGTCCAAGAGCAGTGAAAAGGAAAAGGGATTTGGCAGACAGATTAAGTTGCTCAAGGTCACCCTGAGGAAAAGTAGAGGAATGATACTGAAGTCAGATGCCCAAACTCTGTCCTTCCTCTATAAACCAAGGTTCCTTCTCTTTAGAACTACCCACGGCATCTATCTAGTGGATGTCAGAATAGTAGTGACAGTCAAAAACCTCTTCAATACTCCCAAATCATTCATAGTGAGTAAAGCCATCCCCATCCAAGGAGAAGCTACTGTGCACATTGGAGAAATCACCTTGGGGGGCTGGAGAGATGGCTCAGTGGTTAAGAGCATTGCCTGCTCTTCCAAAGGTCCTGAGTTCAATTCCCAGCAACCACATGATGGCTCACAACCATCTGTAATGAGATCTGGTGCCCTCTTCTGGTCTGCAGGCATAGACACAGACAGAATATTGTATACATAATAAATGAATGAATATTTAAAAAAAAAAAGAAATCACCTTGGACACCAGCTAAATCACCAATCCATGACAATTAGTAAATAGTTCGCCCTGTGTTTAAACCAGGGATGACCTAATTCCATGTGCCATTACACAGTTTTGATCAATATGGCAGAGGAAAAAAAAGGCTACAGCAAAGAAA
This sequence comes from Microtus ochrogaster, assembly GCF_000317375.1. Taxonomy (NCBI): domain Eukaryota; kingdom Metazoa; phylum Chordata; class Mammalia; order Rodentia; family Cricetidae; genus Microtus; species Microtus ochrogaster. The sequence goes on along the minus strand of NC_022026.1, from coordinate 43,469,927 downwards.
CAGAGGGACAGAATAAAAGAAAATGGGTAAGATTATTCATTTGGAATGAGTCGCTTTTTGTTTAAAGCTAAAGACACAGAAATGGTCCCGAAAGACTTAAGGGAAAGGGCTGTTAAATATTGTTAGAGTCTCTAAAGGACTTAAGCTTAAATAAAACCAAGCAGTAATGTTCTCTAAAGCAGTGTATCCAAAAACTCTGATACGGGTTAAAATCATCTAGTGAGTTTTTAAACACAGGGATCTAGGTCTCCGTCCCAAGAGACTGGAGTTTTTAATTGGTCTACAATGTGGCCTGGGCTTGGAGTTACTTTAAGCTTGTGAAGTGTTTCTACTATGAATCCTGAGCTAAGAAGTGCTGTGGCAAAGGAACAAACTGGTGCTTTATCTCCGTGGTCTTATCAGTTGGGGGTATTGATGTCATTGTACATTTACTGCCATGGGAAACTAGTTGAATATCAACAATAAAGTATATCCATTATCCTTAACACCCACTGAACTGCTGTTATCAGATGTCTAGGTGTTCACAGGCTCTTTCAGCCAGAAAAGAAGGTACCCTCTAATTCTTAACTTTTGGACCCTTTCGTCTCCCATTAATATTCTCAACAGAAAATGAGCCAAAACAATATGAAGAATATTGGTTATTTCAGAATTTTTCACAACACTACAAAATGTGATGAGAGAATGTCTTAATTATTAGATGAAATGTAACTCGGAATGGTTTTGGAGCTCCTGAGGCTCTGTTTGAAATTGTTCCTAAATATCTTATCAGATGATTTTCTTAGAAGCTAGCCTTGACTCTACTACTGCGAACAAACCAGAATTCACCGGGTGCATCGGGTTCCAACGTGTTTTTTATTCAGGCAGCGACGACTTTAAATATTCATGACTATAGCCTCCAGCTATTTCTTCAGTACTGATCATCATTTGAATCACACTGAAAAAAAACTTCCACCACCACCACCACAATTGTGGGGGGGGGTGATACATGTGAATGTGTGTGTGTGTGTGTGTGTTTGTATATGTGCACAGATATATAAGTGCATATGGAATTGGAAGTCAACATTGGCTGCTTTCTCTTTTGCTCTCCACTTAATATTTTAAGGCAGGCTCTCTGATTCAGGTAGACTGGATGGTGAGCAATCTTCCAGGTTCTGACCATCTCTGCCTCCTCAATTCTGGGCTTAGGTTATGTATTATCACACCCAGATTTTTTACATGGATGTTGGGGATCTGAACTCAGGTCCTTACGCTTGTGGGGCAAACACTTTATACTGAGTCACCAGATCCCCTAAATTCATTCTTACAAGATAGGTAACATCTCAAACATCACTCTAAACTGATGGGGCTCGGGACACAATACCCCCCAAAATACGGCCATTTAGCAATTGAGAAAACAGCAGAAGCAAGACAGCCCTCTTATAGTGATATTTTATTTGCCTTGTAATAAATAAAGCTTGCCTGAAGATCAGAGAGCAAAACAGCCACACCGGTTAGCCAGGCATACAGACCAGGCACTGGTGAAACACGCCCTCAATCCCAGCAGTCACCACTAGGCGGTGGGGGTGCACACCTTTAATCCCAGTGCTTCAAGGAATATAAAGCAAGTGAGACAGGAACTCGCTCTCTTTTCAGATTTTGTAGAGGTAAGAGCTCTCTAGTGGCTTGGCTGCTTTGCTTTTCTGCTCGTCAAGTTGAACCCTAATTTCTGTCTCTGGGTTTTTATTATTCATGCTACATACACCCTCTGACCTTCTCCAGAAGCAGGCCACAAAACCTAAGGTACTTGCTCAAACACTCACGCCCCTTTCTCCTTACTTGACCTACCCTTCTCACGGAGGGGAGAAAACTTTCTGCACAAAGGCCAAGAATGCGCGCAAGTAGGCTTTGCTGAGCTCCCCCAGTTTATAACCACCAGCGTCCACACATTGTCCTCCAATCAGACTCCCAATCTACTGCCCATTCAAATGGACAGTCTTCCCAAATCTCTGAGTATTCATTTCTAAAGGCTCCTTAATGGCCTTAATGCTTTTATCAGAATTAATGAGATGGCTCAGCAAGTAGCAAACTTTCTGCCAAACCTAACGACTTGGGCTTGTGCCACAGTGTAGGTCTAGAGGTCAGAAGACAGCTTGTTCTTCCGCCATGGCACACGTGTTGCTCACACATGTTCACACAAACGAACCAAGTAATGAATAAAGTAAGAAATGGTTTTAATTTATAGTAAATGAAAAGGTTGTGTGTGGTGGCACATGCCTATAATCGCAGCACTTTGGAGGTAGAAATAAAAGGACTGAAAGTTCAGGTCATCCTCATCTTCACAAGGAAGTTCACAGCCAGCCTGGGCTCCATGAGATCTTGTCTCAAAAATACCAAAGAATATATATTAAGCCAATTTTTTAATCTTGTTTTTTTATATGAAGTATCAGTTGTAAGTCTTATAATAAGTAAGAAAATATCTTCTCCCTTCCAAAGAATAGGTACTTTTCACAAAGTGGTTCATGGAATCTGTACAGTCCTTAAGAATCAAAGAACACCCAACATTGTGTCCCGTTACAAGTTATTATTTCAACTGCTGCCCTAAAAAGTAGGGAGTGAGTTTGCATATTTTGTTTTGCAGAGGCCTATACTCATATAAGTTTTTCCCAAGTTCTGTAAGTACATCAACACCCTCAAATGGCGTTGATGTCGATCGATAATTAGAAGAGGAACTCTTCAGAAGAGCTACGTAGCTGGGAAGGACCTTGTATTTCCAGTTTATGTCTACCTTGCAAGTCTTGGGATTACAGGTGAGTACTGCCACACTCGGTTTGTGCAGTGCTGGCTGGGTTGAATGGTCGACAAGCACTCCACCAAAGGAGCCCTATCCCCAGCCTGGAAATAAAAAGAATCTTAAATAGCATAAACTATTATGCTCTGCTGTATTTTTGTATCATTTCTGATCTTCCTTGTTGCATTGCTCCTTTCTCAGGTGGAGGTAAGGCAGATCAGGATGACGTCTGTGAAGGGAAGAGATGATGTGACAAGGAAAGAGAAGGGCGCATAGGCACCGGGAACTTTTTTTTTAGCTATTGATTGCTGGACTCTGCTCTCGGCTCCCATTGATTTGTTGGTGTTCACTGGATTTACTACGGCTATGCTCAGATTCAGTGAACCAGAATTCTATTTTTCCCTGCAGCAGCATGTCCCTCATGCACAGAGGTCTTCCAGAGACCTCAACCTATACCAGAAACAACCAAGAGCTGAGAAGTAAGCAAAATGTACCTCTGAGCAACCTCTCTCCAGCAGCAAGATGCTCCCAAAAAGCAGAATACGCATGGGAGCACTCTGGGTAGAATTCTAGCAAACACACTAGTGTGACTTTTCTCACAAAGCACACTAGAAGCAGCAAATTGGTCGAGAAGTTAGGAATGAAAGCTGTCAAAGGCTGAGACACCAGCAGCCATGAAAACAGCCCCTGATAAAACTGACTGCAAGAGAGTGGAAGATCAACAGCAACAACAAATAAAAATCAAGCCATCAAAAATCAAAGACATTTGATCACTCCATACAAAAGCAAACAAGCCTACACTTGAACTTCACATAAGGACATCATTGTAGTCTCGTCTCAGAGAGAGACTGACATTTATCTTGGTAAGCCTGAGACATAAGAAAAAAAAGAAAAAAGGCTCAGATAACCACTGGCAATAACAAGAAAGCAAAAATCACATAGAAAGATCTCTAGTCAAAACATCTCTCTCTCTCTTTCTCTTTCTCTCTCTCTCTCTCTCTCTCTCTCTCTCTCTCTCTCTCTCTCTCTCTGTGTGTGTGTGTGTGTGTGTGTGTGTGTGTGTGTGTGTGTTGAGAGGAGCAAACATCAATAAATACAAAAAATAGACTCATAAGTATTAAATCCACTACTTCTTCTCTAGCATACTGGATAAACGGGCACTACTGGATTTGAAGCTAAATATGAAAAGCTCTTCAGAAGCCTCTTTTCCAGAAACACAATTATAACAGCAATAATGAGACTTCAAAGGGGAAGGAGACAGAGAGCTATCTCTAGCTCCCAGGCGTAGACTTATTAAGAATCTCTGCTGGGCATGCCTGTAATCCTAACACTCAGGAGGCAGAGGCAGACCGACATCTTTGAGTTCAAGGCCAGCCTGGTCTACAGAGTGAGTTCCAGGACAACAAAGACTGTTACCCAGAGAAACCCTGTCTCAAAGAATAAAAAGGTAATAATGATCACGGCAATTCCATCCTTCCTGCCTTCTTTTCCCCAGTCACATTACTCTCGATCTCAGCACAACTATTTAATTTAAACACTGTTTCATTTATTCTGCTCTCATTTTACTTACTTCACTCTCTTTACACATACCTATATAATATTTATAATTTGCATTTTGATGGCTGCCTAATAATCCTTGTCCCTAACTGTGTTAAAATATAACTAATTGTCCATAAATTATGCTTTAATAAATATCTTCACATATATTTCCATTGGTTCTTTTATAGTATTGAATAAATTCTGCAATGTGGCATCAAAAACATATCTAAAGCCGGGCGATGGTGGCGCACGCCTTTAATCCCAGCACTCGGGAGGCAGAGGCAGGCGGATCTCTGTGAGTTCGAGACCAGCCTGGTCTACAGAGCTAGTTCCAGGACAGGCTCCAAAGCCACAAAGAAACCCTGTCTCGAAAAAACAAAAAAACAACAAAAAAACAAAAACAAAAAACAAAACCATATCTAAAGTAAAGTACAAAATGTGCTTGACCTGCTTTAAAGGTGAAAATATTTTGTAACATTACCCAAAGCCCTTCTCCTCAGGCTATCAGAGTTCTAAGTTCTCACTTAGAGATTTCTCTGAACTGCCCAAGAACTCTGAAATTCACTCATATTAAGTCTTTGCAGGAGGGAACTCAGAAATTCATTCTGTTCAAGTCTTTGCAGGGAGGACACTAGAGAATTTGCTCTCCTACAGTTATGTCACAATGGCTACTGTTGCTTCAGTTACTCTAGTCTGTGGCATAGGTGACGGGCCACATGTCTGAGGAATGGGCCCCCGTGCCCTGTAAGGCCACCTGCAAAGAGGGCCCAGCAGCCGTCACAGATCCCCCACTAACAGAAGAAGATAGGAGTTCTGAGAAGCAGCAACACGGCCCAGGAAATTAAAGGACAAACCGAGAGCAGTCCATCCATTATACATGGTAAGTTCAGCATGTATACGATCCAGGCCATGAAAAATTCGGCAGTGTGGAGGGAGTGCTGTTAAACTAATCTTTCCTTAATCCCTAAGGCATCCTAGATACTGTGCAGTACATGGAGATGAGCTTTCCCTCTGTTTTAATAAAGCATCTTGTCAGGACAGAAAGCATACCATGGAGGAAACAGCTCTACAAAAGGCTTACACATTGTGAGGCTCAAACAACCATAGCCCGTGGAAATGAACTGCTAGAGAATAATTTGAACCCAATTCTGGGGCTGTTGAAGATGTAATAACACGAAAAAATAGAGTTGGAAATACATTAATGGAATATCATCTAGAAACAATACATTATTGAATTTTAGATGTACAGGTAGACTAATTTACCTGTGACACATGTCACCACAGGGAAAGACAAATTAATAAATACATTTGTTTCAACTTTACAAGGCCAGTGTTTCTCCAGGAATAAGCATGTACAACTATGCTCTCTGCTGGATGAAAGTGGGTACTTCTATTGCTGTTGATAAAATACCGTGACTGTAAACAACTTTGGGGAGGAAAGGATTTATTTCACCTTACAACTATCAAGCCACACCCCATTGCTGAGGGAAGTCAGGACAGGAATTCAGAGGTGCTGCTTACTGGCTTGCTCCTCATGGCTTGCTCACCCTGCTTTCTTACAGAACCCAGGACCCCACCATCTGCAGCAAGCTGAACCCTGCCACATCAATTATCAATCATGAAAATGTACCACAGGCTTACTCTGAGGCCAGTCTGGTGGGAACACTTTCTTATTGAGTTTCCCTCTTCCCAAATGACTCTAACTTATGTCAAGATGACATGCACACACAATTTTCACGTGCACTTCATAAGCACTGAAAGTGAAAATGCAATTTCTTAAATAAAAATATTTAAAATTGAAAAAGAAATAACCAAATGCAAATTTTCATCCAAATGCACTCTATGAAGTTCTCAGAGAACTGATGAAATATTATCTCACAAACAAATGAATAAAAATAAAATACAGAGCCAGGTGTAGTGATACATGCATTTAATCCCCCAGGACTTGGGAAGCAGAAACAAGTGGATCTCTATGAGCTCGAGGCCAGTCTAGTCTACATAGTGAGTTCCAGGACAGCCAGAGCTACATAGTGACACCTTGTCTCAAAAAAAAATTTAATAAATGAAAATACAATTTTTGATGCTGAAGTTCTGAATGCGTACCAGAAATTAGTTGGTTCTTTTGCACTTCAACTTTCTAATAGTCTTTTCAAATTACTAATACTTTCATGTACAGAAGATTCAGGGCATTAATGAAGATCAGTTTGATAGTAAGTTACCCTTGAAAGAACTCCTACATTAAAATAACAACATGGACATGAGTTAGTCTCTTGAGATTTTCCCACAACTCAGCAAAATAAAAATTAAAGTATTATTATCTGCTTGTTTTTGTCTTTGGTGTTTTGGAGACAGGGTTACTCTGTATAGCCTTGGCTCTCCTGGAATTCCCCAGGCTGGCCTCAAACTCACAGAGATCCACTTCTCTCTGCCTCCCAAGTACGGGGCTTAAAGTTGTGTGACACCACCACCTGGCTGAAAATGAAGCTTTTGATTCCAAAATTTAAGTATGTAAATAACCAAATAACCACAAGTACTGTCCCATTTTATTTTATTATTTAATTTCACCACAAGTGATTCGTTCATAGTCTACTAGATTTTGATAACATACAACCAAACAAAATGTGGTCCCATTCTCAGGAATCCTTACACTGAGTGGTAGGCAGTAAGAGGTAAATTAATAATGGCTGATTACCCACGTTATAAACACTAGATTATCAATCAACAAAAGGCTCCATCATCAGACAGTGGCTGCTTTCCCCTTTCCAGGATCTTGGGCCCACTTACTGGTCCATGTCTGAGAATAAAGGCTCTGCCACCATCCCTTCTTCCTAAAAGTCAGAGTAGCCATTCTGGCTCTTCTATGAGGCTCAGTGTGGCTGGCTTTAAATTGAGGTCTTTGATCCATCTGGACTTGAGTGTTGTGCATGGTGATAGATATGGGTCTCTTTTCATTCTTCTACAGGTTAATATCCAATTATGCCAGCACCACTTGTTAAATATGCTTTCTTTTTTTCATTTGATATTTTTTGCTTCTTTATGAGATATCAGGTGTTTGAAGCTGTGTGAATTGATATCCAGGTCTTCGATTCAGTTCCATTGGTCCTCCTGTCTGTTCTTATGCCAATACCAGGCTGTTTTCAGTACTGTAGCTCTGTAGTAGAGTTTGAAGTCAGGGATTGTGATGCCTCCAGAAGTTCTTTTATTGCCCAGGATTATTTTGGCTATCCTGGAGTTTTTGCATTTCCAAATGAAGTTGAGAACTGTTCTTTCGAGGTCTTTGAAGAATTTTGCTGGGGTTTTGATGGGCATTGCATTGAATCTGTAGATCGCTTCTGGAAAGATTGCCATTTTTACTATATTAATTTTGCCTACCCAAGAGCATGGGATGTCTTTCCACTTTCTGGTGTCTTCTTCAATTTCTTTCTCAACAATTTAAAGTTCTTGTCATACAAGTCTTCTACTTGTTTGGTTAGCTACTCCAAGATATTTTATGCTATTTGTTCCTATTGTGAAGGGTGTTGATTCTCTGATTTCTTCCTCAGATCTTTTATCATCTGTCTACAGGAGGGCTACTGATTTTTTTTAGTTAATCTTGTATCCTGCTACATTGCTGAAAGTGTTTATGAGTTGTAGAAGTTCCTTGGTAGAATTTTTGGGATCACTTATGTAAACTATTATATCATCAGCCAACAGTGAGAGTTTGACTTCTTCTTTTCCAATTTGTATCCCCTTGATCTCCCTTTGGTGTCTTATTGCTCTAGCTAGGATCTCAAGAACTATATTGAATTGATATGGAGAGAGTGGACAACCTTGTCTTGTTCCTGATTTCAGTGGCATCGCTGGGAGTTTCTCTCCATTTAGTTTGATGTTGGCTATTGGCTTGCAGTATATTGCCTTAATTGTGTTTAGGTATGTTAAGGAGGCAAGTATTATCTTATTTGAGAGAGAGAGAGAGAGAGAGAGAGAGAGAGAGAGAGAGAGAGAATATAAATTCCAGGGAGCAGTTGTGGAGGCCCAGGTACTGAGCTCAAATCATCAGGCTTAACCCAGCAAGTGCTTTTACTCACTGAACCATCTCTGCAGTCTTGTTTTTTTTTTTGAGACAGGCTTTCACTATGAATCCCAGGCTAGCCTCAAACTCTCAATCTCTCACCTCCCTAGTACTGGATCACAGGTGTGTACTAGCACACCCAGAGCTAGTGATTCCTTTGTGGTTAAACTACCTGGGTTTTCCCCAGACTAGCACTTTTATTGCTGTTGTAATTGTCTCTTCCTCCTCCTCCTACCTCCCTTCCTCCCTCTCTCTACCCCTCTCCTGCTGCATTAAGCATGTGTTACTTTTGTAATATGAGATGGACATTCTAATTGCAAAAAGAAAAAAAAGGCATCAGTTTATGGAAAGGCCTGCAGAGCAGACGACTGATAAGCAGTATCCCAGGAGAAGTCTGCAATGGCCTCAGAGAGAGATGCTGAAAGAAAGAACCATGAGAGTAGAGGAGAAGGTGAAGAAATAAAGGCAGCCCGATTTTTACAGAAGGGTGACCACAAAAGAAAGCCAGAAAGGAAGACCAGCAAGAAAAATGGACTGAGAGACCCAAGAAAGTATTGGAAGGAGCAGAAAATGCAAACAAGTTTGTCACTTGCTCAGAGGGCAGGAAATAGAAAAAAGTGACCTTTGGAAGAGTGAGGTGAATTTGCATGAGAATGGGAAGCCTCTGAGGCTCTGGGAAAGTTCCAGAAAAGACCTTGACTGCTGCACCCCAGGCAGGGGAAAGAATCAGACTTGAACGGCCTAAAGAGCGTGGTCCTGGAAAGCCACACAGCTTGGAATGCTGACCTGAGTGCCTGGTCTTGTCAGTAAGGGCAACGGGCCACTGAGAGGGCCTGGTGGGTAGGTCTTGAATCCCAGAACAAGGAGAAAGCATAGGAGAGGACCTAAGAGAGAAAGGAGCGAAAGATGTTAGAGGTGTTCCTAGAAAGCTGCTCTTTCCTTGGTTGTCCTTTCAGATGGTGTAACAAGTAGTGGAGGCTGGCCTCTAGCTTGTTCGGACAAGAATGACCTTGAATTTCTGACCCTCCAGCCACCAACTCCCAAGTGCAGCTATTATAGGAATGTGCTTTCTGACCACTTGTTTCGTGACTCACGGGCCCTAGGGTAGGGTTGGGAGGTCCAAAGAGCTCAAGAGATTAGCTATGGACTCCTCGGCGTCACTGGATCACCCACACCTGTGTCCCATTTGTGGGGCAGAGCCTGGGGTTGTGCTGTGCTACTCCCTCTGTAGATTCGCATCCTTAGCATGTAGGACTTAGCACTCCACTCTCTCATCTTGCCATAGGTCTCTCCTCCCACTGCTGGCTTGAGCAGGAGTGGGATTTTGCAAACTGTGAACAGGAGGCCATATCCTGTTGTAGCTATTTATGATTGACATCTCATTTCTTAGGTGCACTGTTATGCTATCCTTACCATACAGGTCATTCCTAGGATGCTAGCCTTCCTAATGCTGTGACCCTTTAATACAGATCCTCATGTTGTGGTGACCCCCAGCCATAAAATTACTTTTTGGGGGGTTGTCCTAGACAGGGTTTCTCTGTGTCTCTGTTTCTTCGGGCTGTCCTGGAACTAGCTCTTAAAAACAAACTGACCTCGAACTCACAGAGATCTGCCTGCCTCTGTCTCCCAAGTGCTGGGACTAAAGGTGTGCACCACCACCACTAGTCCATAAAATTGCTTCTATGCTACCTCATAACTGCAATTTTGCTGCTGTTTTGCATCATAACATGAATATGTTTGGAGATAGAGGTGTGCCAAAGGGGTCACAGCACACAGGTTGAGAACCACTGCCCTAAGACTACTGTGCTATACAAGCTGCAAAAACAGGAAAAGGTACATGGCTGTCTGGCTTAACAGAGTGGTTCACAACCACGAGCAATTCTGTGCCACAGGGGACATTTGACAAGATTTTTGTTTCTTACAAAGGAGAGGCAACCTGGGACAGCAGGGTTGTTTCTAAATACTCTACAATGCATAGGTGCTACACTGCCTCAAACACCAATAGTCTCAAGCGTGAGAACACAGCAGTTTAAAATTCCTCAGCATACGTGACCTTGTAAAGTTTGGCAGAATCCTAAATTAAAAACAGAAGAAAAGGAAATGCAGGATGAGGAATGAGCGGATTAAAAATTCCCACGAGGTGGCGCTAAAAGACAAGTAATGTTACAACCTCTCCTAGCATTTCCAAATCCTCTCACCCTTTCCCGCTGCTTTTTCCCCATGCTATTTATTGAGTTCTACATTTATCTCTGCTCCCCTCCCCGCCTCTCCCCTCCCTCCTTCAATCTTCCCCCAAGGTCTCCATGTCCCCAATTTACTCAGGAGATCTTGTCTTTTTCTACTTTCTACTTCCCATGTAGATTAGATCTATGTAAGTCTCTCTTAGTGTCCACATTGTTGTCTAAATTCTCTGGGATTGTGGTTTGTAGGCTGGCTTTCTTTGCTTTATGTTTAAAAACCACCAATGAGTTAGTACATGAGATAATTGTCTTTCTCTGTCTGGGTTACCTCACTCAAAATGATGTTTTCTAGTTCCATCCATTTTCTTGCAAAATTCAAGCTGTAAATTTTTTTCTGCTGTATTGTACTCCATTGTGTAAATGTACCATTTTTTTATTCATTCTTTGATCAAGGGGCATTTAGGTTGTTTCCAGGTTCCAGTTATGACAAACAAAGTTGCTATGAACATACTTGAGCACATGTCCTTGAGGCACAATTGATTGTCCTTTAGATATAGACCCGAAAGTAGTATTATTGGATCTTGAGGAAGGTTGTTTGCTAATTTTATAAGAAATCACCACACTGACATCCAAAGGGGCTGTACCAGCTTGCACTCCCACCGGCAATGCAGAAGTGTTCCCTTTCCCCCACAACCTCTCCAGCATAAGTTGTCATCAGTGGTTTTGATCTTGACCATTCTTACAGGTGTAAGATGGAATCTCAGAGTGTTTTTATTTGCATTTCTCTGATGACTAAGGATGTTGAATATTTGCTTAAGTGTCTTTTAGCCATTTTAGATTCCTCTGTTGAGAGTTCTCTGTTTAGGTCTGTACTTCAATTTTTTTTTATTGGATTATGTGATCTGTTGGTGTCTAATTTCTTGAGTTCTTTGTATATTTTGGAGATCAGACCTCTGTCTGATGTGCGGTTGGTGAAGATCTTTTCCCATTCTGTAGGCTGTTGTTTTGTCTTGTTGACTGTGTCCTTTGCTTTACAGAAGCTTTTTTCAGTTTCAGGAGGTCCCATTTATTAATTGTTTCTCTCAGTGTCTGTGCTGCTGGGGTTCTATTTAGGAAGTGGTTAGCTGTGCCAAGTGTTCAAGTGTACTTCCCACTTTCTCTTCTATAAGATTTAGTGTGGCTGGCTTTATGTTGAGGTCTTTGATCCATTTGGACTTGAGTTTTGTGCATGGTGATAGATATGGGTCTATTTTCATTTTTCTACATGTTGATATCCAGTTATGCCAGCGCCACTTGTTAAATATGCTTTCTTTTTTCCATTTGATATTTTTTGCTTCTTTATGAGATATCAGGTGTTTGAAGCTGTGTGAATTGATATCCAGGTCTTCTATTCAGTTCCATTGGTCCTCCTGTCTGTTCTTATGCCAATACCAGGCTTTTTTCAGTACTGTAGCTCTGTAGTAGAGTTTGAAGTCAGGGATTGTGACACCTCCAGAAGTTCTTTTATTGCCCAGGATTATTTTGGCTATCCTGGGATTTTTGCTTTTCCAAATGAAGTTGAGTACTGTTCTTTCGAGGTCTTTGAAGAATTTTGCTGGGGTTTTGATGGGCATTGCATTGAATCTGTAGATCGGTTTTGGTAAGATTGCCATTTTTACTATATTAATTTTGCCTACCCAAGAGCATGGGACGTCTTTCCACCTTCTGGTGTCTTATTCAATTTCTTTCTTCAATGATTTAAAGTTCTTGTCATACAAGTCTTCTACTTGTTTGGTTAGCTACTCCAAGATATTTTATGCTATTTGTTCCTATTGTGAAGGGTGTTGATTCTCTGATTTCTTCCTCAGCTCTTTTATCATCTGTCTACAGGAGGGCTACTGATTTTTTTGAGTTAATCTTGTATCTTCCTACATTGCTAAAAGTGTTTATGAGTTGTAGAAGTTCTTTGGTAGAATTTTTGGGATCATTTATGTAAACTATCATATTATCAGCCAACAGTGAGAGTTTGACTTCTTTTCCAATTTGTATTCTCTTGATCTCCTTTTGTTGTTTTATTTCTCTAGCTAGGACCTCAAGAACTATATTGAATAGGTATGGAAAGAGTGGACAACCTTGTCATGTACCTGATTTCAGTGGCATCTCTGGGAGTTTCCCTACATTTAATTTGATGTTGGCTATTGGCTTGCTGCATATTGCCTTAATTATGTTGACCTGCTTCTTAAACAGAATTCTCACCCTTTTTTTCACAGCCATTTCCCCTTTATTCATGAGCAAATGTATCACATGCCATCCATACATTTATGTTACTGTCTGTGGACAGCATCAATTTCTGCACTTAGAATCGAAAAATGATCATGGGTTGGATTCTCACATTTTAGTGGCTCACTGTTAAACACCATCAATGTTTTTATGCGACTAATTTGAAATAACCACTAAAATTCAGCCAAGAAGATAGCTATCTCCATAAGACAAGGGGGAGGAGAGAATCTGCTAGCTTCTTGACTTCGTCTTCAGCTAACTTGCTGCTGGGTGCCTAGGCCATCTGGAAGACAGAAAATTCCAAAAGTGCTTTGTCTTTATGATGGATGAGTTGTCCAAGTCTTAAGACAATAAGTCTCAACTGAAAGTAACTTTGACCCTGGGGGACATTTTTTTTTTAGTTGTCACATGTGAGGGTGGCTACTGGCAACTCATTTTTTGCCTACACCAAACCACATGCGTGCGTGCATGTGAGTGTATGTGAGTGTATAGACTGGCCCTGTCTACAACATATTCTTCACATAATCTACTACAATATGCCAGGTATGGTAGTGAACCCTTTTCCACCTGGAAAATAGAAGCAAGGACATGAACAATTCAAGTTCCCCCTGGCTACATAGTGAGTAGACTACCTAAGACTCTAAAACAAACAAACAAAACCAAAACAAAACTGCACTTTCATTTACTGTCTACACTCTCTACCCAACCGTCAATTTTATGAACTTAAAAAGCTATCTTGTTTACCGGTGTATATTCAGTAAAGAAAATGCTACTCTCCATTAGAATCACAATGTATCCCACATATATCATTTTATGTTCTAACAAGCACATTAATAAGGTAAAAATATAAAGATGAAATTAATATTACTCTTCCTTAAGGTAAATTATCCTCCCCTAGGGCAAGGTGTTTTTTTTTTCCCCCCTGGAACAGAGCTCCACGTATCCCAGGCTGGTCTCAGATTCACTCTATCACCAAAGACAACCTTGTCTCCATCTCCAGATTTCTAGGATTACAGGTGTGTCACCATGATCAGTTTTAAGCCGCCCTAGGGGTATAATCCAGGGCATCGTGCACTCTAGGTAAGCAATCCATCAACTGAGCTATATCACAGTTGAGAATTTCAGAGTTAAGTCAGACTTGGTGATACATGCCTTTAATTCCAACAAGAGGCAGGTGAATCTCTGAGAATTCAAGTCAGCCTGGACTACATGGTGAGTTTCAAGCCAACCAAAAGTGAAACTGTCTCAATAACAACTAGATATTTTTATATTCTTTTTTAATATTAATTCTTTAATTTATACTATGGAATTTACTTTAGCATATTAAAAATTCTCACATTTCAATATCTCAAAGCCACGTGTGCCTAGAAGCTACAAGACCATGTAGACACAGCACACAGTAGGCAGCTGGTATATATTTGTTAAATATTTTTATACCAGTACGATTCGTCCGCATTACAAGAACAAGGTAATTAGTGTCTCACTACTGACACTACCTAATTGTCTTAGTCCTTTTTTTCTTTTTCACTTTTAAATTGTTTCCAGTTTTCACTTTTTGGAATAACCATGCAAATAAGCATCTGGTCCAAATCCAATTTTCATAGGAAAAGTTTCCCACAAGTTAAGGCATATTTTGCCAAATAATTACACTGAGACGTCTACTAATTTATATTTGATTATTAAGGACTCTCCTGCGACTCTAGCAGGACATGCATTGCTGATGATTATGATGACAGAAATTGTTGGTACTTTTTTGTCTGAGGTGGGGCATCAGGCTAGGTACCGTGTCAAGGTTAGGAAATAGCGGACTGAGGCAGTTAAATACACAGAGCTCAGATCTGAGTGAATCTAGATTTCCAAAGCAAGAGCACTTCCCAGCCTCCATTTTAGGTACGAAGGAGAAAGCGACAGCTAAAGAAAAGAACAAAAAATGGGAGCTAACAGTCCCGCCCTGGTACCCAATAGGCAGGCCCGGGACCGTCGGCCGGGACCGCCCTCCAACCGCCTTCGCCACACCCGGACGTGCGAATTCCTTGTGCGCTTGCCTGTCAGCTTTGTGCAGCACCGAAGGCGAGGTGACGTCGGCGCCTAAGGCGGAACTTCCGTCCTTCGGGAGCCGAACCGGAAGCGCACTCTTAGTTGCCCAGGCAACATCTCCCTCCTTACCCCTTCCGTGTATCTCCTCCCCTCCCCCCACCTCCCTACCCCCGCTCCACCGAAAATTGGGCCCGTGGTTGCCCATCGCCTGACATCTGCAAGCTGCATGCCCACGAGGTGACTTCGGGGACTGATGGGTTGCTTTGGGGGATTAAGGGAGTAGCCTGGAGGCCCCAGGTCTGATAGCCACAGAAACTTGAGGGACTGTCTTGATCACGTTGTGGCTCTAATTACCATTATCTGGCGGCACGAGGAGTTGCAGAGACTCGTGAGAGTTCCAGACTCTTAACAGATTGCTTAAAGAAACCCAGTTCTAATTTCTGCTCTCAACCCCGTCGTGCTTACTAATCCTTGGATGCCTGCTAAAATTTCTGATGCTCAAGCACAGAGTCTTTCAGTCGAACTCTTTAGAAGTGAGGCTCAAGCATGGGAACTACTTTAAACCTGTGATTCAAATGTGCAGTAAATGACCCGTTTGCAGTAGTAGGTCTATAGGTGAATTTGATTTTGACTATCCAACCCTAGCTCAGGACAATTCCTTGGAGGTATGTCTATGATACTGGCTCATTAAAAAAAAAAGAGTTTTCTTTTCCTTTCCTTTGGCCTCTTGTAGGTCAGGAGTCAGGGGTCTTAGTGGAAATTATCTTGAGAACATTTGATAGGCTAGGCTCTCTGGACTCAACTGTTCTTTGTTTTGTTTTAACCAAAAGCCAGACCATTACTTGAAATCTTTGGACTAAAAGTTAACACAAGGCTTCTAGGGTTATTTACTTTCTCTATTCCTATGAATTGTGAGGTTGTGGTACTATTTAAAAGTACAATTTATGCCAGCATAATTTGTTAGAATAATATCCCCTTAGGATGGCAAAATGACAAGGAAATCCACACATAGGCTTTGGGGAAACCTAACAGGCAAGTTCACAGTGAAGTATATAATCCTCCCCGTTGATTGCTGCACTGGGAAAGTATACAAACCAAAGTTGCAGAGAGACATTTTTTTTTTCCGAGACAGGGTTTCTCTGTGGCTTTGGAGCCTGTCCTGGAACTAGCTCTATAGACCAGGCTGGTCTCGAACTCCCAGAGATCCACCTGGCTCTGCCTCCCAAGTGCTGGGATTAAAGGCGTGCGCCACCATTCTAAAACTATTTTACAGCTGGCAGACTATTTTGTGTGTCTTAAAATCCGGCGTTTAAGGAGAAGTTGAGATAAGACAGACGACAGGAAATTAAACATGGCTGGAGTATGGATAAGAAAGTTCACAAACCCAATATCGAACTCTCAGAATTACTTCTTTACATTAGGAAATCCACCCATAGAACACTTGGACAAGTGACTACAAACTGTAACTGTTTGATTAAGGCCAGATAAATTGAAACTATATTAACGGATTTCCGTGTACTGCTGAGAATATTTGGAACTTTTTGCTGTTTTTTGAGCTACTGAACCCTTAATAATTTGGGGCTGCAGAGGTTGGAGAGAATATTATCAGGATGCAACAGATAACCTCAACAATTCCTGCAGCCTCCACAGGTGGGAGACAATAGATGTTATTCTCTCTGGTGGCAGGAAAATGGGAACGGTAAAAGGAATACGTGGTGGGATCTATCCCACCCAGAGCAAGTACAGGACTCAGAAAAAGAAATTAGTATGGAATCTGTAGGAATGTGTTTATAGACAGTAATTTAAAGTAAATGTCCAGAAATATAAAAGTGGTTTTAACTACTTAAACTAAACATTTTTACTGCTGTGTCAATAATTTTGAGTGTGTGCTCTATGCGCCCCTATTCTTTCACGGTCACAATAGGATATATTGTATGAAAGACACATGCCTGAAATGGAATGAATGCCATCTGTTTCTTCTTTTCAACTGGATTGTCATTGCCATTCTTGGCTGTCCCCATTTTCAGTTCTTCCATTGCCTGTGATGTTTCTGAGTAAGAATATCCTGCTCTTTCCTGGCCTTGTAGTTCATTTCTGATTGGCACTAGCCACATTAAGGGTTTAGCAAATAAAACCATTCACAAATGTTTATCACCCTTGCTGATACATTCAATATTGCCTTTCTGTGGGTGGAATGTGATTTGTGGGGGGAGAGGCAAGATTGGTAACTATCCCCTTTCCATCTTCTCCCCCACTCCCCATGCTGTCCTCCTGACAACACTTAGTGCAACACCCAGACGACTGTAAAGCTGGGCTTGAGAGGGTGAAACGGGATTAAATATCACTTACTTATCTCCCTCCATCTTCAACTCTAAAGGTGCTGATGGAAACACAGTGAGATGTGTGTTCGTAAGCGGGCCCTGTGTCCAGCTAAAGATGGAGCTTGTGGGGCTGGCAGGTGGCTTAGTGAGTGAAAGCATTTATCACCACCAAATGTGATACATACACACAATAAACAAATGTTCTTGTTTGAAAAATGAAGCTTTGACTCGTCCTGTGGGTGGAAGTAGGACATTTGGACTTAGGCCACCTTTAATGTCTAAATGACGGAGTAGGGACCATCCAACGCCATAGGAAGAAATCCATGAGGTGTCAAGCCTGTTGTGCTCAGTGAGCTAGGGGTAGCATGGAGACAGCCAGAGTAGGAGGGCAGGAAACAAACTGTCTGAAATTGGCAAGTTATCGTTTCTCCCCATTGAGCTAACTCTTGGTATTCGTACAATTGAAAGGCATCTCTGGGGTTAGCATTACATGTTCAGGACGATTTCTTAGAATCACAGGTGACTTCTGTTACTCGTGGCCCCTTCATTTGCTTTGTTTTAGTCTTCGGCACACTCCCTTGTAGCGTGTGTTCTGAGGGTCTTAATTACGCCCCCAAACTATCAGTCTGTGACTCAGAGCCAAGTCAGTGGAGACCTCAACAGAAAAGGGTTAAGCCTCCAGGCTGTAGCCACAAAGACTAATTTAATAATTGATTTTTACTGGCTTCCTTTGTAAAAGTAAAAGCAAATGAGCTTTCATGTATTTAATTTCAAAATTGTATCAAAAAAAGACAGAAAGAAAATTCGTGTTAAGACACATAGTTTTGGAGGGAGTTTGTGATTTTTACTTTCTGGTTGTCATGGCATGCCCTATATCCTATATTTATAAGAATATAATGATATATGTGTGTGTGTGTGTGTGTGTGTGTGTGTGTGTGTGTGTGTGTTTATTCAAGAAAAAAGAAAGTATATAAATATGCAATGAAAAGAATACATACTTTTGACAAAGTTTCCAATAAGGCGTTACAGCTGGAGTTTTTTTTAGTAATTTAGTGGAAAGAGTTACATTGTATTTGTGGAAAAATGACAAAGCTCTTAACTGTTGTTCTTCATGTATAGTTAATGCGTTTAAAAATCTTTTAGAGCAAGAAAGTCATAGCAGAACAAATGTGGGGGTTTGGGGTGTTTTTTTCTTGTTGTTTTTTTTTTTTCCTTTTTCTCTTTTTGCCTTAGAAGAGCTGTATGGGAAAATATATCATTCAAGACTGGGAGGCTCTGTCTTGTCTGTAGGCCTTAGCAGTGTTTCGTGAATGACCTCAATGCTGTTGTGGTTTTTTTTTTCTCCCTTCTTTGGTGGTTGAGAACAATGAACGGTCTCTGTATTCACCAGAGCTCAGCTGGGTGGTGACCATGATGCCATTGTGCTGGCTGTGGAGGGCTGCCCAGTTTGCAGAGCTGTGGATCCGGCCTTTCCTGACATTGTCAATCCCTTTTCTCTCAGTTCCACCACCCCTTCAGAAGAAAACGTATTCAGTCCCTGAAGGCTTGTTCCAGAAAGGAGACTTTTGGGGGTGGTGGGGAAAGATAAAATGGAAGCCCTTAAGACCCCGTACACTTTCTTTTCTTGAGGAGAATGCCGCTTACTGCCTGAGGAGGTTGCAGTGTTGGCTTTGCCAGGGATGCCAAGTGTTTTTAACCCGCTAAAAATACTACCGGACTCATTTGGGTGGGTGGGGCGGTGTTTTTTGGAGCAGACTCGATTCCCCTTGCACTAAAGACTGTGTGTTCCTTCCGGGTATATATGTGCTCAAAACTGCCATGCCTGCTTCCTCATGCTGCTGTCGCTAGTTAGCAGTCTATGTCAGAAAACATGACCCTGGCCAGGCTTTCTCCTGCTGACTGATACCATTGTGCGGTCTCTTCCTGCTTTTTGGAAAAGATGGATTTCTGTTTTATGTGTATGGATGTTTTGCCTGCATGTATGTAAGTGCACTACATTCATGGAGTGCCCAAGGAAGCCAAAAGACACACTGGATTCCCCTGGAACTGGGGTTACAGGTGGTTGTCAGCCACTGTGTTGGTTCTGGGAATTGAATCCATCCTCTGCAAGAGCAACAAGTGCTCTTAACCCCTGAGCCATCTCTCCAGCCCTTGTTGGTGCTTTGCTTTTTTTTTTTTTTTTTTTTGGTTTTTCGAGACAGGGTTTCTCTGTGGCTTTGGAGCCTGTCCTGGAACTAGCTCTGTAGACCAGGCTGGTCTCGAACTCACAGAGATCCGCCTGCCTCTGCCTCGTGAGTGCTGGGATTAAAGGTGTGCGCCACCATTGCCCGGCCTTGTTGGTGCTTTTAATTAAGTCTTTCTTTTTTGTTTGTTTATTTTTTCAGTACAGGGTTTCTCTGTAGCTTTTCTCTGTAGCTTTTTGGAGCCTGTCCTGGAACTAGCTCTTATATACCAGGCTGGCCTTGAACTCACAGAGATCTGCCTGCCTCTGCCTCGCGAGTGCTGGGATTAAAGGCGTGTGCCACCACCGCCCCCCCTAATTAAGTCTTTCAATGTCTACGAAGAGCTCTAATTGAATGTCCCATTTTCCTTACTTATTCCTAGAAACATTTTTCTTTTGCCCCCAAATATTAGGAATCACTTACCAAGACTAGAATTGATCCTACTTTCTTTCTTGTTTCTGCTAGTCTTATGTAGAGCCTAATAATTCATGAAATATATAAGAATTATATGATTCCTCCACTGACTTCCAAGTAGAATGTGGAGAACATTTGGGAGCCAGGCAGTAGTGGCACACGCCTTTAATCCCAGCATTCAGGAGGCAGATTCAGGCTGATCTCTGAGAATTCTAGGCCAGCCTGGTCTATAAAAGCTAGTTCCAGGACAGGTTCCAAAACTACAGAGAAATCCTGTCTCAAAAAACCAAAACCAAAAGCATATATATATATATATATATATATATATATATATATATATATATATATATATATATATATGATAGACTATACAAGATATTGTCATATTAACCCAAAACTGTGGTTAACAGGATGCTAGAAATTGAGTTTATATGTTTTAAAAGTATAGGGGGCTTGTTTTGTTGGGTGATTTTTTTTAAGCAAAGATGAACATTAACATTATGTAAAAATGATTATATATAGCCGACAGCCCTAAAATATTTCCTATCTGAACCTTTACTGAAAAATGCATAAAATATTAAGAATGATGCTAGAAATACTGAGCTAATAATTATATAAAGCTTGCTGCAAATTGCTATTCCTTTTGAGGTGTTTTCTGTGCTTTATCTTACTTGAGTTTGGAAGATTAACTTGTAAATGCTAATCTTCAAATTCCTCAAAATTATTCATATGAATATCTATAGGATCTTGGGGAGCCTAAAATGTAAAAGAATATGACAAATTGCTTTGGGAAATCAGGATGGGAAAGTACTAAAGCCAAGGGTGACGTGAGCATTTTTGATGTCCTGCCCAAGTGGCACTGTACTTACTGACGGATGGCAGCAATTTGATTATAAGTATTGCAGCAACCAACACTAATTGAATTCCTCTTCTCCTTGGTATGCAGAACCAAACAAAATTGTCAGCAAAGTTCCTCTTGTCCATCGTTGGCTTAAATTGTGTCGTTCCTTTATGGTCTAAGTCTTCAAAGTGTTTAGTAGCTGGACCGAGTCTCCCAATCTGTAGGGTGCTTGCTTAGCTTGCTCAAGGATCATGGCTCTCTTCCCAGCATGGCTGACAGAATTTGATTGGGTACCTTATGTTATCTTCTAGATGGTGGGACACCAGACTCAACATGAGCCACTTCTGTGTGGAAAGCTGAAACCCGATTTCTTTAGTGAGCAAATATGATCTTCCTGGCTTCTGGCTTGCAGAAGTGCTTAGAGTGAGCATTGTATCACTACAAACCTGCTATCTAATTATTTGTTGAACCTAAATCATAAGCAACCTCTGTGCAAACTAGAACTCTTTTGAAGCCTCTTTTAATCACAGGCATTGACATTTGAGCTTCTGGGAAAATGTCACTAATTACCCTTAAAGCTCTTCAAGGGTTACCCACTTTTCCACACCACCTAAATGTCTAGCTGCGCAGACGAGCCTCAGCTGTCTCATAGATTTTCAGAATATGCTAGTACTTTTAAGACCAGATTGCATCTTCTCAATTATAAATCAAAACAGGATTTGGCCTATAATAAATGTTCGTTCACAATGGGATTTATTAATTGGAGCTTATCAGACTTGACCCATTTCTATAATTTATAACTCATAGAATGAAGTCTAGATCCCAAGCAGTTTGTGGTGTTATGATTGGTTTCTGACACAGGGTCTCCCTGTATAGTTCAGGCTAGTCTGTAACTTGCTCCTGTAGCTGCTGATGCTGGCCTCAAACTTTCTTTTTTTTTTGAAAAAACAAATTATTGTTTTTTATTGAGCTCTACATTTTTCTCTGCTCCCTTCCCTGCCTCTCCCCTCCTCTTCAACCCTTCCCCAAGATCTCCATGCTCCCAATTTACTCAGGAGATCTTGTCTTTTTATACTTCCCATGTAGATTAAATTTATGTATGTTTTTCTTAGGGTCCTCATTGTTGTCTGACTTCTATGAGATTGTGATTTGCAGGCTAGTTTTCTTTGCTTTATGTTTAAAAACCACTTATGAGTGAGTACATGTGATAATTGTCTTTCTGGGTCTGGATTACTTCACTCAAATGATGTTTTCTAGCTCCATTCATTTTCCTGCAAAATTCAAGATGTTATTTTTTTCTGCTGTGTAGTACTCCATTGTGTAAATGTACCACATTTTCCTTATCCATTCTTCGGTCAAGGGGCATTTAGGTTGCTTCCAGGTTCTGGCTATGACAAACAAAGCTGCTATGAACATAATTGAGCACATGCCCTTGTGGCACAGTTGAGCATCCTTTAGATATAGACCCAAAAGTGGTATTACTGAGTCTTGAGGAAGGTTGTTTTCTAATTTTCTGAGAAATTACCACACTGACATCCAAAGGGGTTGTACCAGCTTGCATTCCCACCAGCAATGCAGAAGTGTTCCCTTTTCCCCACAATCTCTCCAGCATAAGTTGTCATCAGTGTTTTTAATCTTGGCCATTCTTACAGGTGTAAGATGGAATCTCAGAGTTGTTTTGATTTGCATTTCTCTGATGACTAAGGCTGTTAACCATTTCCTTAAGTGTCTTTTAGCCATTTTAGATTCCTCTGTTGAGATTTCTCTGTTTAGGTCTGTACTCCATTATTTTATGGGATTATGTGGGGGTATTTTTTGGTGTTTAATTTCTTGAGTTCTTTGTATATTTTGGAGATCAGACCTCTGTCTGATGTGGGGTTGGTGAAGATCTTTTCCCATTCTGTAAACTGTTGCTTTGTCTTATTGACTGCGTCCTTTGCTTTACAGAAGATTTTCAGTTTCAGGAGGTCCCATTTATTAATTGTTTCTCTCAGTGTCTGTACTGCTGGGGTTCTATTTAGGAAGTGGTTCCCTGTACTGATGCATTCAAGTGTATTTTCCACTTTCTCTTCTATAAGATTCAGTGTGGCTGGCTTTAAGTTGAAGTCCATTTGGACTTGAGTTTTGTGCATGGTGATAGATATGGGTCTATTTTCATTTTTCTACATGTTAATAGCCAGTTATGCCAGCACCACTTGTTAAATATGCTTTCTTTTCTCCATTTGATATTTTTTGCTTCTTTGTCAAAAATCAGGTGTTTGAAAGTGTGTCGATTAATGAATGTTTGGGTCTTTGCTTTGGTTCCATTGGTCCTCCTGTCTGTTCTTATGCCAATACCTAGGCTGTTTTCAGTACTATAGCTCTGTAGTAGAGTTTGAAGTCAGGGACTGTGATACCTCCAGAAGTTATTTTATTGTACAGGATTATTTTGGCTATCCTGGGTTTTTTTGCTTTTCTGTATGAAGTTGAGTATCGTTCTTTTGAGTTCTGTCAAGAATTTTGCTGAGCCAGGCGGTGGTGGCGCACGCCTTTAATCCCAGCACTCGGGAGGCAGAGGCAGGCGGATCTCTGTGAGTTCGAGACCAGCCTGGTCTACAAGAGCTAGTTCCAGGACAGGCTCCAAAACCACAGAGAAACCCTGTCTCAAAAAAACAAAAAAAAAAAAAAAGAATTTTGCTGAGATTTTGATGGGCATTGTGTTGAATCTGTAGATTGCTCTTGGTAAGATTGCCATTTTTACTATGTTAATTCTACCTACCTAAGAGCATGGGAGATCTTTCCACTTTCTGGTGTCTTCTTCAATTTCTTTCTTCAATGATTTAAAGTTCTTTTCATACAAGTCTTCCACTTGTTTGGTTAGAGTTACTCCAAGATATTTTATGCTATTTGTGGCTGTTGTGAAGGGTGATGTTTTTCTGATTTCTTTCCCAACCTTTTACCATCTGTGTACAGGAGGGCTACTGATTTTTTTTTTTAGTTAATCTTGTATCCTGCTATATTACTGAAATTGTTTATGAGTTGTAGAAGTCCTGGTAGAATTTTTGGGATCACTTATGTAAACTATTATATCATCAGCAAATAGTGAGAGTTTGACTTCTTTTATTTTCCGATTTGTATTCCCTTTATCTCCTTTTGGTGTCTTATTGCTCTAGCTTGGACCTCAAGAACTATATTGAATAGATATGGAGAGAGTGGACAACCTTATCTTGTTCCTGATTTCAGTGGAATCGCTGGGAGGTTCTCTATTTAGTTTGATGGTGGCTGTTGCCTTTCTGTATATTGCCTTAATTATGTTTAGGTATGTTTCTTGTATCCCTGCTTACTCCAAGATCTTTATCATGAAGGGATGTTGTATTTTGTCAAATTCTTTTTCGGTATCTAATGAGATGATCATGTGGTTTTTATTTTTCAGTTTGTTTATATGGTCGATTACATTGACATATTTTTGTATGTTGAACCATCCCTGAATCTCTGGGATGAAGCCAACTTGATCATGGTAGAAAACAGTTCTGATGTGTTCTTGGATTCGATTTGCCAGTATTTTATTTAGTATTTTTGTATCAATGTTCATGAGTGAGATTGGTCTGTAATTCTCTTTCTTAGTAATGTCTTTCTGTGGTTTGGGTATCAGGGTAATTGTAACCTCATGAAAAGAGTTTGGCAATGTCCCTTTGTTTCTATTGTATGGAATAATTTGAGGAGTATTGGTATTAGTAGTTCTTTGAAAGTCTTGTAGAATTCTGAGCTGAAACCATCTGGTCCTTTTTTTTGGGGGGGGGACTTGATGACTGCTTCTATTTCTTCAGCCAAACTTTCTATTCTCCCACTTCAGACTCTTGAGAATTGGGATCACAGGCATGCACTGCCACATCCAGCTAGGATGCAAAACTCTTAATTTCGAGAAGACACTTGATTACTCTTGGACTTTCTATATTTAATCCCTCTGCTCTTTATTAACCTAGAAAACAAATTTGATTAGGACACGCATGGAGTTCATCTTGATGTCATTGTGTGCTGCAGGCACTGAAAGCTCTTTAGATTCCAGTGATAGATATATGAAACCTGGCTTTAGTCAATTAGCCACTTACAGGCTTCCTTGCAGTTTAGCACTTAAATGTGCACTGATTTCTACCATAATTGCCTTTCTTTTTATTTTGTTAGATGGTAACACACCCAATTACTATTTTCTATTTCCTCCATAGCCTATAAAGAACATTAGCTGCTAGCTGTGTTTCCAGGAAATGGACCCAGTTTTAAACCTTTAAATTAGAGTTGAAAAGATCAATTCAGCTTACATACGCATTGCATTCTTTCTCCCGGTTTCTATCCAGTGTGCGTGCACGCATGTGTGTGTGTTCATAAGCACATGTTACATCCCTGAATTTATGAGGTACTTGTGTTTAAAAGAAGTCTGTAGAAGGTCATGACAACCCTCTTTTCAATACCCTATTTGAAAGCTTGCTACATTTCAATATGAACGATTCTCTTTAAGATAAATCTGAAAACAAGGATAGTCAGTGCAATATCTTAGTTTTTAACATACTCATGAAAACATTACTGAGGTCACAAATTATGTCAGCTTTATTTTTAACAGTTTGGGGTTTTGGGGATTCTGGCTTCTAGTTAAGTAAAACAAATAGGGCTTCTTCAGAATCCGATTTCTAAAATTTCTAAAACCTTAAGTATCACATTGTTGGTGTTTTTTGACTTATATGATCTTAAATTTACATGTATTTTAAGATATTTCTTGTTTGTTTATCTGTTTGTTTGTTTTCAGAGAAGATCTCCACAGTCCGTACTGACCTTGACCTCATGGTGATCCTCCTGCCTCCATCTCCCAAGTGCTGGAATTACAGGCATGCACCACCATGCCTGATATAACTATTTTAAAAGTACATTCTGGTGTTGTCAGGCATTTTAAAAACTCTAACCAAGGAGAAGAAATTAACTTTTAATTCACTGTGTGTGTGTGTGTGTGTGTGTGTGTGTGTGTGTGTGTGTGTGTACACACAGGCCAAGGTCGGAGGACAACTTCTGGGAATCTTTCTGTCCACTGTGGTTTCCAGCTCATCAGTCTCATGTGGCAAGCACGTCTGCCTGCTGAGCATTCTCAACAGCCCAAACATTAATTTTTGTGGGCTGTACAAGATGTGCAGGTGGAGCTTAGACCTCTATTTAGGCAGGTTGTTCAGTGGATGAGTGAGTGATCACAAATAGGTAGGTGGCTAGGTAGTAGGAGAAGGAGCCAAACTGGCAAAGCAGTGCTTTGGCAAACACAGTTAGAATATGCTATGCCTCTGGAAACGGAATGATTAAAGAAAGGATATCATAGGAGACCAAAACCAAAGTGGAGACTAGAGAATCCTATTGTTTCAAGAGACTTCTGCAAGTTTGAGGCAAGACCCAACAGAGGCGTCCAGTCAGTTGGAAAGATAATCCTCATGATTGGGCTGGCAAGGTGGCTCCATGGGCCAAGCTGCCTACATACCACCAACCCTGACAACCTGAGTTAATCCCAGAGCCACAAGAGAAAAGAGAACTGACTTATTCACATGTGACTTCCACACACATGCATGGCGCACCTAGTGCACCCACATACATAATAAATAATAAATAAATGTTCAAGAAGAAAAAGAGAAACTGTGGTTATTTTAAATAGACATTAGCCTATGCTTAGACTAGTGAAGTACTGTTGTGAGCTTGGAGCTCATGCTCTGTAGTGGGTTTTTCTATATACATACTAAGTTATGTGATTATTTTTATAGACTTTTCTTTCAATAAACAAGTAGTTGAATACAAAACCAGGCATGGCCCTTTGTCTCACTTATACCAAAGGAAATTGTTCTTCCCCAGATCATGAGATCACAAGCCAGGTAACAGGTTCTTGTGCATGAAGATCAGGCATGATGTTGGCAAGGGCAACCTCTTAAGAGCTATTTTGAAGACCATGAAATAGCTGTGACCGTACTATAGCAGTGCTGATCAAATGTTCATACTGTTTGTCTTTTCAGTGCCCACTTGGAATTTCCAATCAGCGATAGCAGCAATGGTAAGATTACCTATTTTTCTTACGAATTTTTTAAAGTTAGTCTTTATTGACATTTAGGATGAGGATATAGCACTTGCCTAGCATGCACAGCACCCCTATGTTCAACCCCTAATAGTCCTCCCACTCCAACCACCCCCTAAAATCTTGATGAACTCATTCTTCCAAGACATTCAGAGTCCAAAAATGTTTGTACACAAATACAACACACACACACACACTATTTCAGATTTTGAGGTAGTACAGATTACGGATTTCTAGTAAAGATGTATGCAGCCATTCCAAATGCTGCTGAGATCTGAAACACTTGTGGCCCTAGCATTTTCAGATAAGGAATACTCAACCTGTCTATCAGCAACTAAAAATAAAAGCCCCATCTTGTGTGCTGTTAGATATATGTCTCAGACATTGAGGAGTGAACTAAGCTAGCAGATTAGTAAGAAACAAGAAAAGGAACCAGAGGCTATTGGGGTCATTAGAATTGGCAGTTCATTTCTATCTTGGAAGTAGTACAGATAGCCAAAATGACAAATGTCAGGACTTTTTTCTTATCTTATAGAAAGCAACCAGTAAAGTAGAAAAGGGGGAAGCATAATAGGGATGAATATGTTCTAAATACATTATATACTAGTATGGAGATGTCGTCATGAAGCTGTTATTACATATACTAATAAAAAACTTAAAGTGGACTCTTGCTAGAAATAGTGTGAATTAAATGAAGGCCTTTTTAGTGAAAACAGTCTTTATTTGCCTCTGTCCTCGATGCCTTGGTTTCTTTTCCTGTTGTTGTGATAAAATTCTCAGATAACTGCACATTAAGGGAGAAAAATAATTTTGGCTCCCAGTTCGAAGGTACGGTTCATCGTGGCTGTAATATTGGATACAGTCGGGAGCAAGGGGTGAGGAATTCATGCTTCTGCTTCATTTACACTCTAGAATCCTTGCCAGGGAATGGTGCCACCTGGACTAGTCTTCCAGACGCAATTGACAGAATCCCCCACAGTTGAACCCAGAGATCTGATTCTAAATCCTTTGATGTTGTCAACACCAATCATCACATTATATAAGCCTCCATAACCTTCAGCTATAGTCCTGTGGGTAACTCAGGAAATAAATTACATTTGCCCCCTGTTGTGGGTACAAACCTGTTTGACACATTTTTCTTTTTATTTATGCTTAGTAGCATCCTTGTGGAAGTAGATATTCGGTATGAGTGTGGTGGTTTGAGTGGGAAATCTCCCCTGTAGGCTGGTGTAATTGAACACTGATCCCCAGTCGGTGACACTGTTTGGGGAGGTTATTGAAGAATGGAGCCTTGCTGGAGAAAGTACATCACATGGAGTGGGCTTTGAGAATTTATAGCCTTGTCCCCCTTTCCGTTTACTCTAGTTTAGTTTATGGTTGAAGATGTGGTGTCTCAGCTTTCTGCTCAGGCTCCTGTGCCTGCTGCTTGCTGCCATGCTTCCCAACTGTAATGGACTACCTCTAGAAGCACAAGGCCCTCTTTAATGCTTTCTTCTAGAAATTGTTCTTGTTCCTGGTATTTTATCACAGCAACAGAAAAAGAAATGATAGCACTCATTGAATAGCTGTTGGTTAGTTGTTTAAACATTTGAAGATTCTCTAGAGGATGAATCATTTGATGTCTCTTATGTGTACATTCCATAGACTTCAAAATGGAGAACTAGTGAATCTTGGTATTCTCACCCAGTATATGCAAGATATTGGCGACATTATCATCATGCAATGGTTTGGATGCGATCCCACCAGAATGTTTACAGGAAGTCCAGGAATTCCTGTTTCACTTCCCCATGGTTCTACCCTCAAGGAGTTCTTCCCTGGAACCCTGTTGCTTCTGAGGCTGGGCATCCTTGGAACTATCAAGGCCAACACGTGGTCTGGCAGGAGCCTCCCTACAGTGTTTCCCATCTCCAAAGCTCTGGGCAGCCTCTGTATGATAGCAGTAGAATCCAGGCCACCACAAGAGAAGATGAAGCCCCATATGAAGAGGAAGAGATGGAGTCGGATTCAGATAATGAAATAGAGTGTGACCTGAGCAATATGGAAATCACGGAGGAGCTCCGCCAGTACTTTGCGGAGACTGAGAGGCACAGAGAAGAGCGGCGTAAGTTCGGGCCTGTTACCTTGTATTCTTTTGGCTGCCCTGCCATTTGCATCTCTTTTCTTCTCTAACATAAAAAGTTCTTAGAACTTTTTATTTATGTACAGTTAATCTAAATCTGGTCCTAAGCCCAGAAAAACTATGCTAATGTACCTCAATTACATTGATCCAGAGTTTTTATATAGGGCTGTTCATTTGAGTTCCTAATGATACCTCTGCCATTTTTTTGAGCATTAGACACTCAACCAGATGGAACGTGCATGTATGTGCATGCCTGTATGCCCTCTAATCCACACAGCAGTCTCTCAAGGCATGGAACTCATTTTACAAATGAGAAAAGTGAAGGTTGAGGAGGTTAATTACACAGCTACTCATTTGCTGTTAGGATTCAGCTCTTCCTGACTGCACACTAGCGTGTATCTTTCTCTCTGCCATGCTTCTCCCTGACACTACTGGATTTTCCAAATACTGTACTCTGACCATTTCTCGGGGACACAGCTCAGAGCTGGTCCTATATAGCTCCTTGCAGTGTAGAGTCAGTATGAACCTAAACAGAATAACAAAATACCCCACATATACAGCTTCCTTTTTGGTCCACGCTACAGGTTACAGCATTACAATAAAGATCTTATCACCGTATGTTCAACAGCAGGAATTTTCCTATTTAACATTGGCAGTGTTCACTAAATCATTTATTATTGTTTCAAGTGCCCTTGAAGATTTACAAATACTTCTTTCCTATTACAACTAGTATTCGGTCTCGAGACACCTTTCAATATGGTCTCATTGTGTATTTTATGTAGATTTTTCATTTGGTTGGTTGATTAGTTGGGGTTTTGAGACAGAGTCTTCCTGTATGGCCCAGGCTAACCTGGAATTTCTGATCCTCCTGCCTCAGCCTCCTGAATACTGGGAGTAAAGATATGCACCACTAAAGCCAGCTCCTTGCCCAGAATTTTCTAATAAACAGAAAACTAGAAGCTTCAAAGTAGAAAAGTTTCATTTCCATTTTAAGATATCTGTGCCCTCTTAACAATAGATTAGCATTTATTGATCCCCAGTTGATACAAGGAACTGAGCAGCAGACTTTGAATGAAAGATTTTTTTTTTTTAGTATCTGTTGCAATGAGAGGGGGGTCCTTTGTTTGCCCTGGCCACCCTGCTATCTTACACCCGAAATAATCACACACAAACTGTATTCATTAAAACACTGCTTGGCCCATTAGCTCTAGTTTCTTATTGGCTAATTCTTACATCTTAATTTAACCCATTTCTATTAATCTGTGTATCGCCACATGACTGTGGTTTACTGGCAAATTCTAACCAGCGTCCATCTCAGGCAGAAGGTCCATGGCTTCTCTCTGACTCTGTTCTTCTTCCCAGCATTCAGTTCTGTCTTCTCCGCCTACCTAAGTTCTGCCCTATCAGGCCCAAAGCATTATATTCATTAACTAATGAAAGCAACACATGAACAGAAGAACCTCCTATACCATTTCCTCTTTTCTGTTTAAACAAAAAGGAACGCTTTAACATAGTAAAAATACATATAACAAAGCAGTTATCAAGCAAGAATTACAGTTACAATATTTATATCTACTTTATCTTTTATCATAACTAAGGAAAACTATAACTATAAATTCTTCAAATCCATTAAAGACTCCAGAAGGATATAATATTACCTAAGTAAACATGAAGTGCATTATAAACAATTTCCAAATCTCTAGAATTGACAGAAATATCTTCCTGCCTGGACAGTCATTCAAAGTTCTTCCGTACCATTGGGGCATCAATCTTCAGCCTACAGGTTCATAGTATCCAGCAGACTTTTCCACAAAGCAGGAAATTTCAAAGCCAGTTCTGCCTATATTGGCAGTTTTCAGTCACTTTCTTCTGCATCCTTTAGAATGTTTCATAGACTCTTTCATGAAGCAGGAAGTCTGAAGGATCATCTCACCTTTAGGCAAGTTCAGCAGTCATTTCTCTGCAGGTCCTGCATGTCCAGTGAAGCAGTCCAGGTAAGAGCAGTTTCTTGCCCAAATGGCTAACCACCTCCATAAGGAGTTTCTTCAATGCCCATCTTCCTTTTGAAATAGCTTGTGCTGCCAGGAGCAGATGTGTCTCATTGTCATAAAAAGTCCCAGATTTTTAAAACATTTATATGCCATATTCTGAAGGTCTCTGAAAAACTTGAAGAATACCTATCTGACTGAAATATATCTCTATACATCTAGAAAATCTAACTAACATGACTATAAGCTTGACTAATAAAGATGACTCTCTATTAACCTATATTTGTTAATTATACATTACATTTTTAAATGAGCTACACAATCACAATACCTTAATCAAGATCAGAAATACATATATATAACAAAATTGACCTTAAATTTGTATAAATAAACCAAAATCCATACTAATGCAAATTATTCATATCTATATCATATCCCCCTTTAAATATAAACAGTTATAAGCAATTATTTGGGAATATGGGCATAGTTATTTTTCTCCAAACTTCTTCCTGCTATATTGGGGCACTGTTAATCAGGTCTTTCATGGTGTATCCTGTGTGCTAGTTTCATCTCAGTTACCAGTTGGGCAAAGTAATTTTTTGAGGGTGTTCATGGCGACCTTTCAGGAGGTCTTGGCTCATGAAACCATATTGGTGTAGAAGCAATCAACAGGTTCTCATCTTCGGTGAAAACAAAAGAAGAACCTCCTTTCCAAAGCAACTTATCCTTAGATTCAAATTTGGAAGTCATGATACTTTTATAATATACATGCTGGTTTATCTTAGCAGCCCATATAATGAAATGTCTCTCTGTATTTAGCTCCTTCAAATTCAAAAAATTCAAAGAAAACACAATAACACACATAATCCAGACTCTCTGTGAATTTTCCATTTTTATGTAGCTTATTTTTCTTTACTCCTTTTAGTCTATGACTATCTGTACTCTGTCTCCTTAAAGACTTTACCCTCCTTTTTAAGCATTAACTTTATTTTATGACTCTCTATACCCTTTTCCTTCTCCCAAGCCTATCCAACACTGTGACCCATTTAGAGGTCTTTTATATCTGAACCTGTCCTATTGTGAATCTGTAATTCTTTATTGTCTAGGAGCACTTCTTAAAATGCTAAGCGCTTCTTAAAAACTTAAGTTGTGTCATTGCCTGGGTAATATGTCAGTACCTGCTTGCCCCATCCAGTCCTGCATGGCTGAGCTGCTTGAGCCTTTGAACCACGCACATGGCCCAACTTCCAGGCACACAGCCGGTCCAAGTTGCAATCAAGCAAGCCAGAGCAATCCATTCACAAATCCCATCCAAATACTCCTTCTCCAAAAGAGTCAGTGGTCACGCTGGTGGCGCAGTACATAAAGTAGTCATTTCAAAACTGCCACTTTTTTTCTGCTGCAGCTACTGAGTCAGGAAAATGTCTCTGCAGCACACCACCAGCAAACAGCAAAAAGCTGTGTTAAACTCTCTGTATATGTATGTATGTATATATGTATGTATGTATGTATAGTCTAGAATTCCCTTTTCAAGCCCTTGCAGGTTTTACGTGGATCCAGTTGACCACATTGGAGCACCAATTGTTTCAATGAGGGGAGCCCTTTGTTTGTCCCAGGCGCCCGGCTATCTTACACCCAAAATAATCACACAGAAACTGTATTCATTAAAACACTGCTTGGTCCATTAGCTCTAGTTTCTTATTGGCTAAGTCTCACATCTTTTGTTTTGTTTTGTTTTGTTTTTTGTTTTTGTTTTTCGAGACAGGGTTTCTCTGTAGCTTTGGAGCCTGTCTTGGCACTAGCTCTTGTAGACCAGGCTGGCCTCGAACTCACAGAGATCCGCCTGCCTCTGCCTCCCAAGTGCTGGGATTAAAGGCGTGTGCCACCATCACCTGGCTAAGTCTCACATCTTAATTTAATCCATTTCTATTAATCTGTATATCACCACGTGGCAGTGGCTTACTGAGAAAGATTCAGCATGTCTGACTCTGGTAGCTCCATGGCGGCTCTCTGACTCTGCTCTTCTTCCCAGCATTCAGTTCTGTCTTCTCCACTTACCTAAATTCTGCCCTATCAGGCCCAAAGTAGTTTCTGTATCCATTAGCCAATGAAAGCAACACATGAACAGAAGAACCCCCTACACCAAGTATCTGCTTGTGATTCTTCACTAAAACATTTGTTCTCATATTTTTGCCAGTTTTCTTCTGATTAAACTCTTGATTTCTTTGATGCATGGTAGAAAGTGTATCCAAGGGCTAGAGAAATGGCTCAGAGGTTAAGAGCACTGTTCTTCCAGAGGACCCAGGTTCCATTCCCTGCAGTTCACAACTGTCTGTAACTCCACTTCTAGGGGCTCTAATACCTTCTCATCTTCAGGGGCACCAGACATGCTCATGGTGCACAGACATATATGGAGGCAAAACACTCATGCATAGTAAATAAAAATAATAATTAAAAAAGAAACTATCTAAACAACTATGAAAGCAATACTTTGTTTTGCATAGAGTATGTTTCTTTTTTATTATGTTTCTCTATTGGGGGAATGCAGGTTAGAGGACATAGTTGCCAGAGTTGGCTCTCTTCTTCCACCATATGGGTCACAGGGATTGAACTCCTGTCATGGGTCTTGATAAATGCCCTTATCCACCAAATCATCTCAGGAGACCCATGGAGCACATTTTTTTCCTTGGTCCCCAGAATTAAGTTTTATTTTTTCTCGAAATTCATACAGAACAGTCATTAGTCTAATTAAGGCATATATCACAAATGAAGTGGTAAGGTGTTGTAGCATGTTCATATGTACTTGTTAACACTATGACTTACAGCATGGGTTAGAGAACACAGGATTTTGCAAAATATTACTGCCAAGAAAAGGCAGGAACATGAATGAAAGTTAACATCCCCCATAGGAAAGAAAGCCCTTCAAAACAAATATCGCCCCTGTGGTCTTGGTGTTGTGCTGGTCAGGTTTTTATTAGATGTGATTCTATGGTGGATGTTGGCTCAAAACAAGGACATGTTCTCAAGGAACGTGATATTCTTAAATGAAGTTGAAATGAACTCTTATTTAAAATGAAGTGTAGAAAAGTGTCTGTGGCATACAGCGCACATACAGTTACTGACACAAACAAAGGGGTAGAGCCAGTGTCCAAGACAGTGGACGGACAACTGTTACAAGGTAGCTGTGGAGAACTGGAGTGTGCTCTGGACTTGGAGCAGTGCCATCTATTAAGAATGAGAGAAAAGGTTAAGTCCACTTGGTGCTTAACTGCTGTGTTACTTTTACTAAAGAGCCCAGATGTGTTTGTGCATCCCACGGGAAACATGGGCTCCATAATGTTCTGTATAGCCCATTTAAAGGATTTCCACTATTGTGTCCATAGTGACTGACCCTTTGGTCAGTGCACTAAGAACCCACCACTTTCTCCCTTAGTCTGTCCTCTAGAAAACCTGGAGTATTTAACAAGGCTTAGTCGAGTGTTTCCTGAGCTGTTTTGGTTTGGGTAATGGAATGAGAGTGTGAAATCACACCGACTCTGCACCATCCCACCTTATGCCTTCATCTCATTGGTACAGATGTTGCGAAGCTCAGAAAAGCAGCTATTGAGATGATGGATGTGGAAGGTCAGAGAAAGTGGAAGGGAGCGGGGTAAATGCACTTTCCTCATAAAAGCTAAAATGATGATTGTCCACTGACTTCAGGGTTACACTTGGAACAATGGACACAGAACAAGGACACCAATCAGATGGCTGTGCTTGGCAAGTACCTGTGTTTTGAGTCTGTTGCTGATGAGCCAGAAAGGCATTGCTGATTTAGTCACATTTGTGCGGTCCTTGGTTATGCTAGCATCTTTAACTTTGGCAACATAGCAGAGAACTCTCATAAAGAAAGACATGTTAATCCTAGAAAAATGAGGAGAAATGACATTCTTTAACACTCATTATTGTAGTGCTTTGTCTCAAACTGTTCTGCCTTTGAGCTAATTATCTGTGGAATATTTAATGAGTGTTTTCCTGCTGTGTAAAATTTCCCTAAAGTCTGAGTAACTTCCTTTGATTATTTTTCCCATTATGGATTATAATTCTACATTAATAATTTCTCTCTTTTAAAATCAATTTTTAATTGGTGGGGGTGGGGGGCCGGAAGGTATAAGAGTGTTGGTATAATGCCAGAGCAGCCTGGAATTACAGGCAGTTGTAAGTCCCCTGCCTGGGTGCTGGGAACTAAACCTGGATCTTCTGCAAGAGCAGTTGAACTCTTAACCACGGAGTCACATCTCCAGTCTCTTGTAGATGCACAGACTGCGACAGAAACATGTCACAACTCTGGACCCTAACCTTAGATGGAGTCCAGTGACATTTTCTTTTAAAATATATTAATGATTGGAGGATTATTTACACCCCACATGAAAATCCTTGTATTTGCTTTATAGGGTAGCTGTAGCAAATTACAGTAAATTTCATGATCAAATGGGAGAGGTTTATCTTTTCAAACCCAAAATCAAGGTGCCCTCAGGGCTACCTTCCTTTTTTTTTTTTTTTTTTTTTTTTGGTTTTTCAAGACAGGGTTTCTCTGTAGCTTTGGTGTCTGTCCCAGAACTAGCTCTTGTAGACCAGGCTGGCCTCGAACTCCCAGAGATCCGCCTGCCTCTGCCTCCCGAGTGCTGGGATTAAAGGCGTGCGCCACCACCGCCTGGCTTTAGGCTACCTTCCTATAAAGGCTCTGAAGCCTTGCTTGCCGCAGCTTCTGGTGTCTCCCAGCATCCCTTCACTTAGAGCAGTGTCCCAGGCTCTGTCTGTATACATGGCTTTCCCTGTGTGTCTCTGTGTCCTTTTCTGTCTCATATAAGGTCACTATCATTAGATTCAGGATCTGCCCTAATCTAGTATAATCCCATCATTCTTTTTAACTGTCTGTAAAAACCCTCTTTCCAAGTAAGCTCTCGTTTTGATGCTTCGGTAGTAAGGACATGCTGTTTAGCCTGCTTCAGCCCTGTGTTGAAACTGCAATGGAATTTAAGTGCTGTTCTGATTTGTAGTTAGTAAATTCCCTCAGCCAAATACCCTTAAATTAGTCAGACTTTCAGTGGCTGTGACAAAATACCTGTCAACCAGGAAGGAAAGATTGGTTTGGGCTCAGAGTTTCAGAAGGTTTAGTCCAAGATCAGTTGGATGGAATCGTGGCTTTGAGACTGAGAAAAGGCAGAACACCAACTGACAGTGGCTTGTGGGAGCAGCCACCTTAGCACATTAGCACTCCTGCTAATCATTTTATTCTCTCTGGGAGCCAGCCTGTTGCCACCCACATTCATGACAGATTTTTTTGGGTTTTTTTGTTATTTTTGTTTTTCCGAGACAGGGTTTTTCTGTAGCTGTGGTTCCTGTCTTGGAACTAGCTCTTGTAGACTAGGCTGGCCTCGAACTCACAGAGATCCACCTGCCTGCCCCACCAATGCCTGGCTTATGACAGATCTTCTTTGGTTGTTCATCTAGAAAAACACTCCTAGACACGTGCAAAGGGGGTCTTTACTATATCCTAGGTGTCCCTCAATGCAGTCATGTTGTTAATTAAGACTCACTGTTACAACCCTATGAGAAAAAAAATGCTGTGACATTGAGTGCTACTGTGTTTTGAGATTTACCATGACCTACTCTGTTATCCGTGCAAGGCAACCATTCAGCTGTGTCTCCGGTGTGATGTTGATGTCAGCTTCATTTGGATCATTCAGTTGAGCCTTCACCATACCTTGACAAAGAAAATGTGGAGGGTTAAAGATGCTTTCTTTCCTTGGGAGAGAGGAAGAAAGCAATAATTAACAAACAGACTGGGCGGAGGCCTTCAAGCCCATTGTATCATACAGTTCTTGGTTCTCTAAGTCAGTGTATTCTAGATCAGTGTTTCTCAGTCTTTCTAATGTTACAACCCTTTAATATAGTTCCTAATGTTGTGCTGACCCCCAAGCATAAAATTATTTTTGTTGCTACTTCATAACTGCAATTTTGGTCCTGTTATGATTTGTAATGTAAATATCTGTGTTTCCGGTGGTCTTGGGTGACCCCTGTGAAAGGGTCTTGACCTCATGGGTCACAACTCACAGATTGAAAACTGCTGTTCATAGTATTTTCAGATACTAACGGATCATAAGTACACAGCCTGTTGGTCAGAGAGTGTTTGATTTTGAACTAAATTTTTGAGTCTAAGATATAGCTCGGTTGGTAACGTTCTTGCCTGGGTTGCCCACAGCCTGCAGTTCCACCCTCAGCTCTGTCTAAACCAGGCGTGGTGGCACTCTACTATAATCCCACACCTCAGAGGTGCAGACCATAAGATAAGAAGTTTGGAGTCAGTCACCTTGGCTACATTGCGAGTCTAGGCTAAGCCACTATTCCAATGCTTATTAAACACTGTCCCACCAGGCAGTCTAAGCTTACTTCAGAGTTCTGCCGAAAGAACCAGAGGTGACTGATTCCAGGACTGGGGGAGGGTAGTAAAAGAAGGGTGAAGGGTGAGCCCAGGGAAAAGACAGTCCCTGGCTGGGCTTCTACCCAAACTCCCATATCTAAAACCCAGGGATCTCTATAGCAATAAGATGCAGACAGAGAGCTGTCATGTGCTTTTCCCTGATTCAGTTTTTTTAATTTTTGTTCTTCCAGCAGAAGTGAGCTCAGAGGTGAAATGGCCATTTCCCCTGGCTAATTGGGGCCCAGTTCATTCACCATCATGTTCCTCTACCAGAACTCAGGTTTGGGGTATAGAATGTACATACCTCTAGCAATGCTAATGATTGAAACTTGGGAGAAAGACCCAAGTTTTGAAGCAAATACTTGGTGACCTCTAATTTATTTGTGCAGTAGGCCAGTTTTGTGCATCTTCCAGTAAAGATCAATATACATCTCTTTTTTGTGGCTTCACGGGCTTTTGCCTTATTATATATTACTTCCACATGGGACAGTAAACTGCAGATGTTCTAGGACAACAGTGGCCAGATGAATATATGTGGCCATAGCCATTTTTATTTATTGATGTATATGTGTGTATGTATGTGTGCATGTCAAATGGGGGGGGGTGCTCTCAGAGCATCTTTGAAGCTTCAGTTCCAGGTAAGTGTGAGCTGCTCAACTTGGGTGCGGGAATGAAATGTGGGCAGGGTCTCCTTTTGCAGTTCTGGCTATCCTGGACTAACAATGGAGACCAGTCTGGTCTAGAACTCCACTTGCTTCTGCCTTGGGAGGGCTAGCATATTGAAAGGCTTGTTCCATCAGGTTTGTAAAACTCCTTGCCAACTCCAAGGTGTTAGTTATAAAGAACTAGATTTACAAGGGTGACAGCGAATAGCTTTATAAATGTCTTCCCTTCACACTTGATTAGCTCAGTGCCGTCTTCCCGTCCAGATACTAGGAGAGGCTGATTTATGCCATTGTTTTATTCCCCTACAGCCATCTTGACTCCTAATCTCCAGGCGTTCCTCTTGGTAACAATAGCAGCTACAGACAATGTGCTTTCTGCTATCCATTTCCCTCCTGACAGCATCACTTGCAGAATCCGTGTGAGCTGCCTCCATTTTACCCTCTGCAGCATTGCTTTGTTGACAATTTTATGTGGCTATTTCCATAGGAATAAAAATTGTACTATTGGGACGTGTGGTTGAAACAAAAGTAGAAAAGGGGAAACAAATTGAATAAATGCTTACTTTACAGGAACTTACTAAATTGGCAGACTCGCAGGTTTCACCCGGGCTAAGCTATGAAGTGACAAGTGAAACCCCACACCTAAAAAAGCAGATGGCTTATGTAGCAGATTCCTTGTGTGGCAGGCACAGAGGGGTCACCCCACATTCATACCTCATCTGTGGCTGTAAGAACTGCTTCTTGGCTTGAGTTGTCGGCTCTGTGTGAAGCACTTGTCATGCCATACAAGTGTGGGGACCAGAGTTGGGACTTCAGCACCAGCAATAGCAGATGTGCGTGGCAGTCCGCCTGTAATCCCAGCGTTTGAGAAGAGACACAGTCCAAGGAGCAAGCTGGCTAAACAGACTAGCTGCATCAGGGAGCTCTGGGTCCAAGGGACTACGCCTGCCTCCGTCTATCCAGTGGATAGTAATTCTCGTGGGGGAACGTTACATGAAAGCACACAAGGACTGCCTGCCCTGCATGGCCCAGCAGATGGCCAGCGAAAGCCACGTGTTTTCATTTCCTCTTGTATTTTTAAGGTCTGCTACAGAGGATTGGTGGATTGGAATGATGGGTTTCTTGGTGGTATTTTGCCAGTTCTGTCAGCAGCTAGAGGCCCCTAAGAAGTGAGCAGTGAGCTTCATGACTACTAATATAGATAACGAGAATCTGTAGGCCATGCCTCAGGATCTGAAAATTACCTCAGTGGTCCAGCAGGGTTCAAATTTACCACTGGAAAAGGCGACAGAAGGACCTTAGGGGCCACAGGCGGCGTGTGAGTTATGGCTGCACAAGAGTTGTGCCAGTGGCGGCAATACTCATCAGGTCCTCTCCTGCATGTACATATCTTTTATGGCCATGGTCTTATCCATCCCCAGGGCGACAGCAGCAGCTAGAAGCGGAGCGCCTGGACGACTATGTAAATGCCGACCATGGGCTGTACTACAACCACCACCGGTCCACAGAGCCTCCCTTAGAGAAGCCTGGGGAGCGGCGTCAAGCCGAGATGAAACGTTTGTATGGGGACAGTGCTCCCAAGATCCTGGCCATGGAGGCTGCTGTGCAGATGAGCTTTGACAAGTATTGTGACAAAAAGCAGCCAAAATACTGGCCTGTCATTCCTCTGAAGTTCTGAGTCCTTGGCACAGGGACCTTGGGGAAAGCCTCCTGAACACAATTCCTCCCCTTTCCCTCCTCTGGGTGTGTTCTCTTCATTTCTCTTGGACGTTTTTCAGAGAAAGAGGCCTATATACCAACACAGTGGATAGGATCTATCAGCCACTTAGAATTCTGTCAGCAGGGGGTACACTGTTGCCAACACAAGAAATGTCCCCTTTACATAAAGTGATAATCGTATGTATTATACTGGCTCTTGATTAATTCCCTAATAGAGTTCAGTTCATGGACATTTTTGCCTAGAGATACAATGGTTTGCATTTGTAAGTTCCTTCTTTAAGCCTTCCTGGTTGTCACAAAAGCCTTAAGCCACATGTCATTCTTTTTTTTTTTTGAGACCAGTTCTCATATAACCCAAGTTAGCCTCAAACTCTTAAATCCTCCCTCCTTCCACTTCCCAGCTGCTAGCTTACAGATGTGCACCCCATTCTGGGCTCTAATCCACATGTTCTCACTAACTGTAACCCTTTGGATCCCTCTGAAAATGATACAAGAGTACAGTAAGGAAAATGCCACTTGCTATTCAGCGAGGTGTCAGCCTACATGCTCTCTAAAAGGCCTGAGAGCAATGCTCTAGGCTTGGCAGGCCATGTGCTCTGTCTCTTAACTGCCTAACCCTGACTTTACAGCATCAAAACAGCCATGGATACTGAGTAAACAAATGAATTTGACTGTGTTCCAATAAAACTTTGTAAAATACAGGCCATGGACTGGATCTGATCTGCAACTGCTGCTATAACAGAGTGAAAATCACCCATCTGACATTCTTATTTTGTTTTCTGTCCAGACCTTGGATGTCAAAAAGAATTAATTGATAGCAAGGAACAGGAATTCCCCAATCTTGTCACTTTTGCCACCTCTTGTCAGAATGCACAGTTGAGCTCTTACTGCATATGGTAAATACCAATTTGATAAGCAAGGACATCTGTGAGAAGGAAACCTAAACATTGACAGCGCAGTCCATTTATAGAAGCCAGCTACTTTTGAAATAAGTGATTAACAGTGTATTGCTGGGGGTGAGCCTGTGTTGACCTGAGAAGATTAGCACATCCATCAAAGGTAGGTGAAAAGATTTCAGATCGCTGTGTTTCTCCCGAGGAGCACATTTAGCTTCCATCCGGCCTCTACCCTGAGACAAACATTCCTTTCAGCACCCCCGGGTGTTTATTTGTTCCAAGTTCTCATTTTATTACTTACTGGCTTTGCGATTTGTGCTGATTTGTGCTTAGGTACTGTGGACAAAAATCAGAATTCACTTGCCCCAAGGTGACACAATGACTAACATTCTCAGTGTTCCATCTTTCTCCCTTTTCTTAGAAACTCCAACACCTAAATGATAATACGAATGTGACTCAGGCACAAACAAGCCACTTAGTGTCTCAGCAGGAGATGCTTGGCTGAGAGCACAGCTTTCTCTACCTGCCTCAGAGATGCTGCCGGGCCATTCCCCACTACTGGCTTTGTTACCTTCCTCTCTTGGTGCTGCTCTTTCTCTTTGAAATGTGTGTCAATGCTTTCCTTTCACTGCTGTTGGGAAGACCATTGAGCCGTACCTATAAAACACAGTGCTGGTCACACAGTAAAAAGTAAGTATTTATAATACACATTCCCTCTTTTGAAAATGCCATAAAATATCAAGGGGGATCCAGAATATAAAACTTCCAAATACAGAGAATTTCTTCCCTGTCCACTTTTGCTTCTGGATACCTCATGCCCACCTGTAATTTGTTCCTAGGACCATTTGTGATAGACTGCACACACCTATTGCTGATCCATTTCTCAGTAAATGGTTGTTGAATATATTGAGTATCCCTTCCAATTAGCTGCACCGTAGTCCTTTCCCTTAGGGAACTTGCATTCTAGGCAGGGACACAAACATGTACTATGTTAACTGCTGTGTGTCTGTACTGCTAGAGGCATCTGTAAAAGCAGAGAGAGAGCTTAGGGCAAGGCAGTGGTAATATTTGCACCATAGTAAACTATGCCCATGTTCAGAGAGTTTGGAACAAGGGGAAGACTTAAGGTGAAAAAGAAGAGGGTCAAGTCAGCTATTTTGAAACAATATCCTCTGCCACAATGACTAATAACCAAACTTATGTCAAAGTTGAAGAAACATTGCTTTGTAGAGGTTAGCATAAGGGGTTCCATTTTGATGCTGACAGCTTTAGTTGTTTCTGCTCGCAGCAAGCTCCCAAACTGACACCATCCTAGAGCTACCAAGAGTTGTTTCATTAGATCAAGAGATGATCTTATTATATAGGGAAGTCCAAGGGATTTAAGAACTCCATACCATGAAAATCAAAAGCCAAGTATTAGAATTAATATTCTCTTAGAGCCGTTTTCTACCATAGTTTCAGGAGTTCATTTGGGAACCAGGTGCAGAGACTAATACGTATTGCGTATCATACCACAAGGCCAGATATGTAACTCAGTTGTGAGATTGCTTGCCTAGCATGCACGAAGCCCGTGGTCCTATCCCCAACACTCCATAAACAAGGTGTGGTAGTGTGCACCTGTAACCCCAGCGCTGGGGAGGTAGAGGTAAAGGCAGAAGGGTCAGGAGTTCAAGGTCATCCTCAGCTACTTAATAAGTGTGAAACAAGCCTTGGCTATATGAAACCTTGTCTCAAAGAACAAAAACCAATAAATCTTAGCGCAACGTGAAAGCATATAGAGTATTTCCAAGCCTATTATGGATTACCCCACAGCTAATCAGAACCATGGTAATTCAAATAGCATAACATTTCACACCTTTCAGATAGGCAAATGTATGGCCAGGCAGTAGAAAGTCGGAAACTCCCACCAAGGAGTATAGAACCATCTATTACTGCTGTGATGAAACACCATGACCAAAAGCAAGGAGGAGGAAAAGGTTTATTTAGCTTACTTTGTTCATCACTGATGGAAGAAGTCAGGACACGAACTCGAGACCTGGGGCTAGAAGCTGATGCAGAGGCCACGGATTGCTGTTTACTGACTTCTTCCACATGACTTGGACAGCCTGCCTTCTTGTAGAACCCAGGACCAGCATCTCAGGGTTGGTACCACCTACCATGGGCTGGGCTCTCCCCCATCAATCACTAATTTTAAAAATGCCCTACAGAGGGTTTTAATTCCAGCACTTGAGAGGCAGGTGCAGGTGGATCTTTGTGAGTTTAAGGTCAACCTGGTCTACAGAGCAAACTTCAGAATAGCCAAGGCTACACAGAAACCGTGTCTCAAAAAACGAGAGAGAGAGAGAGAGAAGTAAATGCCCTCCAGCTTTTCCTGCAGCTTATCTTTGGGGTTCATTTTTTTAATTGCGGCTCACTTTTCTCTGGTGGCTAAAGCTTGTGTTGACATAAAACTAGCCAGCATGGTCAGTTAGAATTTTTTAATTTCATATTTAATTTGTGGGGATTTGTGGCTAGGTTTCATGTTGCCCAATCTGACACCAAATTTGCTCTGGATCCAAGGATGACCTTAAACGCTTGGTCCTCATGTCTCCGTCTCCCTTACATCCAGATCAGTTTTCAGCCCTGAGATTAGAGAGATGTTTATGCCCTGTAACAGACAGCCAAAAGTCTCTGCATAAAGATGGCCTGCAGGACTTTAGCTTCAAGTGGGGAAGGACCAGAGTGCTAGAAGCCGTTTAGGATTGCTCTAGCGAAAACTTCTTAAATTCTGCTGTCCAGGAGCAGGAGAGCTGGGAGTGGTGAATCCCAGTACTGGGGAGGCAGAGACAAGTGGATCTCGGACTTTAAGACTCACCTGGTCTACATAGTGAGTTCCAGGATAGCCATGGCTATGTAGAAAGACCCTGTCTCGAAAAGCAATAAAATAATAATAATGATAGTAGAAAAAATGAGCATGAGCTAATAATAATAAAAGAAGAGAATGGGAAGTAGATAGACCTG
This sequence comes from Microtus ochrogaster, assembly GCF_000317375.1. Taxonomy (NCBI): domain Eukaryota; kingdom Metazoa; phylum Chordata; class Mammalia; order Rodentia; family Cricetidae; genus Microtus; species Microtus ochrogaster. The sequence continues at coordinate 43,426,376 of NC_022026.1, read as the reverse complement.
GAGAGGGCCAGCCCTAGGCACTGAAGGGAAAAACTCAGGTCTTCCAGGTGTTTACACAGATCTCAGAGATGGTATGGTAGTACTTCCTCATCTGAGGCACTTGTCCAGTTCCTTTACATGGCAATGGGGGACTTGACTGATGGAGTGAACGAGCTTATGAAGGGAGGGAGGATCCTGTATTCTCACGTTGTGATTCGTCACTCCAGGATCTTTATAATTGTGAACGCATGTGGGTTGGAGTGAACAACAGAACATCAGAAGCAGAAGTCTAAGACATGACTAGAAAGAGCAAAGGACAGCCGCCTGCAGTCTCCAGAAATTAGACGTCAAGAAAATGGATTATCCCCCAAGAGCGTCTCGAAGAAATGAAACTTCATATGCCTTGATGTTAGCCCTGTGAGAGTCCATGCAGACTTCTGCCCTCAGGAAGCGTAAGAGGATCTGTGTTTGGCTTAAGTGGCAGTTCTACCAGAAAGGACAAACAGGAAATTGATATAGGAAGTGGGTGATTGATTGGTGATGCTATGTGCTGGGCAATTCATGTGCACTACATGATTCGATCCTAGCACACCTCTGAAAATCAATTCTTTATTGCCCAGATAGAGAAATGAAGTCAGAGGAAGTAGCCCTAAGCCGGCAAATGAGCCACATCAGGAGTGAAGATTGATCTGGGTTTTGAGTCTCTCTGATCTCTTGCCTCTGGGTTACACTTTCCATCTGCAGATGGACAAAAAGATTTGAGGGAGCCCGAGCTTTCTGACATGGGAGACTGAGTCTCTTGTCTTCACTGCCTGGGGTTGCAGAGTGGTTTGGATAGGCATTTGGTGAAAAACTAGAAGAGAAGTCTGAGGTCAAGGCAGAAACTCACCCACAGTGGATTTCGTGCAAGTAGAATAAACCATTTAGGAAGACTGCAAAGTCGGAGAGGAAAGAGGGCCAACTGGGTAACATAAGAAGACCCAGTACTGCGAAGATAAGTGTCTGGTACAGAAACCTCAAAACTGTTATATCAGTTTAAAAAAGCAAGATAAAACACACACACACACACACACACACACACACACACACACACATGCTGAATGATTCCATTGATATGAAATGTTCAAAGTAGGCAAATCCACTGAGATAGAAAATGAGTTAGTGTTTGCCAGGAACTGGAAATTGGGTAATACTCTTGTTGGCAGGGTCCTGAAGCAGTCAGTGATGGACCCACATGGTGAAACACGGTGATTGCACATGAGACCTTGCTAAGCTGGGTTTAGAGTGGACTTGCATGATCTAATCCATTCAGACTCCTAACCACCTCTTTAAGGTTCCAATATCTCTTAATATCTCATATGAAGGATTAATTTCTGACTGAATTGCAGAGGAGACAAGTTGCATTTGAACTGGAGCAGGTTTTCTGGGTTACACTTTGGACTTTGTGAGCAGCTGCTAAGCCTTCACAAAGGCCCGAACTGAACTAACCCATTTCCCACAATGATCTGCTTGAAAGCAATAACAGCACTGAGAATCGATGGGACCTACAGTGAAAGTGGCAGTGAAACAGGGCACAGAAGATAGATGTGAGAGATGGAGAAGAAATGACAACTCCATATTTCTAGGTGTTTCAGCCACTCAACCCATCAGAAATCTTGCTGGCTCTGCCTACATCTGCTACCACACAGCTGCCTCTCTGCCTGCCTTAGTTACTGTTCCATTATTCTGAGGGAACACCATGATCAAGAATTTTATTAAAAGAAGCATTTCATTGGGGGCTTGCTTACAGTTTCACATTGCTAGTCCGTGATCATTCTGGCGGGGAGGGAAGCAGCAGGTAGGCAGCCATGGTTACGTAGCAGAGAGCTCACATTTGATCCACAAACTGCAGACAGAGAGTGAGCAAAATTGGGCCTGATGTGAGCTCCTCAAACCTTAAAGCCTATCCCAGTGACACACCTCCTCATACAAGACCCTACCTTCTAATCCTTCCCAAACAGCAGCACCAACTGGGGAACCAAGTATTCAAGCATATGGGCTTTGGGGGACCATTCTCATTCAGACCTCCATACTGTCCAAATGCTACTGTCCGTTTCAAATCGAGATTTTATTTCAATAGCTCCCTACCCACCCTTGCTTTCTTATAATCTGTTCTACACACAACTCTCTAATTTGGTTGGAATGTAAAATGTCCCGCATCGGCTCATGTGTTTGGACCTCTGGTCCCTAGGTCATGATGCTCTTTTGGTGGGTTGTGGTACATGTGGAACGTGGGACCACCCTCATGGAGGTAGCTCAGTGGGAGTAGACTTGAAGGCTATACTTTTTCTGAGCCAACCCAAGTTCTCAGCTTCCTGTCATTAGGACAACACTTTTTCTACTTTTAGGAATGTTATTTATCAGCCTGTGCCTTGTGGGTGGTGTAGGATAGATGGTGATTTTTTTATAGGTGCCCCAAGTTGGAAAATCATCCTCCATCCTCAAATGGACTCTCCTAAAGCAAGGCACAGCCTGAAACCCCACTGTTTTCCACAATATAGAGTAACTTAGAGCAGGGCAGAGTCTGATCTCAATAGCCCTTGTCATCCATCCTCACTGAACAGTCAAGGAAATGGGAAAAGGTAGGAGTATACCTGATGCATTCTTAGCTGAGCAAGATGGTAAATGCTTGTAATTCCTGCTATTGGGAGGCAAAGATATAAATAAGCTCAGAAGTTTAAGAAGCTACCTAGGGATTTCAAGGCCAGTGTGGAATGTTTGAAGGAGATGGGAGAAGAAAAAGAAACTAGGAGTCTAGACATCCTTCAAGGGGCATCAAAGTAACATTGTTGTCTGCTGCGGAAGTGGGCTGAATCTACAACTACCCTTGCTGGAAGCTACCTCCCACGCTGGAAACTACCTTGCCTAAAAGTCTGCTTCCTTCCGCTGCAGTAGGCATCCTGGGAGTTAATGCATTGATTGCCTACTCCGTTATCTAAGCAGCCCACACACTGCTTGAATTTAGCACCGAGCAAACTCCTGTTTGTTTTTTTAACAGGAAAATCACCATCCTGAAATGACTTGAAGCAAACTGCAGTCTCAACAATTGCCTTTGAAATCTATAAGCTAAACACGAGGCTTTTCGGTTCTTTCAGTCAAGCGCCTGAAGGTCCTTTTCTCCCCAGCCTAAGCTTTTTTGTAATAAAGACAGCCAAGAAGGGAAAATCTTTAAAAATAATGATTCCAATGGAATATTTCTGAAACATACTCTATTCAGTAGGAAAAACAAAGTAGAAGAATATTATGGAATAAAGTGATTGTCTAAATGAAATAAAAATACAAGTGAGACAACTTCTCTGAAGTCATATATAAAACACTATGGTTGAGCCTAGAGGTCAGGACCAGGACCCTATGGGAACCAATACTGTAGACCCTGACAGCATTGACTGTTCCTGTTCTGTGACTGAGACCCTTTAGAGCCAATGTCCTCTCTTGTGCAGGACAAGTGGAAGTGCCCAAAAAGTCACAGGAACTAAACAAGGGGAAACTGGAGAAACATGCCAGTTCCATGACATTTGAGACAGCCTGGTCCTAAGCTGTGAATTCTGCTGTTTCCCAGAACTCCTGGGGCTAATAGGGCTCCCACTGCCCATGTGCAGACCCCTTCTCAGTGCTCCCTTTCCCAGCTGTCTATTTTCCCACTCCAGAAGCAAAATCAATGACAGGTTATAGCTCAGGGCTGGTTCCCAAGAGAGCAGTGTTCTCCAGCAGACCGTTATTCAGTGATTGGAACATCTCCACTGTCCAGGGTGGTAGCCAGTAGCCACATATATCACTGCCTGCAGTTTCCGGGTCACAGTTGCATATTTCAGCTGTTGAACAGCGTAGCAGACGGCACATCCATCCTCAACCCCAGTTCTATTGGACAATACCGACTCACAGGCTGCACTGGTGACCGAACGTTGCATCAAGAAGCAAGCAGCTGGTACCGGCAGGATGGCTCAGACATTAAGAGCCTGTGCTGCTTGCTTGTCTGGAGGTCTTGAGTTTGATCCCCAGCACCCACCATGGGCAGCTGGTAACCAGCTATACCTCCAGCCCCAGGACATCTGATACTTCGGGCCTTGTGGGGCACGCACTCTCACATGCACATGGCCACAAACAGGCACATGTACACAGAGAATTTTAAAATGGGAAAACTAAGAATCTTTAAAGAAGCAGCACCAGCAAGGACCAGCAGGATGGCTTAGACAGTTAAGGTACCTGCTGCCAAGCCAAATGGCCTGATTTCAATTCTGGATACTCAGATGATGGAAAGAGAGGGAAAAAAAGGAAGAAAGTAGTTGGGTGTGGTGGCACAAACCTTTAATCCCAACACTTGGAAGGCAGAGGCAGGCAGATCTTTGTGAGTTCAAGGACAGCCTGGTCAACAGAGGGAGTTCCAGGACAGAGATTCACAGAGAAACCCTGTCTCAAAAAGATAAAAATTAAAAATAAAAGAAATAGAGTTTAAAATAAAGCCATGTAAAGATGAAAAATATACAGAGAGTCTGGATACTATATGTTATTATGCTCTCTTTGAATTGTTTGAATGATGAGGAAGGAGCAACAGCTGCTAAAAGATATTTGTTTATAAATGCTGCTAAGTTAATCCAAGAGGTATTTTGAAAATATCTTGACTTCAAAATTGAAGTAAAAAGGTATGTTGCTTTGGAGAAGAGATTTTACTTTTGTTTCCATAGGAAATGAGAGGCTGTAGATGCATTCTGAGTTAAGAAAAATCATGTTTGATCAAGGAAGACCCCCTGAGAAATCTCTGGTAGGAACAGATGGCCCAGATGTCTGAGTTCTACATCCAGAACAGATTCAAGATGTTGCCTGAGATGATCAAACCTCGCAAGATACTCCAGTCATGACTTGATGATAATTATAAATTTTCTTTAGGTCTCCGTAAGATTATCAGCACCCCCAACCAGCAGGAAGTATCCTGGAAAACTACGCCCACATTCCACCCCAAATGGACTATGGATATTTTCCTCTGTTTAGAATATTGGTTACAAGTTGCTGTGGATAATGGTCAGGAGAAAAGTTAAACAAAGGATGTTAGATTACAGTTTTGGGGTGTTTTTTTTTTAAAAAAGGAGGAAAAGTGCTGTGGGACAATGGTCTTTTATCCTGTCACTTACATTATTTTTAGTAAAACACTGATTGGCCAGTAGCCAGGCAGGAAGTATAGGTGGGGCAACCAGGCAGGAAGTAGAGGCAGAGCAATGAGAATTCTGGGAAGAGAGAAGTTTCATTCTGCAGTCATGACCCACATGCAGAGGAAGCAAGATGTGACTACCTTGCCAAATAAGGTACTGAGCCACATGGCTAACTAACATTGGCACTAATCCCAAGAAACAGCATTTGAGACCAACATATAGAAGGCACAATTTCTGGCTCATCGTGATTGTCCCTTGTATCTAATGTTCTTCTTCCCCTGGAGTAAATGTCATATTTGATCTTAGCCAGGAGGTTGAGAACTGATCAGACTGAAAACTGATTTCTTTTAAAATGCTGGTTGCAGGGAAAGACTGTATTTCCCATTTCCCCTTGCTGCTAGTTGTGGCTTGGGATTACGTTCTAGCCAATGAGATGTGAGCATAAAGTTCCCATGGCTGCTGCCAGGCAGCTTTGAAAGAAAGACAGCTGGCGCATGTACAGTAAAGCTTGTTCTTATCTCTTCCTTCTGCTGCCCTGAATTCTTATATAGTGCGTGGACCCTTGACCAAGCTTTTCAACCACAGGTGGGACATCATGCCTTGAGAAATGAACTGAGTCTGCCTCCTCAGGACCGGATGAAGCATAATAGCCGTATCATTTCTAAGTTACCCAGTCCTGACTTTTCATGGGAGGAAGTTTCATCTCCTTGAGCTGCTATGATTTGGTATCTGGAGTCTGTTACTTGCAGCTGTGCCTAATCAATTTTGATCAGTTGCCAGTCATGGTGTGAGAAAGCCCTTGTGAAGATGACGAGGATCTAGGCTTCTAAAAATGAAGGGAAGGGAATTGACTGCTACTCTGGATTGTAAGTTCAAAGCTATCTAGGCTAGATAGGGAGATCCTGTCTCAGAACAAAAATTTTTTGGATGTCTTTTTTTTTTAATTGTTTGTATTGAGCTATATATTTTTCTCCACTCCCATCCCTTCCTCTCCCCCCCCCCCATACTCTCTCCCATGGTCCCCATGCTCCCAATTTACTTAGGAGATCTTCTCTTTTTCTACTTTCCATGTAGATTAGATCCATGTAATTCTCTCGTAGGGTCCTCTTTGTTGTCTAGGTTCTCTGGGATTGTGAACTGTGGGCTGGTTTTTCTTTGCTTTATGTCTAAAAGCCACTTATGAGTGAGTGCATATGATATTTGTCTTTCTGGGTCTGGGTTACCTCACTCAATATGATGTTTTCTAGATCCATTTGCCCTCAAATTTTAAGCTGTCATTATATTTTTTCCATCGTATAGTACGCCATTGTGTAAATGTACCACATTTCCCTTATCCATACATCAGTCAAGGGGCCTTTAGGTTGTTTTCAGGTTCAGAACAAAATTTTAAAAGTGGATAAAGCACTTGTTGCATAAGGACCTGAGTTTAAAAGTGGAGAAAACACTTGCTGCATTAGGACCTGAGTTTAGATCCACGGAACACACATAGAGCCAGACATGTTAGCACATATCTATAATCTCAGTGCCCCTATGGTGAGATGGGAGGCAGGGGCAAGAGAATCCCCTTAGAAGCTCACAGGCCAGCTAGTTTGCTGAACACCGAGACTGGCAAGAGACCCCGTGTCCAACAAAGATGGAAGGCAAGGACCAACATGCAAGGTTGTCTTGTGACCTCCACACATGTAGCTGTGGCACATGTGCACACGCATTCATGCACATGAAGGGGGGGGGGAGAGAGGGGGGAGAGAGGCAGAGAGAGAAATATAAAGAGAAACCGAAGCCATGACAGACTGTGCCCATCACTGATTCCCAACTCACATCTCCTGCCCACCTGTGCCACATTTATAGTAACTTGCTCTTTCCAAATTTTCATTTCCCTACAAGTAGTTAATCTCCTTTCTATTTTTGCTTAGGACCATTTCCTACGATATTTCAAGGGTCTTTTTTTCCCTTTGAAGTACAGTAGAAATAGAACTAGTTGCCAAATAGAAACAACACAAGCAGCAGAGAATCTCATTATGCACGAAGCTCATTATGCAGGAAGTGAAACGCAAAGGGCATAAGAAGCAAGTTTCTGAAAAGAAACCATAAAAGGCATTGCTGCTCTCTCTTCTGTCACTCCCTTCCACATTCCCTGGGGTATGTGGCACTCCCTGCACAAGATTCTTTTTATGGTAGTCATGAACATATGTCATTTCTGTCTTAGAAGATAGTGTGTCTCTCTCGGTCACAAAAGACCATTGTTGCCCAAGTTATGAAGAGAGAGTATTAATGCATCGTGTACATTTGCCAGAACAGTTTTTTTATGTTATCTTTCCAGAAAAGAAATAGTTTTTGTTTTAGTTGGAAAACAAGAATTCTAGCATATTATTTTGTATTTGTTTTTGTTTCATATAAGGAAACAAAATATACTCAGAAAATGTAGCTATAAAATAGTATACCCCAAAAAGAAAGCTAGGAAAATTAAGAAAGGGCAATGGGGTAAATAAATGGAAAATGTATATGTATGAAAATCTCATGATGAAATTCATTATTGTGTAGGACCAAATCCTGAAGCCCACCATTGATTACAGGAGAAAACCAAGCTCATGATGCCCGGCAGCTTCCTGAAGTTCTTGATTCATATACATCAAGGAGCTGGGAGCGCCGCGGATGTGCAACTAATCTTACTGTGCTGACATCGCTTATGTTTCCTCTAAGAACCCAAAGCCATCATAGAAAGAACAGCACAGTTGGCCATCAAAGTCCCCAATCCCAACACCAGACTGCAAAAGAGAGACAATGAATAGATAGCACATGCGCATGTTTTCTTTGTGCTTAAATAAAACCACAGACACGGAGAGAGGAAAAGAGAGAGCCTATGGGAGCCACTCCCTTCTCAGCAACCACAGGGGGTTCACTGGATCATAGTGTCTTTGTCCCTCTTCCCAATGTGGCCACACTGAATAAATTTCCCTTTTCTGTTTTCTGCTAAAAAAAAAAAAACAAGGAAGTCAATCAGTCCATAAAAATAATTATATATGGAGATGAAGATGCTAATACATTTCAATCCTGGTTTTCTACTGAAGTTTAAGAGTGAGTGTAAACTAAATGCAGGATCCAAATAACAGACGTGCGAACATCAGACTGATCACTGATAAGACGAATGTGACTTTAAATAACATTCCACTCAGCTGGTGTTGTGCTTTGCCTAGCATTCAGAAAGCTCTAGGTTGCATTTGGGAAGTGGAAGCAAGGGCGTCTAAAGATCAAGGTCATTGTCAGCTACACAGTAATTTTAAAGATAACCTGGGCTATATGAAATCTAGTGTCAAAAAGAAAACACACACACACACACACACACACACACACATCTATGTTCAAATAGGCATTGTAGGCATTGCTATTTCTGTTTCTGGGGATCATGTCCCTCCTGTAAGCTCTTCTCTCTCAGTATCAGAAGGCTGGGTTTTTTCAGGCTAACAGTGTGATCCCTTACCTCCCTTGCAGATAGCTTGATCATGCAATTAGTACTTTTCTAACAAGAACCAAGCCAAACAATTGGGTGAGACTTCTTGGACCACTTAAAGAAAGTTTAATCAATGAAAAGTTGCTTATTTCGTCCTTGCTTCCTTATTCCTGCTTGCCATTTGGTATTCTGATATAGTGGCTGCTGTTCCAGATGCCTCCCTGGCTCATGAGGCAACTTGAAAATGGAAGCATTTTCCGGGAGGATAAAGAAGGAAGGTATCAGAGTGTATGCTCCTGGTCACCATGGAGGTGGGGCCACCATAGCAGCCAGCCCTAAAGTCCCATCTCTAGAATTATATTTAGTGATGACAGAGGGGAAAAAATCTGTCACTTTTAAACCACTTTTACTTAGTAGGATTTTCCTTATGGAGAGCCACCTGCCTTAGGTCACCTGATAACCAAGGAGTCGATTCTTAATCCTAAACCAGCCCTCTCAGATCATAGTATCTTTGGAGTTAATCATCTCCATGGTTGAATTGGGAAGTAGAGGTGTCGCTTTCATTAGGAGTTAATGATAACCTTTATATGGTCACCTGAATGTCAGTAAATACTTTATTTTTAAATTCTGATTCTAGCTTCCAATCTCTACAAAGTTCTTTCTTTAATTGTTCAGGAAGATCAAATTACTAGTGGATAAAATACCTTCATAATTGAAACATGGTCCCAACAGCAGTTTGGAATGCTGTTGAATCTGGATTTGGGGTGCTATAATAAAGGTAACCCATGCATCTCATGGAAACAACTGAGAACTATAAAGGGGCTATTAAATGAAAGGTCAAGTTTTCCCTACTCAAATGCGGGTCCAAGACCTAACACCCAGTGGTAACACTGTGACTCTTTCCAGAAAGTCTGCATATGTTCACTACGTTGTCTTTATCCATGTATGACACACTGGCATCAGTTTACTCACAAATGGAAATATGTTGAGGTCTGGTTTGTATTCGCTGTGTCTTATATAAGCTACTACATGATCACAGATGGGTTGCAGGTTCCATATCAAATAGCTATAGGGTACGGCATTGTATGCATGCGGAACCATTTTATTAAACAGTATTTACTTATTACTGAACAATTCAGTTCAGGTTTGTTTTGCAGTGCTGGGGATTAAAATGCAGGACCCAGTGCGTGCTAAACAAGAATTCTACCACTTAGCTTGGGCTGCAAATTTGGTTTCTCTTTCCTTTCCTTTCCTTTCCTTTCCTTTCCTTTCCTTTCCTTTCCTTTCCTTTCCTTTTCTTTCTTTTTTCCTTCCTTGCTTCCTTGTTGTTTAAGAGCCCATTATTTTGTGTTGGGGCACATGTCACAGCATGCATGTGGATGTCAGAGGATAACTTGAGGGAGTTTGTTCTCTCCTCTCAACATGTAGGTCCTGAAGATTGAGCTAAGGTCATGCATGAGTCGTAGCAATAAATACTTTTACCATCCCTCTAGCCTATAGTTTTGATTTTCTAATGGAGAAAATACTGTCATGTTCATCCTTAGGCATAAATCTTACTGTGTGGGTATGGGTGTGCTTTTATCCATTAAGCAAAAATGGCATCTATGATTTAGCTTTATCCACCCAGTTTTAATAAATACAAAAATAAATAAGGAAGCAGATAGGAAGTCACACACACACACACACACACACTCATTTCGCTGCTAAAGAACAAAAGTACCAAAATGCATTAGGGAGGCTGATGATTTGGTTCAGTGGATAAAGGCATTTGTATCTGGCAACCTGAGTTTAATACCTGGAACCCAAATAAAGATAGAAGGACTTTATTCCTCTGACCTCTACACATGCACTGTAGCATGTACAATAAAAGTTATAATAATCAATAATTTTAGAAGAGAGGAGAAGAAAAGTGTCCCAGGGTGTGCCGACAGGAGGAGGGCTCTATCTTTTGTCCTGCCAAAAGTAGTCCTGTTTCATGAATCAACGGAACTGTGGAAAAGTGGCACTTCCTACAGAAAAGGGGAAACGAATCCCATGACCGGGGAAAAGTGCAACATGGGAGGCTGGAACAAGACAGGAGTACATATTTAATTGTGTGTCTAAAGAAGGCTCACTGTGAATGTTATAATAGGAGCAGCAGGGCTGCGTCCCATTCTTTTAAACACTGGCCCATTAGCTCTAGCCCTTACTGGCTAATTCTGATATCCTGATCAACCCATCTCTAATAAACGCTGTAGCACCGGTCTTACTGGGAAAGATTCAGCATGTCTGACCTGGCGGCTTGCTTCATCGCATGTGTCTGCCCGGGAGAGGGGAGCATGGCATCTCTCTGAGCTCACTTCCTCTTCCTCCCAACATTCTGTTCTGTTTACTCCTCCCACCAATGTTCTAACCAATAAAATGGGCCAAGGCAGTTTCTTTATTTTTTAACCAATGACCTTCCTCCATCAGCGAAGGTCACGTTTGCACAAAAGTGGGACGAGGGCGAGGAGCAGCTACGTTGGTGCCTGAGAGAAGTGTGCTCACTAACAGTATAAAGGCCCTAAGACAAGCATGTTCCTGGCCTATTCAGTGGACACCAAGGATACCAGTGTGACTGGAAAAGAAAGAGGGTCAGAGAAATCCCACAGAGTCTTGTCAGCTTTCCGGGGGACACTGCCTTGATGATGTGCTAAAGGACATTGAGCAGAGACAGGAAATTCATTCTTCATTTCAAAACATCCCGTTGACTGCTAGAAGAAGCAGCAGAAAAGAGCTTGGGGGGGGGGGGGGTTGGGGCTGTAGCACAGTTGCTAGAGTGCTTACCTAGCATGGGAAAGGAAGCCTGGATTTGATCCCAAGCACCGTATTCCAGGCATGTTGGCACACATCTGGAATTCCAGCACTCATGAGGTAAATGCAGGGGGATCAGAAGCTCAGAATCATCTTTGGCTACATAATGAATCCCAAGCCATCATGTGCCACACGGCCACATGAGACCCTGTCTCAAAAAGATAAAGATCTAGGCGTTTCAGTGCATGGCTTTAATCCTAGTGCTTGGGAGAATAAGGCAGGCGGAGTTCTTGAGTTCAAAGTGGGCCTGGTCTACAAAGAGCTTTCCAGGCCAGCCAAAGTGATATAGTAAGACCTTGGATGTCAGTCCTTGTCTTTCACCTTGCCTGAGAAGACTCTCTTGTTCATCCTGTGGATGCCGGGTTAGCTGACCTGTGAGCTTCTGGGGATTCTCCTGCCTCCAATTCCCATCTCACAGTAGAGTTAAAATGCTGACATTTACAGACATTCACTACCAGACTTAGCTTTTTCCTTTAGCTCTGGAGATTTGAACTCAGGTCCTCACACTTGCAAACAAGCACCTTACCTATTAAGCCATCTTCCCCAACCCTGTATCGCTGAGTCTATTTTTGACTGTATAAATTTCAGCTCAACCACCCCACTCCGTTTTTATTCGTGTAGGTTCTTTCCACTTTTCTGCTGTTGTAAATAATGCTTTGCTGTTTATAAATAATGCTGCAGCAAAGACTTTTATGCATGAATTTTAGTCTCTTTTTCAGATTCATTTGCCCGAGGACAGAATACAGAGGTGGAATTAGCAAGTCAAATAGAGAACATGTTTTAGGCTTTTGATAGTCACTATCAAATTGCTCTTCAAAAAGGTTATACCTATATAAATTCCCCCAGGCTTATGAAAGTCATATACAACCTCAAAAGGGGGGAAAAAACCCTCATTTGCATCATCCTCCTTTAAAAGGGGGGTCTTTTTATACTAAGAAAATGCTAGAATTTCACACATCATATGCATGGCAGAGAGGCGAAAACTAAGATTCTGCTCATGAAAGAGTCATTAGAGCTTTTAGAGCAAAGCTTCAGTTAAATTGTGGTACAGCTTGTGGATCATATGAAAGCAAGTGTGCTTTGGAGGCCTAGAAGCAGTCATGACTAAATAGATGTGGTTGCTAAGATACTAAGCTGGAGACTAGGAATTAACTTTTCACACCTTCTCCTCCAGTGAGTCATTTCAGGACTAGTCTTCTCCTCTTGTTAAATGGTATGGCATGGAAACATTTGGGACAAATTGGTGTTTGGCCAGAAGGGAAAGAATTGCACAAAATGAGGACAAGATAAAAAAATCCTAGGATGTGAATTCTGAAACAAAATGTTGCGCTGTAAGTCCATGATGGTCAGTCACATGATTCTTGGAATCAAGCAATGCATGATTATTACTCCTGGGCCAATATTATCTGATCTACCTCACAGAACTTTCATGAACAGAGCACATGCATGCTAATAAGTGACAAAGTGGTCTCAGATGTTATGACTGCGTTGAAGTTTTGGGCCCTCAGCTTTGGATACTCATACATAAAGAGGGCCTCAGCAAAGGGTTGGTCTTGTCTTCTGTTGTAGCAGATTCAACAATCTGCTTCTGGGAGACTCTACTCAAAGGGGAAAAATAGTGACTGAGATCTGAACCTCTAGTTAGACTGGCATTTCCTCAGGAGCAGGGGTCGTATCTTACTTCCCCACCTGACAGACTGTCTACAGCGCCTGGTGAGACAGAACAGCCTTAATCTCCCCGACTTGTGTTGTAGCTCGGGATGAGAAGGGGTCTAACAGGAATTTCTTTGCTGCCTCTGGGCCTTCTGTCCTCCATCTTGTGTTTCCATCCCTCCTGGATTGCCAGTAAAGCGTGTCCCCCAAAGACTCTGTCCCCAAAGCACCCTTTCTATGCTGGTCCTGGGAGTGCTCCAAAGGTCTTTTTTCCTGGCCGATTAGCCAGACTCTACCAGCCAATACTGATGTCTCCTCCCTTGGACCAATGTTGGTTTCTATCACAGGCTTCCAATGTGGGTCCCTGCATAAAGACATGGATGACGGGGCTGGGAGTCAATCTTGGTTCATAAAGTGCCAGAGTGCTTGCCTAGCAGGTCCAAAGCCATGGGTTCCATTCCCAACATTGCGAAAATAACCAGTGACAGTAGTGGTACATGCCTGTAAACTCAGCGCTTGGGAGACGGAAGCAGGACAAGCAGGAGTTCAAGCTCATCTTTAGCTACTTAGCAATTTCAAGGACAGCCAGAGCTATTTGAGACACAAGACTGTCGTGAGAGCATGCACGTGAACATCTGTGTGTGAGAGAGTCATGCATGCATGCACATGTGCGTGACTCAGACACACACACACACACACTGAGTACATTTTAAGTCTCAAGTCACAACAGGAAACAAATGCCAAATAAAAATGAAGCCATTTTGTATCTTACTTCCAGAGACAGTTTTAAGCCAGTCTATTTACATAGATACATTATTATATACCAACTGCTTTCATACAAACTGATATCTAGTATTCCCTTGGTAACTTCAAATGCAGAGAATAGAATAACAACTTGAGGTTGCTGAGGCCCACCAGTAGATGCTAATTGTTGTGAGGTCTTGTATTTAAATTGAAAAGCAGAAGATGATTTTAAATGTGGTCTTCCTGAATTCGATATTAGAAACCTAATTTGATGCTTCTCGGGCATCTGGTGATCCTGAATAGCAGCATCCTTTCTAATAAATTTGAATGCCTGCGAACCGCCCCCAGAGATTCCAGTGGAATTGATCGAGGTAGGATATGTGTACATTTTAAATGTTCCCCAGGGGACTGTATATGCAGCCGGGACTGAGAACCAATGCTCTGAAGTGTCTGGGCCTAGGATGACTAATCTTTTAATTAAACCACAATGGGCTTCCAGGACATGTATGTAAAATATCTTTCTTGCGCATTCTCTCTCTCCCTCCCTCCTTCCCTTTTTTTGCTTCCTTCTTATCTACGCAATAAATTGCTCTGAGATTTTGCTCTCTGCTCTTCTTCCACACAGTCCAAACCCAGAGTCTGATAGTTCAAATGGCAGTAAGCTGGCAATCGTTAAAGTCCAGACCGTAGCAGTAGAGAAACTGGCCTACAAAAGGATGAGGTAATGCAGTTAGCCTTCTACTTCAGCTTGTTATGTGGGTGGCTTTATGGGAGAGAGGGCATTGGAGAAAACATTGGCATATGGGACTTTGACAAACCTTCGTGAGATTTCCCACTTGGGATAAGGCACTGCAGGGCGGGATTCCATCTGACTCCCCCCGCCACCCCACCCCCACCCCTGGTGGATGCCATGTGGCCAGGAAGTAGGCTAAGATACCCTAAACCAGTTCCCTCTTTTCCTTTTAAGTCTCCGGCTCCTTAGGAACTGTGATGCTTGGGTATCTCAGTATCTGTGACCCCAGAGGGCCTTTGCAGAAGCTCAGCCTTGCATGAAGGGAGTCAATCGTGCTGAAGCTTTCACTGAGAGCTTTCGGCAGGCTGGGCTCATCTTTCCCATGGACCTCATCCTCACTGCTTCTTTCAGAAAGACAATCACTGAGCAGATAGTCAATGTATGTGGAAAAACTGCTCTCGAGATCCTCAGGACTTCAGTAAGCCACAGAAGCCCGTGACTTGCCTCTTGTCAGCTTCAGAAATGGTTAACCTCAAGACTCACAGGCCTTGGAGGCTTTTGCCATTGGCCCACTTAGGAGTATGAGTTGTGAAGCCCAAAGACATAAGAGACAGAATTGTGATGACACAGGTGCCCCTCTGGTATCATGTCGCTCCGAAAGCGACTTCCTGATGTGTAATGATGAACCGAGAGGTCATAAAAGGCTTCTGGCTGCAGCGCTTCTTGGCAGCCACCTAGCTGGGCTCTATCCCAGGGTCCCTAAACTAATCATCTCCTTGGCAACCAGCATCAATGCAGGGATTCTGATGGACATAACTGCTGGAGGGGCTGAGTTGGACCATTTTCTCAGAGAATTGTGTTCTCCCAGGAGCAGATTCAACTCCACTTGAATTTGATTGTTCCAGTCAGGGTTTTAACCATCCTGAAGATGAAAGTGAAAATCCAGGCAGACGGGGACACTTGTTACAAAATTGTAGTATTGTCTTTTATCTCAGTGCCTTGCCTCCATTTGCTCCCATTACCGGGTTTGTGCTGTTGCTGTATCTTGTGACCAATTGTTACGGTAAAGAAGAGTGCTGGCCCAGTCATGGCTCAGTGGGTAAAGGCACCTGCTGCCAATCTTGACGACCTGAGTTCCCAGAAGTTGTTTTCTGACTTCCACACACACACAGTGGTGGTCAGGCAACGTCCTCTTCACACACAAAAGAAATACGTGTGATTAAAAAAAAAACTCACCTTCCTAGTCCTGTGGGAGGACCTTGGACTTCCCACAGGGCAGGGAACCCCTACTGCTTTTTGGACTGGAAAAGGAGGGGAAGGGGGATGGGGGGAGAGGGAGGGAAATGGGAGGAGGGGAGTGGTGGAAATTTTTAATTAAATAATAATAATAAAAAAAAACCTTGAGTGCTATTTCCAATGCCCATAAAAAAGGAGGAAACTAGTCTTAAGACATCTGCTAGAAGGTTCTGGAAGTAAGTTAATGGAAAGTGCTCAGAGTCAGATGTTTGTCTTCCTGCCCTACCCAACATCAACTGATTCTGAAAGACACATTTAATGAAAATCTAACAAACTAGATACATTTCTAACCCGGGAACATGCCATTCTGCCTTCAGATAACAAGTCTTTTAATTCCAGGACAACCTAGTTCAAACTAGCTGGGGAGGGGGGAGCAGCAGAGTTCCAGGAGGGGCCTCTTGACATTTACATTCATTGCTGGGTTTGACATGTCACCAGCTTGCCAGCTCCCGATTTCTGTCATAGCATCAGAGTTTGGATTTAATCATCCACCAGAAATAAAGCAAGCCATTCTCCAGGGTAGGTGGCTGTGGGGATTTAGAAACTCTGCATGAACTTTTAGAGATCTGGGAGATAGAGCATTCAGTGCACAGTTTTCTTTCTGTCTGACTCTGAATTTAATTCCAGGTGTATGACTTAGTGAATCCTGCATTAAGGAGATATGTAGCCATTGCTGACTGTAGTAACAATTCTTCCTTAGCACACTAGCTTTCGTAGGCATAGAAATCCCACCCAGGTCTCTGCACAGGGAGTCAGGATACTCAGGCTCTATCTAGCCTTGACCTTTGCACTCAGTTATCCAACCTTCAACACTTCTCTCAACCAGTCTGCCTCCCTTTCCCTCTCCTCTGTCTGTGTATGTCTGTGCCTGTATGTGTGTCTGTCTCTCTCTCTCTCTGTCTCACTCCTCTCTTCCTCCCCATCCTTCCCCCTCTCTTTCCTTTAAACTAAACAAGCCCACTCATACTAAATTTCAATGCTTCTCTACATAAATCTATTTTTCCCTCTGAGACAGGGTCTCCTGTATCCTAGGCTGACTTCAAACTTGATATGTAGATGAGGGTGCCCTTGAACTGTTGATCCTCCATCTACCCCTCCGAAGTGCCGAGATCACAGGTGTGCTTCACCACTCCCTGCTTATGTAGTAGTGGGGCTGGAACTGGGCTTCATAAGCATGCTAGGCAAGCCTCTACCAACTGAGCTACATTCCTAGCTCCTGTACAATCTATTTCAAAACCTTACCAACATCTAAAATTCTGGCTGAATCCAAATGTCCAAAAGCCATTACACCCAATATTTTTAAATGAAATAAATGAGGGATGTGAGTATACCTCAAGAGAAATGTGAGTTTAGCAATCACAAACCCTGGTTTAATCTGCAGGGCCTTAGCTCCGCCAGCCCCAAATCAGGAATATAAAGAAATGGGAAACAAACAAGAAAAATGTGTGTGTGTATTTATATATATATATGTGTGTGTGTGTGTGTGTGTGTGTGTATGTATATATATATATACATATATATATTAAGCACTGCATAACTGGAGCTGTAGTTCCATTGGTAGAGTGCTTGC
>NC_022026.1:43400810-43408838 GCF_000317375.1 Microtus ochrogaster | reverse complement strand
TATATATATATATATATATCTCATTCCGGCCTGCTTTTTTTTAGCTCTATGACCACCATATTTTCCTTTTATTTTAGTGAGCTGGATAGACATTTTTAAAAGGAAAAGGGGCAGAAATAGAAAGCAGAAGCACAGGAAGGAAAAAGGAGAAGAGGAAGAGCCAAATAGCGTAGTGGCAGAAGCTGCATCCCCCGAGCCTGCTGTTCCTTACTTCTGCCAGTAGCCCTGAGAGCTGTGATAAGACACAGCCCTGTGAGATCACGAGAGCCCACCCAGTAGCGGGTCCCGTTTTTAGAGACCTAACCCAACTCACTCCCGCAAATATGTACTGAAACTCTTCTTCATAGAAAAGGAGGGACAACCTCCATCCTTAGGACCTTGTGGGGAGACAGGGGAGACAATGTATTCCTAAAGAAACAAATTCAGGAAGGGAGACAGGGGAGACAATGTATTCCTGAAGAGACACTTTCAGGAAGTGGAGAATCTAGTCCAAGCCTAAGTGATAGAGGCAAGATGCTGTGGAGAACAAAAGGCTCCTTATGGGCTGACAGAGTTGTGGGAGGGGTGTGGAGGAGAGGGTGGGACCTGATGAGCTTGAGGACTGGGTGGTCCGGGCGTGTGCAAGGGAGGCACTTTCTAATTCCTCCCATTCTTCATGTAGTAGTACTTGTATTATCGGTGTGTGCAAATGCACACATGTGGGGCTCAGAGGAGAACTTTTGGGGAAGGACTCACTGTAGGCTGCTATGGTCCAAACCAGGTCATCAGACTTGCAACGCAAGCACTTTTACTCTCTCAGTCATCTTGACATCCCCAAATGCATCCTTTTTTTTTTCTGAAAATGGCTCCAAAAAGCATGCCACAAACCTTCGGAGGATAGTCTCCCATTTTTCTTCAGAAATTCTGCTATCATGTGTGTTTCTTTAAGACAGGGTGTCACTCTAATCTAGGCTAACCTGAAACTTATGATATAGCCCAGGCTGCCCAATAGTCACAAGAATCCTCCTGCTCTTCCTTGCTAGTTCTGGGATTACAGGCACACACCACCTGCCTTCTTCAGCTGTCATATTAAATCAACATGCATAACATGTTGTTAGTGAACGAATCAGCAGGGCTTTCCCAAAGGACTATTTGCTCAATGTTTGAAGAAGATTTCTATGTCCTGTTAATGTAGGGAAATGGTTTATTCTTTCTCTTTTTTCCACTAAGACCTCAAGCAGTTGGCAGACTTGTTCTCTCACTGGGGATTTTACATTGCTAGTTTCAAGATGATCCACTCATGTGAGTGATTTATTGCTTCTTTTTTTCCGCTCCTCCATATCTGGCTTTCTATGTTTAGGTTGGGAGGCCAGGGGGCTCAGAAGAGAGAAGACGAACTCTCAAATGTGATGGAGTTCAGTTTCACTCGGTGGAATGAGCTGATCCTCCAAGGCAGGAAGACAAATGGTCGGGCTTCCACGCTGGCGGCTAGTTTCTAAAAGATGCTCAAGAGAGCCCAGCATGGTGGCTCACTTTTACCGCAATTCTCCTGCTTCCACCTCTGCTGATTTGAAGGCACCCTGGGCTGTATAGCAGGGCCTCACCAAAAACCAGTGTAATGTCTAGACACACCACAAAAGTATGGTTTGAAGAAAGATCAAAAAGGCAAAGCCCTGCGGAATTGGGGCTATAGTTCCACTGATGGAGCACCTTGGGTTCTGACCCCTAGCATCATATAATACTGGGTGAAAGCGGGGGGGGGGAGTTCAAGGATATACATAGAGAATCTGTGGCCAACCTGAGCTACCTGAAACTTTATCTTTGAAACAACAACAGGCTGATGTGCAAATGTTTGTAACAGCCTTAGTCATAGTAGCCTTGACCTGGAAGCAGCTCAAATATCCGAAACAGATGAACGAATGATCTAGCTGTACAGTTGAATAGCAGGTGGCCAGCCAAAGAATGGGACTGATTGTGGTCATGCTACAGCATGGCTAGATACTTTTCGAAAACTTCATGCTAACTGAAAGAGCCTGACACAGAAGACCACATTTTTAGCATGTTAATTATGTGTAATTATATAATAATGGGTTTCACACTGTTTTACTATATGTGTATATTTATGTTCAAACTATATTTTATATATGTATATACATATGTGTATATAGTGTAGTTCGATCATATTTACCCCAGTTCCCCTTATGTGTTCCCCTCTAACTCCCACCCCTTGCTGCTTTCATGTATTTTTCCGTGTGCGCATGTGTGGTGTGAATGAGTTTCACTAGTGTTGCTTGTAGGAGGATGGGCACGGGTTATTTACAGGAGTGTGGGCAGAAGTCTGTATTTGTGATGAATCTATTTAAGTGAAATATTCAGTAAAAGCAGATCTGCAGAAGCATGAAGTATATTAGTGAGGTTTCTTTTTAAAACTGTATTTTTATTTTGAGCGTATGTGTGTGCCTCTGTGCGCCTCTGTGTGTCTGTGTGGATGTATGGCACATGCATGTTTAGGAGGGCAGAGAGGACTTGGCAGCCCCTGGAGCTGGAGTTACAGGCCATTGTGAGCTACCAGCTGTGTGTGCTAAGATGCGAACTTTGTATTCTGGAAGAACATCTTTCTCTCTTTTAAAATTATTTTATGTTATGTGTACAGGTGTTTTGCCTACATGTATAGCTGTGTACCACATTGGTGCCTGGTGTTCACCAAGACCAGAAGAGGGGCATCAGATTCCCTGGAACTAGAGTTATAGATGAGTGTGGGTACTAGGAACTGAACTCAAGTCCTCTGAAAGACCTCTTACCTACTGAGCTATCTCTGCAACTCCAACAGGGGCCCTTGAGCACTGACCCATCTCTATAGTCTACGTGGTTTTGTTTTTGTAAACAAAATCCACAACATTTCAGTTCTTTCCCTTCCAAACCCAACACTGACCCTAGGCTGATGTCTCCTGAGTAGAGAACTGCGGTGGTGATTAAGCGCTACACAGATAACGGCAGGCAGCCAAGGATGCTGAGAACAGAGCGATAGTCTTCCTCAAGGAAGAGCGCACCTATTGGTTATCTGATACAAGTGGTCAGTCCCGAGAACATACATACACTTATACATATCTAGGCTAAACAGGTTACATTTTTATGAATATAAATGAATATACATATATATGTATAGACATATATGTGCATGTAATAACTATGAAAAAGAGGTAATAAACTTGAAAGAATGGAAAGGTATATGGGAGAGCTTGGAATGAGGAAAAGGAGGGGGAAATGATGTAATTATGTTATAATCTCAAAAAATAATAAAAATTTCAAAAAATACATCCTTCCCCATTCCTTCATTACAGAGGAAAAAAATAGAGACTTTCTTCACCCTGGAATGTCATACCATACAATGACCAGAAGGAAAAACCTTCAAAATGTTGTTTTTATTTCCTCTAAATCTTTGAATAAACTAATTCTTTTTTTATCCAGAGTCAGCCATAAAGACGTCTCTCTGTGTCTCTGCCTCTCTGTCTCTGTTTCTCTGTGTTTCTCCTTGGATCTGTTTCTGTCTCTGTCTCTCTCTGTCTATGTCTGTCTCTCATGTGTGGTGCATGTGTGTGCGTGTGTGTAATTTGGTGTAATTTGAAGTCTAGGCACTGTGGATACCTGGTACGAACCACTAGTTCTGAGGACACTCACAAGCTGGAGAAAACAGCTTCCACCTGGGGGCCAAGCCAGAGTTCCCACCTCTGGCTCCCACTGGGCCTTTTTTGGTAGCGGCAAATACTTGGTTCAATTACATTGTTCCAGGGTCTAGCATGATAGATGACTGATTATCAATCATAGCACTCAACTAAGATGAAATTGGGGTTCCTGGTTGGGGTTCTGTCTCCCTGACAGTGCTAAAGTCAGCTGCTTTGTACCTGGAACCCCAGAACTTTGAATGGAACCTGAAGTCATTCCAACTGCAATGTCTCTCTTGAATAAAATCCCAGACACCAAAAATGAGGAAGATGCACTCCCCGTCTTCTAAAGAATCACTTCATCGGACTGGAGAGACGGCTCAGTGGTTTAGAGCGTTGCCTGCTCTTCCAAAGGTTCTGAGTTCAATTCCCAGCAACCACACGGTGGCTCACAACCATCTGTAATGAGCTCTGGTGCCCTCTTCTGGCCTGCAGACATACATACAGATAGATTATTGTATACATAAAAAATAAATAAATATTTTAAAAAAAAGAATCACTTCATCTACACTTGAACGCATTGGCACAGAGAACCACTTCCTAAATATAACCCCAGTAGCACAGACACTGAGAGAAACAATTAATAAATGGGACCTCCTGAAACTGAGAAGCTTCTGTAAAGCAAAGGACATGGTCAACAAGACAAAACAGCAGCCTACGGAATGGGAAAAGATCTTCACCAACCCCACATCAGACACAGGGTTGATCTCCAAAATGTACAAAGAACTCAAGAAATTGGTCATCAAAAGAACAATTAATCCAATAAAAAATTGGGGTACAGACCTAAACAGAGAACTCTCAACAGAGGAATCTAAAATGGCTGAAAGACACCTAAGAAAATGCTTGACATTCTTAGGCATCAGAGAAATGCAAAAGAATGGTCAAGATCAGAAACACTGATGACAACTTAGGCTGGAGAGGATTGGGATAAAGGGAACACTTCTGCATTGCTGGAGGGAGTTCAAGCTGGTACAACCCCTTTGGATATCAGTGTTTCTCAGAAAATTAGGAAACACCCTTCCTCAAGACCCAGTAATACCACTTTGGGGTATATATCCAAAGGATGCTCAATCGTACTACAAAGACATGTGCTCAACTATGTTCATAGCAGCTTTGTTTGTCATAGCCAGAACCTGGAAACAACCTAAATGTCCCTCAACTGAAGAATGGATAAAAAAAAAATGTGGTACATTTACACAATGGAGTACTACACAGGAGAAAAAAATAACGACAGCTTGAATTTTGCAGGAAAATGGATGGAGCTAGAAAACATCATATTGAGTGAGGTAACCCAGACCCAGAAAGATAAATATCACTCTAAGTGGCTTTTAGACATAAAGTAAACAAGCCCCCAATTCACAATCCCAGAGAACCTAGACACTAATGAGGACCCTAAATGAGACATACACAGATCTAATCTACATGGAAGTAGAAAAAGACAAGATCTCCTGAGTAAACTGGAAGCATGGGGACCATGGGAGAGGGTTGAATGGGAGGCGAGAGGAAGCAAGGGGAGCAGAGAAATATATAGCTCAATAAAATCAACAAAAAAGTTAAAAAAATAAAAGAATCACTTCATCCTTCGTAAGACAGTGTGGCCAGCTTCCTTTTAAAGTGCCCGGGAACTACTAGGAAGGAAGGTCTCTCTGAAGTGACCAGAGCATTCTCCAACCAGGTCCTGCCCTCCATGGCCAGCACCTGCAGCATTCATTTATGCTAGAGAGCATTTGGAAGAAAGCACCAATTTCTCTGGACCAATTTCTTTCAGAGCCGATGAAAGCATTTGAAAAATTATTGTTGTTACAGGAAACCACTTAAAGAAAAACAAAACTAGCATCTTAATGATTTGTTAACACTGAGTGAGTATGAAAAACACAGGGTCAGAAATCAAATGACAGTGATCCTCCTGCTGCTCTTCCTGCTGCTGTGCATCAGAATAGCGATAATCGTTGCAATCTGTTTAGAAATCAGTCTCTTTTTTCTTTCTGTTTTCAGTCTTCTGTAGCCCAGGTTGTCCTTGAATCTCTGAACCCCACCTCGACCTCTCACATGCTACGATTGTGGGTGTGAGGAACCTTGCATGGCTCAGAGAAGCAGTCTTGCTGGGACAAAGGATCGCAGGGCACCTTCCACAGCCTGTGCTGTCAGAAGGCCATGCTGATGTCTCAGCATATAATGCTGGAAGAGAGGCATCCCCCTCCTAGCAATATCACAAAGCAGCTCTTGGAGCTAGTGTCATTTTTTTTTTTTTTTTTTGTAGGCTGGAACTGGGTTGAGTAGGCCAGGAGGCAGGGGAAACACATTATTACCCTGTCATGAAATCTAGATGAAAAATGTCAGGTTTTTGTGCTTGGAAAAGGTAAGTTTCTTATTTACACTCATACCTTCATAAACAAGGTGCCAGTGATGTCTCACCCTGAACTGCCTACGTAGCTGAGGATGACCTTGAAGTATTGACCCTCGCGCCTCACTTCCCTTATCTTAATAAACTCAAGCCAGGCGCACACCTTTAATCCCAGCACTTACTTGGGAGGCAGAGGCAGGTGGATCTCTGTGAGTTCAAGACCAGCCTCGTCTACAAGAGCTAGTTCCAGGACAGGCACCAAAGCTACAGAGAAACCTTGTTTCGAAAAACCAAAATAAAATAAAATAAACTCACTGCCTCGGTGTCGGCTTCCCTGTGGCTCATGCTATAAGTCTTTGCAGCCTATTCAAAGATCCAGTTTTATCTGAGAGACAATCCCTGAGGGGGAAAGGATGTTCTCTGTGTTTCACCAGCACCCTTGGCTCCGCCAGACCCACTGGATGAGAAATCCTGCCGGTGGAGTCCAGAACATTCAAGCTCCCCCTATGATGTGGTACAAGTCAGCATTTGATCAAGAGACAGGCAGAGCTTCACGTCTCTCAATGCCAGAAGTAGTAACTTTGGTAGAGTGCCTGTCTAGTATGCACCAGGCCCTGGGTTGGATCACCAGCACCACATAAACTGGATGTGGTGGTTTGAAGGAAAATGGCCCGAAAAGGAGTGGCACTATTAGGAGGTGTGACCTTGTTGGAATAGGTCTGGCTTTGTTGGAGGAAGTGTGTCACTGTGGGCATGGGCTTTGAGGGTTTGTATACACTCAAGCCATGCCCCGTGTCTCAGTTTGCTTCCACTAGCCTGCAGGATCAAGATGTAGCTCCTTCTGCACTCTCAGCTCCTTCTCCAACACCATGTCTGCCTACATGCCACTGTGCCCTGGCATGAAGATAATGGACTAAACCTCTAAAGCTGTAAGCTAGCCACCCCAATTAAATGTTTCCTTTATAAGAGTTGCCGGAGTCATAGTGTCTCTTCATAGCAATAGAAACCCTAACTAAGACACTGAGTGTGGTCAGCAAGCCTGTAATCACAGGACTAGGGAGAGAGAAATGATAAGATCATAAGTTCAAGGTCATTTTCAAATATATAGCAAATTCAAGGCCAGCTGCGACTACATGAGATCCTGTCTCTAAATATATAAATAATAAACATACATACTCACACATACACAATATGATATAATATAATATAATAATGTTCTAGCAGTGACTGGTGAGAATTAGACAAGGAAGCCAGAAACTAAAGGGAAGGGAGAGGAGTAGGAGGAGTAAGGAAGAGGAAATCAGAAAAAGACAGATGGAGAACAGTCAGTGCCTATGAGTAAGACACGCAAACAGCAAGGGGACAACTCCTGGGAGGCTCCGCCAAGGACTCTGTGGGCGTGGGCGAACGGCTTCACAGCAGCTGGTGGCTTCTGCCAAAGGCTTCTACCATGGCTATGCCATGACCCTCAGCCCCCATTTTGGCATCCCCTGTGTACACACTTGGCACCTGACGAAGTGCCAGAGAGGCTCTGAATGTATGGAGACAAATCTTTCTAGAAGAAATGAACACTAGACTTAGAACTCCATTCCAGAGCTCGAAGGCTTCATCTTGTGATAAAAACCTTAACGGAATGAGACAACCAAGAAAAGCACCATTCAATGCTAACCAAAAGGGGGCAGGTATCAATATTTTTATAAATACATGTACATAAAATTAAACCTATACCTCTACCCATCAACATAGTAACATAAAGGAAACCAGAGAGAAGGCTCAGTAGGTAAGGGAGGGTGCTGCCAAGCCTGACACCCTGTGTTAGCTCCCTGGGATGGTGGAAGGAGACAAACAACTTCCAAAAGTTGCCTTCTAACCTACACACACACACACACACACACACACACACACACACACACACTGCCTTCTGAAGAAGCCATGCCTAACAAGGAAGATGAGATCTCTGTCTCTCTGTCTCTCTGTCTCTCT
>NC_022026.1:43396695-43400710 GCF_000317375.1 Microtus ochrogaster | reverse complement strand
TGCCTAACAAGGAAGATGAGATCTCTGTCTCTCTGTCTCTCTGTCTCTCTCTTTCACACACACACACACACACACACACACTGCCTTCTGAGGAAGCCATGCCTAACAAGGAACAAGGAAGATGAGATCTCTCTCTCTCTCTCTCTCTCTCTCTCTCTCTCTCTCTCTCTCACACACACACACACACACACACACACACACACACTTCTGAAAAAGTCATGCCTAACAAGGAAGATGAGGTAGGGCCCTCATTGGGCCCTTCCAAGGTGACCCTGCTCAGAATGGGAAGATGCTATATACAGGATAATGCCTGTACCACAAATACGTATCAACGTATATTATATATTCATGCTTTAAACAATCTCTTAGGAGACATATGACTCCTCTCCCGTTCTACAAAGACAACACCTACTTAGACAGAGTCAGGCCATGGAAAGTACCACATTGTAGGTAGCGCTAGAAGGGGTTTTCAGCAGTTGAGCTTCTATCAAAGCAAACTGGCTATGGTGTGACCTCCCCCACCCCTAACTCTGCCTCAGCATCCTCACATCCACATGTGGACAGGCCTAATGCATCAACTGGTGAGCCATGGGCAGAGTCAGGATTTGAACTTCAGTCCACCTACCCTCAAAGCTTGCCTTCCCACTGATTCCATGGGAATCATTTCCTAACTGAGTGGATTGTGCAGAGGCCAACAGAGCAGCTTCACCTCATCGCCCACCCTTCTTAACAGGATTTGCTACTTAAGTAGCTGCCCCAGCAGCAAGGTAATGGACATACATGTCAGGAAGGCAGACCCCAGGTCCCCACCAGCAGAGAGGCTTAGAAAGCCTGATCTTGGAAGCCACTGCAAAGGGGGTGGCTCTTCCAGAGAGGAGAGGGGTTTTGTAAGACCTCAATATGTTCATGCCACCCACACAGAGCCCCTTAGCACAGTGGAAATCAAATGCCTCGTAGCTGCACGCCTACATACTTTTTTCACGGCCCTTTGCTTTGGTACAGAGATGTACATGCTCAAAGGTCGATTAGCATTGGCATTTTGTGCGATAAGCTTAAATCACAAAACCACTGTTTTCAGACCCATGCGGGGCTGCAGGGAAACACAGGACACAGGCAGGATAATAGGCATGCCATTCAATGGCAAAAAAGAACGCTGTGCTTCATAATTGCTTCGGAATCAGTAATTCAACAGTATAAAGGGAAAAAATTAACTGAGATAAATTTCCCTTTTGGGGATGTAATTATGATTATTCTAAAGCAATTATTATTCATTTTAAATATTGGGAAATTTCTCCCCAAATATGACCTGTTTGGTGATGGAAAGCTACTTCAATATAATTTAAATAAAGGATTTTGATTCTTTATGTTAAATTCAATTGCATTTTGAGAAATCAAAACAAGTATGAGGATTCTTGGAATTATGAATCACGATTACCTTGAGTTTTTTTTTAAGGACATTATGTTGGCTGACTGGCAAGCTAATGTTTTATCTTTGTGTGCACTATGCTTTTATTTGTGACCCACAAAACACAAAGGATAATTTGAAACCCAGAACTAGGCAGGGGGACGAAGCATGAAAAGAAGTATGGTTGGGAGCAGAGAGGTAACAGAGAGGTTACTTTTCTCTTCCTTTGACAAGGAGTAAATAATAAAACTAAGTAAATAAGTATATGGAAAGAAAGAACAAAATGGAAGTGGCCACAAATCTGAAAGGGGGACTGAGTTAAACTGAATGCGGGGAAGAAGAAACAGAATAGCTATTCTTTATACGGCCAACACAACCCTTCAAGGGTACTACGGTTGAGAGACTCAGGCTCTTCTAATAGAGCCTGGTACTAGGTCTGTCTTCTCATCCACTAATTCATTCTTTCACTCAATAAGCATTCAATGAGAGCCTAATAACAGCAAGAGGAGGACATGGAGAAGAACTCGGCCATCTTCAGAGTCAGTCAGAAATGAGAACATTTGCTATAACTTGAACATTTGTATCTGCAATTTCAGATGTTGAAATCCCCAGGATAACAATATTGGAAGTTAATTAGTACCCCTATAAAGGGGGTCCTGTGGCCACCCTTAGTCTCTTCCATCACATGAAGACAGGAATGGAGAGATGGCTGTCTGTGAATCAAGAAGCAGTCTTCACCAACCAACTACTGCTGCCTTGAACTTCCGAGACAGGACTGTGAGAAATAAATATCTGTTGTTTATAAACCTCCCCCATCTATGGTAGTTTATTAGAGCAGCTCAAATCAACCCTGACAACTTCAAATTCCTTCCACCTAAGTTCAGAATTTCAAGACTGTCAGTAACTAACACATTCCTGGAGTCTCTGGAACATTGTAGTCACCATCATCAACCCTCTGGGCCACAGTGGAACAGGAGAACAGAATGGAGACTGGAGTATGGAAACCTTTACTTGAGGCTGCAAAAGTATCATAGAACAAAAACCCGCTGGCAAAGAGGAAGGATGGAACATTCTCATCCCACACCAACAAAGACAATTGGCCTGTCACTGGCACAGACACCAAGGCACTCCTAAAAAGACCATACTATGTGACATGAAAGCTTTCATACAGAATTTTCCATTGAGCTTCAAAACTTCCTCCCCTGACATAATGTTTCATATGTAGTAATCTCAAAAAAAATTAAAATGAATAAACATATTTATTTTAATGTAGATGAAGGTTTCTGGCGCACCTGGTCTTAAAGCTATTCAATCCCAAAGAAACACACAGAGTCTTATTTTAATTATAAACTGTTTAGCCTATTAGCTCAGGTTTATTATTAACTAACTCTTACAGGTTAAATTAACCCATAATTCTTATCTATATTTGGCCCCATGGCTTGGTACCTTTTCTCAGTGAGACATTCTCATCTTGCTTCCTCTGCCTCTGGGTGACAACTGCATCTTTGCCTTTACTCATCCCAGAATTCTTCCAGTCTGCTCACCCCACCTATATTCCTAACTGGCTACTGGCCAATCAGCATTTTATTAAACTAATACAAGTGACAATTCTTTACAGTGTACAAGGAGAATAATCCCACAGCATTTCCCCTTTTTTAAAAAACAAGAACTCTGGAATCTACTTTGTTTAGCTTTTTTCCTGATCATCATCCATAACAACTTGTAACTAAAACAAAAACATTCATAAATTTATTTTTTGGGAATGTGGGCATAGTTTTCTAAGCTACTTCCCTCTGATTTTGGGGTGCTGATAAATTTATGGGGACCCATAGAAAATTTAGGATTATGGTCTAATCTTGACTGGAATATTCTGTGAGACTGGATCATCTCAGCCAGCTGTAAAGCAAAGGCTATTGAGCCCATAGTTCATGATTTCTTAGCTTTCTGAGAGTTCAGTTTCATGGCAGAGTTAGAGGCAGGAGCCATGTTTATTGCCACAACTCTGTAGAATTTCTAGGGTTCTACCATCACCAAGAAGCATGCCACCTGCTGTTCATAAACACCATGTAAGTGTTGAGTGGCAGAACCTCTTAAAAGAGCTGTGAGGTTTTTGTGGCTAACGCTGAGCCAGTAAGCCTCTCTTAAAGGAGCCATGCCTCTGCTTGCCTCTAGCAAACAGAGCCTCGTGGAGAAAAGATGGTTACCAAGAAACTGTGTTTGACTCTGTTCTTGTCTGTCTAGAATTCTTTTTTCTTTTTTATAAAGTTTTCTCATGCTTTATGTGGAAATTCTTGCCAAACGTTTGGGCACCATTTGTAGACAGAAGTTTATGAGTGTTTGAATGAACGTGTTTGGATGTTTACTGTTCGTATGTATTCATATGTATTACACCACGGGCATGTAATTTCTCTGGAACTAGCATCACACAGCCACCATGTTAGTCCTCTGGAAGAACAGCAAGTGCTTTTAGCTGCTGAGCCATCTCTTCAGCTCCCAGAATCTTTTTTTTTTTTATGTTTTGGTATCACTTTATTTTTTTTTTATTAAGAAAGAAAAAAAAATTTCCGCCTCCTCCCAGCCTCCCACTCCTCCCACTTTCCCCCCCTCCCC
>NC_022026.1:43375070-43395365 GCF_000317375.1 Microtus ochrogaster | reverse complement strand
TGTGAGCCACCATGTGGTTGCTGGGAATTGAACTCAGGACCTTTGGAAGAGCAGGCAATGCTCTTAACCGCTGAGCCATCTCTCCAGCCCCCTTGCACACACCTTTTTTGCGTGTGCATACACCACCGCTCCTCGAAGGCCAGAAGAGGGCTTTGGATTCCCTGGAACTGGAGTTACAAGTAGTTAGAAGTTGACCAGTATGAATGCTGGGAACCAAACCTAGGTCCTCAGCAAAATCAGCAAGTACTTTTCTTTTTTTTGAACTGAAAAGGCAACCATTTATTTAGTTTCTGGAATAAGTCATCCCGACTTTCATTTACACTTCCCGAGGATGGTTAAGAACAGACAAACAACGGGAACTGTGAGGAATCACTTCCTTTCGCTGCTTCGCTACGTTAGACCACTCCAGTCCCACATTTCATTAGTTTGCTTAAGGAGACTGGGCCGACACACCCATTCCTTTAAAAAACATCATTTAAAGAACACCGGATTCTTTAAATTTGCTAACTAATAACAAGGCTTCTAAAGGCCTTAGACTCATGGGTCATGATTCAAAAATTATAAAACTACAAGGAGTTGTCCAGTTATAAGAAGAAAAGCAAATAAAGTAAATTAGACATTAATCCAAAGTATTCCCAACTATCCATGTCCCTCTTGAACAGAAATCATAGTGGGCTCCGGAACTGAAAAGCAGCTGGAATCATTGCAATAACTCCATGTGTCGAGCAGCGAGTACTCTTAAGCAGTTAGCCATGACTCCAGTCCTAGAATGGTACACTCTTTCTTGAAGTTCTCTTACCCTGCTTCCCACTCTCCACCTGTTTCTGATTCTCTGTTCCAGCAAAACAAACAAACAAACAAACAAACAAACAGAAACAGAACCTCCCCCCTCCCTCCCAGAGATGCCATGAGATTCCAATGTAAACTAGCATCAACAGGGAACAAAAGATTCACCAAGAGATGAATTGGAGCAAAAGTCTAAATTGCCAATAAAGGAAACACTGTAACTGCAAATGTCTTGTCATCGACTGCAAGAAAAGAAAATCAGCCTTGATGCAGGGCTTCACCTAACTCTGCAGCTTCAAACACTTAAATGAACAAGAAAGCATGTGCCAACGATATTCTTCTCTACCAATCAAGAATAAGGACACGGGGGTGAGCAAGATGCCTCAGCTGGTAACAGTGCTTGCTGCAAAAGACTGGCAACTTGAGTTTCATTATGGAATCTACATGAAGTTGAAAGGAGAGAACTGACTCCATCACGTTGTCTTCTGACCTCCACATGCACTGTGACACACACACACACACACACACACACACACACACACACACAAATATTTTGAGACATGGTTTCTATGTATGGCCTTCTCTGGCTGTGCTGGAACTTGCTCTGTAGATCAGACTGGCCTTGAACTCACAGAGATCCGCCTGCCTCTGCCTCCTGGGATTAAAGGTGTGTGCCACCACTGCTAGGCACTGAACTCTCTATCTAGATAGACTAGGCTGGCCTGCAACTCTCTATCTAGACTAGGCTGGCTTGGGACTCATCCTAGCAATAAATCATTTAAAAAGGGAAAGGAAGGAGGGAAGAAAGAAAGGAAGGAAGGGAGGGAGGGAAGGAGGGAGAGTCGGAGGGAGGGAGGGAGGGAGGGAGGGAGAGAGAGAGAGAGAGAGAGAGAGAGATTGTTTTTTCAGAGTACTGTAGACCAGAGAAAAGAAAAGAAAAGAAAGAGGCTCAAAGGAGTTTCTGGAAAGAAACCCACAAGTGGCCTAGTCAGTGCTGCCTACTTTCAGTGGGAGAAGGACTGGGTATTGAACCCAAGACCTTATGCATGCTAAGCGAGCACTCTACCACTTATATGCTGGAAATGTATGTGGGAAAGGAAAGTGTGGAGAAGCCCTTATGATTTCAGTCAAGCAGTCATCTATGACCATTCATTCCAAAGCTAAGATACTACTTCATCCTGAGACTAAACATCTTCTGCAAAGTTTTCTCAATGTGCCTCATATTTGCTGAGTCCCCCCTCCCCCCGCGGGGCAATCTTGGGCAATGTGTAGTGAGTGTGCTTATCCAAACATTGGGTGGAGAGCTGAGCATATTTGAAGAGAAAGAGACAGTTTCCCAGGATGAGGGCTTATGGAATCATCACAGCAGCCTGCTGCCCACCCCCAACATCATTGCTTTCCTAAATCAAGCTTCTAGAATGAATAAGGATGCCACTCAACTTCCTGTCTGGCCTTCAAGAGGTGGAGAAGCAGAGCAACGAGCAATAACAGAGAGGAAACATTGTATCAGATGGCCTTGCTAGGGCAGCTCTTTGCCGTTGGTCACAGTGTTATATGAGAACCTTCACCAGGACACTTGGAGTTACACCATAAACTGCGGCATCATGCTGGCTGTTACTCTTTCCGAGGTCGGGAATGGACCTTGCTCACGCAGATTTTGGAAATCACCCTGCCAACAGGTGCTTTCACCAGCTGAACAGCTGCAAAAGCCTAGAACTCTGTGTGTGCTAAACAGAAGATGGCATTTTTCCACAACAGGAATTGTTCCATCCCTGCAGACAAAGTGGAGAGATACATGCTGCACAATCGAGGTAGTTGAAAACACCAGCGCCCAAAGCATGCTGGGCAATGGCTTGAGGTCAACCTAAAGGAAGAAAGAAAGCCAAGAACAGCAGAGAAAGATGGCAGAACAGTGAGCATGTCCAGGAGGAGAATCAAAATGGCAAAGGATGGTATAGACAAGGCATTAGGATCTTTTTGACTTAAACGAGAATTTTAACAACTTTTTTTTTTTTTTTAGGCTGGAGGTATATCTAATGGGCGTGTGGTTAGCATTTGTGAGGTTCTGAGTTCAATCACTTGCACCAAAACAAAACATATTCCAAACTGCACCAATTCCAATTCAGTGAACAAAGACTCGATGGTATGCTCAAAACAAACAAGATTCGTGCTCATAGGAAGCTTATTGTCTACTGCGTGAAACTGACAGAAAGAAAAGAATAGGAAAGGCAGAGAAGATGGCTCACGTCTGATGATTTGATCATTAGAATCCAAAAATTTGCCCTCCAGCCTCCACATGTATGCTGTGGCACATGCAGACACATGGCATGAACACACACACACACCCGTACACACACACCATCACCACCACCAACAACAACAGAAACAACAATTAGGCATTAGTGATATACTCAGTAGGATAATGGTGCGTACTCACAAGGTAGGAGAGAACCAATTCTCAAAAGTAAGTTCTCTAAGCCAGGTGTAGTGGTACACGCCTCTAATCCCAGCACTCAGGAGGCAGAGGCAGGAGGATCTCTGTGAGTTTGAGGTCAGCCTGGTTTACATAGTGAGTTCAAGGACAGTGAGAGCTATGTAAGGAGAAACTGTTTCAAAAGCAAACAAAAAAGTTGTCCTCTGACCTTCGCATACGTACACACACACACACACCACAAATTAATTGACTAATTATTAAAGGGGGTACAGTTCAGTTCTAGAGTTCATGCTTAGAATGAATGAGACACCAGGGTTATGTCCTCAGCACAAAGGGATGAAAGGAAGTCGGGGAGAGTCGAGAGAAACAAAGTTTAAATAGCAGTGAAGAGCACACAGAAATTGTATCCTTTGAGACAGAAAGAAAACAGGAATGTCCTGGTTCTCAGAGGCTCAGATAAGAAGTTACTTCAAGAAGACACAGCGCAAGCATCCTGTCTTGCTCCCGCCCGTCATTATGTCCTTGAAAGAGCAATTTCAGCAATAGGGTGGGGGCACTAGGTTTACGGGGGAGGGACTCCAGAGATTGGGAGGTGAGAAAAGTGTGCACACATATGGGTGACTTTTCTGGGGTTTGCTAAGACGATCATACAGTGACGACAACATAAGGGGATCATCTCAAATGACCTGATTAAAAGTCATGATTCACAACCGACAAAAACAAGCAAACCAAAATGCACTGTTATTGCAGGAGCAGAGTCCTAGGGAAGGAAGAAATCAAACATTTAGAGAACTCAGAATGCAGAGAATTTTTTTTTTGAGACAGGGCCTCATATATCCCAGGCTGGTCTCCACCTTAGTATATACCCCCAAATGACTTTGAGCTTCTGCTCCCCCTGTTCCCAACTCCCTAATGCTTAAATTACAAGTATATGCCACTATGATTCATGTACTGGAGATGAAGCCCAGGACTTTATGCTTGCTACTCAAGTACTCTATCAACTGAGCTATACCTATGCCTGAATTGAGAGAAGTGTTATAATTTGTTCCCACTACAGTCATGGTCTAATGGGGAACAACATACATTACATACTCATCTAACCCAAAGCAGAATTGCGGCCTGGGCAGGGTTTAGAAGAGGTACTTGGCACAGTGAAATGCCACTGTCGGCTGTCGACCCAGTGGACAGATCAGACAGGACTTCAGGGGCCAGGTGA
The DNA here is from genome assembly GCF_000317375.1 of Microtus ochrogaster. Taxonomy (NCBI): domain Eukaryota; kingdom Metazoa; phylum Chordata; class Mammalia; order Rodentia; family Cricetidae; genus Microtus; species Microtus ochrogaster. The sequence goes on along the minus strand of NC_022026.1, from coordinate 43,390,929 downwards.
TCATCAAACTAAGCGCCAGATGCGGAGGGAGATGTAGAGAGACACAGAGGAGGTAGAAGTGCACAGAGGTCCTACACGGGAAGGTAACAGTCAGGGTGTAAGTAAGACTGGAGCAGAAGTCAGGGCAGGCAGTAGAAGAGAAGAATTGCCTATAGGGCATGGCAAAGAGAGCTGACAATATAAATTACTAGGAATATGGCTGTACACCCACCATGATGGCTGTAATGCAGAGGGCAGAAAATAATGAGGCAAGGAGGTAAAAACATTACGACCTTTCTGTACTGACGATGAGAATGTCAGATGCCAGTGCTGTTGTCTAAGGCATCGTGAACTTACCAAATGATCCAGCAGTTCCAACAGACCCAAAAGAATTATAATCAGGAATTTGAACAGATCTTTGTAGACCGATGTTGAAAGCAGTATTATTCACAAGTAGCCAAAAGATAGATGTCTGAGGCAAGAAAATGTGTGACATTTATACAATGGAAAATATTCAGCCGTAAAAGTGGAACAGAGTATTGAAACATACTAGAGCATGATGTTAAGCAAGAGAAGCTAAACACCGAGGCCACATGTAATGTTCCACTCATATGAAACATCCAGAAGAGGACAATCTATAGGGACAGAAAGGAGGTTAATAGTGGTTAGGGCATGAGGGAGGGAAGAAATGGGGGAACAACAGTTCAAATAATATGTGGTTTGCTCTTTGGCCTGCTGAAAATTCGCTAGAGCTACACAGTGTTAGTGTTTCTATCACAGTGTGAATATACTAAATGCCACCGAGTTTCACTTTAAAATATCTAACTCTGACCTGGTATGGTGGCGCACGCCTTTAATCCCAGCACTTGGAAGACAGAGGCAGGTGGATCTCTGTGAGTTCGAGGCCAGCCTGGTTTATACAGGAATTTTTAGGAGAGCCAGGGCTATGTAGCGAGACACTGTCTGAAAAAAAAAATAAAACATCTAATTCTATGGTATGTGAGTTTTACCATGAGAAAACAATAACAAAGAACCCGAAAAAAAATACTTTTAGAATGTTTCCAGCCTGAGACAATAGAGACTTCTATCTTGACCAGCAAGGTATGGATATGCATCGAGAGCCCCATCCCTGAAGACCAGCTTTGGACAGTCCTGGAATGCTTGCCCCAGGATAATCCAGGATGCTGAGATACTTTTAAAACATCCCTGAAATTTTGTAAATGATGATAACTTTGACTTTTATAACAGTCAAGGAAGCTTTGGCTAGCTTGGAATGGTTTTTCTAAGACTTAATCTACACTGTGAACTGAAGTCCCCTCAAACACGCTGCACCCTACTTGGAGCCTTCAACAAAGGCTGATTCACTGATTAGAATTTAAAAGATTGTGGCATGGTTGCAAGATTGCAGGTCCAGAGAGAGTCACGTTATCTTGGGATCTCTTTAGGCCCCTTAATAGCCTATGCTTGAGTTAACACCCTTGCAACTACAGGTAAGAATCCTTTCAGAAGGTACAAACAGACCCCTTGCTCTCATCAGCTAAAAAAGTCATCAGATAACACGAGACCTGTAGCAGAGATTGCCCCCATTTTGCTATGGTAACCGACTGCCTGATGTTCCCACTACTGTATTTTAGAAGTGTCTTGATACCAGTGAGGTGGTTCATTGCGGAAAGGTACTTGCTGCCAAGCCAGACGCCCTGCCTCTATTCCCCAGGATCTATATGGTGGAAGGAGAGAGTGATTCCTGCAAGTTATCTGCTGCTACTAGCACACTACAGCATGTGTGCACGCACACACACACACACACACACACTCACTCAAAATGTAATAAAAATGAAATGTATTATTTTTTAAAGTATCTCATGATTTGTTTTAACTGTAAAAATGAAACTGGGGTGTTTGAGGTCATCTGAATCTGTGTCCCCTGACCATGATATTTTGTTCCAGAATAAACTGGTTTATCTCCTTTGAGGTGACAGTTGTGGTTTTTGTTGTCATTTTGTTTTAGTTTTTTTTTATCAACATAGCAAATTCATTTTTTCTGGGTCATAGGAATCTATAGAAAGAATAAGAGATAATTTCCTGTTATCACAAGTAATCAGTTATATACTGGTTAATTTGAACTGCTAACTTGATACAACTTAGAATATCAGAGAAAAGAGTCTTAACGGGGAATTATCTAGATCAGAGATTGTCCGGGGAGAATCTCTCTGGAGGATTGTCTTGGTTATTAAATAATGTCAGAAGACCTAGACCATTGTGGGTGGCACCGTTCCTTAGACAGGGGATCCTGAACAGCACAAAGGAGGAGAAAGCAGCCAGGTAGTGGTGGTACACGCCTCTAATTCTGGCACTTGGGAAGTACAGGCAGGTGGATCTCTCAGTTTGAGGCCAGCCTGGTCTACAAAGCTAATTCCAGGACAGCAGAGCTGTTACATAGAGAAACCCTGTCTTGAAAAAAAATAGAAGTTAGCTGAGAGTGAGGAAGCAAGAATTCATTTCTTTCCTCTCCGCTCTTGACTGTGGTGAAATATTTTACGTTTCTGCCCTGACTTCCCTATAATGATGGATTGTCACCTGAAACTGTAAACCAAGTCATTTTTTTCCTTCCATAATTTGCTTTCTGCCATTACATTTTATCATAACAACAAAAATGAAACTAGAACAGGTTAAATATTTTGGAGCTGTATGAATGGTTCATTTTAAAATTTCATCTGCAGGTGCAAGGAGATGCTGTCCCATTAGCTGTAGCCTCCATCAGGTTAACCATGGTCATGGGCATTTGTTGCCAGTTCCTGACATGCTGCTGTGAACGGGGGATCTAAACTCACACATGTGGGAAATTTGGCCATGGTAGAAAAATATGGAAGATCACATGAAAGCTCCTAGAGCCCTGGAGACAGACGTGGCCCAAACTGCCGGATTGAGATGCTCAATACAAACCACATTTTAAAAAAAAATGCTTGTCAATTGCTATGACTCACAGGAGCAGCATGAGGTGACCTCTGTTTGAAAGGCAGGATCTGTTTTTAGTCAGCTTTGAAATCCAGAGCCCCCAGGCTGCTGCTCATTTTCCTATGCCCTAGCCCCTCTCACTTCTAACCTTGGACTCTGTAAGACCCAGCCACAGGATGTGACCATTTATCCCATCCTCTAAGCCTTAGCCCAGCTGGAGACCAATTCTAAAAGAGGACCCTAGGATGGACCCCTGGGAACGAAGGCCTTTCATTTACCTCCTATAGCCCAGACCAGTAGTCCCACAGTCTGGAAACATCTCTAACCGTACAATGGTAGAGGACAGGGATGGGCCCTCCTACCTGTTCGTAATGCTCAAAATTCTCCAGAGATGGCTAAATGTCTCTGGGGCCTCTGGGGGAGGGAGAGCAGGAGAGAGTGCTGAGGGCAGGGTCACAAATCCCCTTTTGGCTGAGCTAACTCAGCAAAAAATTTGCTGTAGCTACTTCCTGATAGTTGAGCAATGATTGTGTTCCTGTTTTTGTTTTGTTATTTTATTTGTCATTTTATCTCACCATCTGATAAACATCCTTTTGCATTCATTTTAACTTTAACCATCGTGATTTACTGAGGAGAGTCTCAGAAGGGGACTTAGTAGGTCAGGGACACTGAATATTTTTAAGTCTCTGATACACAATGCCAAGGGGCTTTCCAGAAAGCCTTGCCCAATTTATTCACCCACCTGCAGTGTATTTTGCTTTAATTTGTAAAGGCTTTGGTTACTTACTATGAAAGCATTAGTTTTATTTTAAGAAAGCATTTAATAGGAAACTCAAACGTGTTGGTTAGCCCACCTTCTGCACTCTGGTTTCCCAAGATTTTCTTAGACTTTTGGGGTCAATTGCTTGGTGAAATTAATCCACGACAGTTGCAAAGTGAGGGAAAATTTCTATTAAAATGTGACTTCCCTTTTAAATCGTAGCATCCCATTGTGACTCCCACCAATATTTAGACAGCTGTTCTTTCTTTTCTGTAGTTTTAAAAAAAGCCCAATATGTCTAAGCAATGAACCAACAGACCAAAGGGTTGACTATCACCTCAGTGCACAAACTTTCCAGTTCTTGGTCCTCAAGTAGTTCATGGAAGCAATAAACATGCTACTTCTGATTGGGAATGCCCAAAGCCTGTTCCGGTGTTTTTGCTATTTCCTAAAAGTCTGTTGAGATGTAGGAACCAACTAAAGGGCTCTTCCGAAAACCAGGACTTGACATGGATTCCTCTTGTCTTCACCCAGACCACCTTGACTTCCTGTCCTTCCCAGGCTGCCTCAGGAGTCACCTGTGGTTGGTCCGATTCCTGACGAAGGGTGCACTTAGCACTCAGGCGAAGGGATTACTCCCCTAATAGAAAACTGAAACCTGTGAGATCCCTGCTGCTTTATTACCACCCGAAGATAGAGTAGGAATAATTGTTCCCGTGGGATTGTGAAGAAAATGAGCCAGTGATCCGCCTAGCACAAATCTCTGTCCTTTTATGTAAAATATTATTAGGCTTTCTAGAGCAGTGCCTTGATCAAATCTTTCCTAATCCAATAAATTTCAATAGATGAAATGTTTGCTTCCTCCTCCCTTTCTCAATCCCAAAGCCTCTCTCTTCTGGCTTAAATGTCCCTTAAATGCACTATCTAGTGTTACTGTTTATGTAACCCTCTGTTCAAGTATCACGCTGTATTTCCAAAACCATAAAGGAACACAACATAAAATATCGGCCTCAGGAACTGCCTGGATCTTAGGGCTTTTCGAATACTTGTGTTGACAGGGAGATTCTTCTCTTTCTAAGGAAGCGGGAAGAATTTAAATGCTCGACACTGTTAAACCATTAATTCGCCTAAAGATTCAGCGCAGGGCCTGAACAGCTGGAACCTTTGGCTGGCACAAATCTGTGGTCTGCAAGAGCCTACCGCGGTGGGCTTCCAGGGATCTAGACAGCTGACTAACTATGGGCATGTCTAAATCTGATTCCACCCAAACTAACGGACGTCATCTGAGCTCTTCTAAATCACTTGTTACCCACAGGTAACTCCAGTCGGTGATTCGTGTAAGGTCTTGTACGAACACGCTGAATGTCCCAGAGTGGTGTGGGAGCCCTAAACTTGGAACCCATCCACAGATGCCCTGATGAAATAGGTGATTCTAAAATGTCACTAGGATTGAGGCCCAATTGATTAAGTCACCACCTGCAGCTTGTTAATGGTACAAAAATGTCAGGAGTGTGGGTCGAAGCAGCTCTGCCCAAGGGTATCCTCGAAGCAGTGTTCCCATCCTCAGTTTCTTTATCTGTACAATGGGTAGTGGCTAAGACCTCAAGCCCCCCGCCCCCTTAACTGTACTAGTTTTCACCCGGAGCGAAGATTCACGCCCCCAAGATACTAGAATCCCGTTCCCCTCTTTCTGCACCCCCCCCTCCTTGCTTCTCCGGTTTCCATGCCCCCTGCTCCAGGGTCGCAGTGAAAGCTGCTAGCTTGGCAATAGCGCGGGCGCGGCCACTGCCCCCAGCCTGGCCCTCGCTCCGGGCACACAAAGCCCCCGGCGCTGACGTCAGGGCCCCTCTCTGCACGGCCGGCCCCCAGTGCAGGCGGAGCTGCGCCGCGCTCCCACCCCGGCCAGGAGAGAAGAGCCAAGCGGCCAGCCCAGCTTAGCCCAGCGCAGCCACCCCGGAGCCCGGCCCCGCGCACGTGCCCGCCAAACCTGCAAACTTGTGCCACCGGCTCTCGTGCGTCCCCGGGGAGCCCAATAGCCCGGAGCCCGCACCCCTCCCGCCAGTCTCCAACCATGGGTAAGTGATCTCTCTGGCCCCATGCCACCTCCACGGCCACCACCACGGCCACAGCCTCGCGTCTCTGTCTCGAAGAGGGGCGCGCCCCGCCCTACCCCCCAGCTCAGGTGGCGCTACCTGAGCCACCTGGGTCATCCGGTCCAGACCAGTGCGGGAGGGGAACAGAGGCCGAAGGTGGGAGGGGCACAGCGCAGGTGTCCGCAATGCCCAGGTGCTCCTCCCTGCCCCATCCACGGGAACGTCCCCACTCCAGCTGCACCCACACTGTACGCTGGCGCATGCCAAGCGCGGGAGCTAGAAAACTGGGCCCCGCGAGGGGTGGCAGGGGTGTGTGTGGTGGGTCGGGCAGCATGTCCCGGACCGTGGGTTCCTGTTTTATTTTATTTCAAGGGGTTGGTAGAGAGTGGCTTCTTGCCCATTTCCTGGGACGATCTCCCTGTCACCGAGCTCTCAGCCCTGAGTCCAGTCTTGTGTCGCCCTGCGGTCCTTCAATTCTTCTGAAGCCCAAGGAAACATGTCTGTACCCCCTAACGCGGGGATCTTCCAAGCTCCTTTCTCGGAACCCAGACCTTTGAAACTAGCTAAGTGGGAGGGAATGGGAGGGGACAGGATGGAACACACCATGAGTCTCTCTTTGTCCCTGGTTCCAACTGCCTAAGCGGAACCCCTGAGCAGGTGGAGCCGGTGAGAAAGTGGGTTCCAGTGCAATTGGGAAATGACTGCTACCAACAGTGAAAGACTCTGTTCAAAGACGTGAAAATCTTTCACCTGCCCGGAGGTGGGTGTTAGGCGGCGGGAGAATCCCTTCTGTCACTTCTTAACACCCCGAAATGCTGCCGTCAGCAACACGTCCTTAAAACCGGCACCATGGGGAGGAAAACTCAAGAGCTCCTTGGAAATAAGCCTTGTGCCGCGGCTCTCAGGGCTTCGTCTGAGAAAGGGGTTTCTCTCTGCTTCATTATCGTTCTCTAATGACAGCTCCAGCCACAGCGCCACGAGGACTAAGAAGGGACCCTCGGAAACGTTCTTAATGTGAAAAGCAGTGGGTTTAAGCACCGAAGGTTAAGAGCCAGGGCTTGGGAGTCACAAGCAAGCCCCCAGCTCTTGCCACTACACTCCCTCCTCTAAGTGTGTGGGGGTGGGGCAGCTATCTTTTTTTTTAAACTGATTATATTTTGGGGACGAGATAGAACGGAGGACACATCAGTTTCCACTTAAAAAGAAACCTGAAATAACTTTATATTTAAACAATTTTAAAATATACAATGATCAAAATATGAAAGAAAAAATTTCATTCCAAAAAGTTATATGAAAGCTAGGATAAGATTCTTCTAGAAAGAGTAGACCTGAGTGGCATGTAGCTCTGGTTCTTACTTCTTTCAATGTCCTCATGTGAGCAGTAACCAACAACTCAGTCTTCCCTTTTAAACGGGGTTCATACCCAAAAGTCAGCAGAGGACTCTGGGGCAGCTTGGAGCTGCTTTAGCAATGCCTGCTGTCCAAGACCACTGCAGTTTCCCAGCCCTGCGGGGTGGATAGGGGAAAGCACAAGTTTTGCCAAAAGGAAGTTCTTGTGGCGTTTGATCTCCAGACACTGAGATTCAGAAGTTGAATTTGAGCATCGGCTGAGCGCGCTAGCCTTCTGCACAGCGGTGTTTGAAGTACTCTGGTCTTTTTTTGGGGGGGGGCGGCTTTCTTTTTAAGTGGGCGTGGAAGGGCGCTGCAGTTCTCCCGAAACAAATATCCTGGCCAAAACCCTGCTCTCAAGGAAGTACTTTGTGTCTTGGACAATTATTGGTTCTACACTGCAGTTGCCAATTTATGGTAATTTGCACATACTTCATTGCTTCTGGCAGTAGCCTTGGTTTTCGTTTTGTAGTTTACATGAAAAAGCGAGCTCCCTTCATGCCAGAAAAGAAACATACTGACTTCCTTTACGTTCCCAGTAAATAAATACACGACAGAGCCGTTAACTGGCTTTCTTTTTCCAGATGTTGTTCATTACTGAATGTACCCTTGTGAGTGCCCTGTTTCAAACAAGTGAGTGCTGGGAAATTGCTGACCATTGGCCCATTCCGTTGATTCTTCTATACACGTCACTTCTTAACCTGGTATCAGTTACTTCACTCATAAAATAAATGAAATTCGTAAAGATAAATGCCCCTTTGGGTTTGCACTTTAAGCTATTTTTAAAAAAGAAAGAAAAACTTTTATAGAAAAAAAAAACAAGATAAAGAACAGTGGCCAGATATACGATTCCATCTTCAAAGTAAATGAGGTGTTATGTTTTTGCTTTTTTTTTTTTTTTGCCCACTCAATTGATTTTTGTTTCTCATCTGTTTTAGCTACCGTTCACATGCAATTCACACATTTTAAGCATACAAACTTGCAGGCTTTGATACAGAGTTGGGTAACTATTGCCCCTATTTTCACCCCCCTCAACAAACCTGTGCCCATTAGCAGTTACTCCTCATTCTCTCCTCCCTCCGACCCTAGCAACCACTAACCTACTTTCCATCCCTGTGGATTTAGCTCTTCCCGATGTTTCATGTGAATGAAATGAACCAATTAATGTTTGTACTGTATTGGCCTATTCATTGACTTGGGTTATCGGGCACAATGAGAAGAGTTGGCGCGTTTGTATAGATAGAGGACACCACCTAATTAAGTGGGCTGAGACTAGTTCTTTCTCCCACTGAAGGAGTGGTTCTACATGGCCCAATGTCTCTCATCCCTACCAGTTTTATTCTATTGTATCTGAAGGAGACCCATTTGGCCAACAAAATGTTGACTTTGTTTCTCTTCTCATCGGCTTGAAGACATAGTAATTAAACAAAATTCAATGTAATAAATTCTCAGAAGACTTTTGTGGAATATGGCTCATATATCTAGGAAGAAATGCTGACATTATTTCAGTATGTGAAGAGATCTGATGTCACAAACCATGAATGGAAATACTTATTTGACCCATTGTACTACTAGGGCATGTGTTTTAGTTTAAGACAGGCTGTCATTGTGTTTCCTAGGCTGTTTTCAAACTCATGGGTTCAAATGATCCTCCTGTCTCTGCTTCTCGAATAGCTGGGCTCAAAGACCTCCGCACCCAGTTGACAGGAAATTTTTATGATTATGAAATGAAATCATTTCACTATTACTTTAAAAATATTAAGTTATACATGGTAGCTCACAGTTGTAACCTCGGCACCTAGGAGATGGAGCTGGCCAGCATATGCTGAAGGAGAGCACTGAGTCCCACAGGCTGTCCTCTGACCTGTATGTGCCATATGCCACATGCAACACACACACACACACACACACACACACACACACACACACACACACACACACACACAGTAGATAAAATTTACAAGAAAATCCAAGACTCCAAGCAGTCACTGAGACAGCTCTGCTGGGCTGATAAAAGAGATTGCCATACAAGTCTAACAACCTGGACCCCACATTTAAAAAAAAAAACAACTGGATTTGGTGGTATCCATCTGTAAATCCCAGAACTTCTGCCTTGAGATGAGAGGTGGAGAGAGGAGAGTTGCCTGGAAGCTCAGGAACCAGGTAGACTAGAATATACATCAAGACAGAAACGAGGAAGATGTTGCCTCAACAAGATGGAAGCAGACAACCCACTCTGGAAAGTTGTCTTCTGGCTTTCACATGCATTTCACAGCAAATGGGTGTTCTCTCTCTCTCTCTCTCTCTCTCTCTCTCTCTCTCTCTCTCACACACACACACACACACACACACACATACACTTTTAAAAAAAATTAATAATGGAGTATCACAAATCATCTGGAGATCCTGGTGAAAGGAAAGTGCCCTGGCTCAACCAGCCTGGGAACAGCCTTGGTGACATTTCTAAAAGTCACACTGGCACTACCGCTTCTGCTGCTGGTGGCCCAAAGCTAGAAAATAGAAAAAAGCCTGGGAAAGTCAGGGACCTGGTCCATGCCTCAGCTTACCCTCAGTACTGTATGATTAAGATACATCATTCTCACCTCTTCAACCTCAGTTTACTAGGAGAAAAAAATCTTCGTTAAATCCTTACAAATCTACAAGTATGTAATTTAGGGGACAAACATGAGAGAGTAATGCTATGCTTGAAAAACAGGAGCAAACAGCTCCCTAATTGTTTAAACACTGTTTGGTTCTGTCAAGGCAGCAGCCAGACCTCATTTGTAGTTGGGTTTTATGCTGGCATCTTCCATGTGCCCGCCTACAGGATGATGGCTGTTCTCCAAGGCGATGGATGGAGGAAGCCCCAAGGGTGCCTTCTTCAACACTTCCAGCTTTGGTGTCTTCCCTCTTGTCTCTACAGAGCTTTTCCTGCCTCCCTCCCCCCCCCAGGCTGTGCCTCAAAAGGAAGCTGCACCCTGAAGACCCCACCATACAACATTTAGTTCTGGAAGTTGGCTCAGGATTTCAGATGCAATTGGAGACAAAAGAGTGGTGTCCTGATGCATAACTGGGCAGGATATGGTCCCAGCATGTGCTAGGCAGCCTTCTGAAACCAAATGTCTCCTAAGGAGCCCACCCGGGGCCTCAGAGAGGCTCTTTTCAAAACAGGCTGAAATTCTGAGTAAACCTCAGACCAAGTCCACTGAGGACTGTTTGTGACAAACAAGAAGCAATTGATTCTTTACTATATTTTTGCTCTAGCAACAGCTGTTGGCCAAACCGCTTGGCCTCCCTGGGGGCTTTTTAGAGGATAGTGACATCCGGGATCAAGCAGTAGGATGCTTTATTGAAAATGCCAAAGTGGTAAATCCTATAAAGGGCCGTTTCTGTGTCCTAAATGTTTTAGTTATCTTTAAACATTAATCTGCTGAGGTTTTGCTGGAGAGTCAAGGCCTTTCTTTGACCAAGACATCCTGATGGGGCTTGGGGTTCCTTAAAGCTTTCCATACTTGAATCATAGCTCATCGTTGGCTTCTAATGGCCAGTTTGAGATACTTTAAAAGTAAAATGTGACCTAAAGTTGCTCAAATCCAGTTTGTGTGCAGAATCCTTTCACATTACCCACCCCACTTCCAATAAAACCTAAACAGTTTCTTGCCATTAATTATTCTGGCAACTATTTTCGAAGTGACTCATTTTGGACAAGACTTTGCAAAGCAATGGATCAGGTTTGAAAAGAAAGAAAACTTCCTTTTGAGACTTATATTTCATTTGTTTATGCAATATTAAATTAATTTGCATAATTATGATAACAAACCTAACTGTTATGACTACCTTTTGGGACAAAGACAAAAGACTTCCTAAGTACACACACTGATGAGAGAAATAATACTTATACTCTGAAGAAGATTCTAGAAGCCCAGTTTTGTGGACAGTAGTAAGTATGGTTTAGAAAAACAAAAGAGGATGCAAGGTATTTTAGTTACCTTGTCTTGATGCTATGATAAAAATACCCTAACAAAAGCAATTTGAGAAAGGGTTTATTTGGCTCACAGTTTGATGGTACAGTCCATATGGTAAAGAACCCATGGCAATAGGAGCTTGAAGCTGCTGATCACATCCCCGCCACAGGAGGCAGAATGTGGGATGCTGGTACTCAGCTCACTTTCCTTTATATATATAGAATGATGCACTCACAGGTAAGGTGGATCTTCCCACCTCAACTTAATCTAGCTACTTCTTCACGGATATGCGTAGAGGCTATCCTAATCCTAATATCATACAGGTATGTCCGGGGAGGCATGCCTTCTAGGTGAGTCAAGATCTTGTCAACAGGACAATGTCAACCATCATACAAGGTAATGAAGTGAGTGGGGGTATGTAGGGTGAATGATATTGGTAAGAGCATTTCTATTGTATTTTGGGGCCATAGTCATTTGGATAATTGTAACACAATTGTACTGGTGATCATGGTCTCACACATTGATATATTTATTTTGATAATATGCCTCCCTTATTCAAAAAACCAACTGTTTCAAAGGCAGAGGTTATTCTATGTATTGTTGATGTTCAGTGTTAATTTGGATAATTAGCATATTGTAGAAGCTCCAGGTATATTTTTTGGAAAAAAATATGAAGTTTATCATATAAGATTCACCTTATTAAGGATTGCCTGGAATAAACATATATAAATTATAAAGTATTCAAAATCATTAAAAACTATGATAAACCATATATTATCAAATAGCACAAATAACATCATAGTTTGGTAAAATTAATATTTGTATCACAGTATTTCATGTAGTAACAGAAATTTAGCACTGGAAAATGCCTTCATAGTGATTCCATTACTTCAGACATGCCCAGACACAAAAACAATTTACACAGCAGTTTGAATGTTCCTCCACTGTTGTTGTTGTTCTTGTTATTGCTATTGTTACTTTTTTTACCTTTAGCTTTTCCTATTGTGATGTTAGATTTTCCTCCCTCTAGTGAAAAATCATTTCTTCTTGTCAAATGTTTGAAGTTCAGGAAAGCTAGAGAAGAAATACTTTGTTTCAGTAAAAAACGTTCTCATTGCCTTGAGAATAGAACGGCACCAAAAGTTCCGTTTTTGCATTCTCAACAATGTTGGGGTTAAATAAGCATGTAGCACAGTGCCCTGCAATAAGCATGCACAGAATCAACTGGAAGCCTCTGTCTTCCTGTTAGTACCATAGCCTGACTGGGAGACTATTAAAGGAATGGGGGAGTCCTGCTCAGGTGCCCCAAGGCCTTGTGCTGTATCCTGAAACACAGACTCTGTTCTCCTATACCGAGCCGTTTTGCAAAAGCTGAAGGTCAAGGGCCTGTAGGAAAAAAGAAAATGAATATTTAAGGAGGTGTCTGAGACAGAACATTCAGAGCCTGTGAACAGATAAGGAAAGGCAGGAGCCAGGACAGAGGCTGTTTTGTGGGTACCTTAAGAAAATAAGAATGGTCAGAAGTGGGGGAGTGGGGAGAGCTGAGCTGAGGCCAGACTACTTAGTGTCGTGCTTGGAAAGCAATCAATCATGACTCTGTTAGCCGTAGAGAACTGTAAAGGGATTTTAAGCAGGCAAGTGACAGCTGAGGAAAAATGGCAGTCTCCCAAAGGGACTAAAAAGATGACCATTAAAACTGAACATGGCGATGCAATTCTGTAATTCCAGCTACTTGGCAAATGGAGGCAGAGGCAGGAAGGTGGTAAGTTAAAGGACTATCTGGGCTACATAGGCAGTGTAAGGCCAGCCAGGCCAACTTAATGAGATCTTGTCTCAAAATAAAGTTAGTATTTTAATGAGGAAAGGGGATGGAGAGAAAGCTCAATCAATAAAGTGTTTGCCTTGCAAGCGTAAGGACCCAAGTTCAATCTGCAGAACCCATGTCAAGAAGCTGGGCGTGATCCCAAGGCTGGGAAGGTAGAAACAGGTAGGTTCCTGGGCTTCGCTGGCCAACCAGCCTAGCCAAATCACTGTCTCAAAAAACAAAATGAATAGTACTGAGTACCTGAAGAATGATACCATGGTTTCCTCCGTCCTTCACATACATACACACATACACCTGCACACACATATGTTCCTATCACACACACACACACACACACACACACACACACACACACACACACACCTAGAGGTGGTAGCTTGGGAAATAGGTCAATGGGAAAGGGCTTACCTAGCATGCATAAGGCACTGGATTCCACCCCGCAGTATCCCCCAAATTAAAACAAAGCACAACTAGAAAAACTGCCACCAACAATAGAGAAAGAGATTTCTTCTTATCTGGTTGCAAATTTCCAAATAAAAGCATAGACAGGGTTTTGAAAAGACTGAGACCCCGTTTCTTCTCTGAAGGTTCTAGGGGAAGCTTGCAGTGAAGGGGTGCTGAGAGGAATGATGGGAAGGCTGGAGCTACCCATGCAGGAGAGGTAGGAGTGAGCAAGGCTTATCAGTGGTACCCTAAAGTAACTGGACATAGCAAGGAGTAGGTGTGAGGAAGAATAAAAAGCAAGATTTGAGGTGAGATGGTTCAGCAGATGAAGGCACTTGCCACCAAGCCTGGCCATCTGAATTTCCTCTCCGGGTCCAACATGTTGGAGGTTTGAGGATGGACTATCTCAAGTGTCATCTGACCTCTGCACACGCAGCCTAGTGTACACATACACATACAAACATGATAAATAAACGTAAAAAAATTCCAACAAGGAAAAAAGATTTGTTGGGCTAACAGAGAGCCAGATGGGAGGGATACATTTTCGCTTATTATAAATGGGCGCAGGGAATCTTGCAAATCTATTATCTCCTCCCTTTCAAGAGCACAGAACGAAGTGTGAGCTGCCTGGGATGAAAAGCAATAAGGAGTAACTTTGCTGGGACTCCTTCATGATTTGGCATTGAAATAGAATACCATCCTTGTCTAGTGATTTGGTTATTGTTACTTTTAAATATGTCTGCTGATTTATCATAAAGGATTTCATAGAGCATGCATCTGAAGAAGTACATTGGGTAAAGTATGGGAGAAGACATGAGGAGCTTCCATGCCCTCTCTCGCTTGGTACACTAATGCCACAGAAACTCCATGGGCTTAGCTACCTAGGATCTATCTCCCTGTCTCTTCTTCATTGCTTTTTGTCTTTTCAAGTTTTTAAAAATTGGCATATGTTAATTATATGTAATAATGGGCTTCGTTAGGACATTTTTGTATGCATCATGCGATTTGATCATATTCACATATGCCTCTTGTGCCCCCTTCCCACTGGTGCCTTGCAGAATGCTTAGCAGCATTCCTGATCTCTATTCACCATATGCGGTGACATTCCCCTATTCATACCAACCAAATGTCCCCAGATGTCAGATAACCTTGATGGAATAGGGGCTGGGGATGGGGCCATACTGATAATGGTTTAAGAGTAAGAGGGGAGTGGAGATGTAACTCAGTTGGTAGAGTGTATTTCTTGAGTGCAGAAAGCCCCAGGTTCAATCCTCAGTACCTTATGACGATGGCACCTGCATATAATCCTAGCACTTGGGAGGTAGAGGCAGGAAGATCAGAAGTTCAAAGTCATCCTTGGCTACATAAAAAGTATGAGAGCAGCCTGAGCTACATGAAATCTTGTCTCAAAAGAGGAGATAGGTACTGAAAACCTTTGTGCATCACAATATCAAAAACATATCAGAATCATGGCCTCACTGAGGACTTGGTGAACATATCTGTAAATCTGGGAATCTCTGGTTTAAAAGGTCCCTTCTTTCCAGGGGGAATGCTTGCTTCTTGCTTCACACACATACACACACACACACACACACACACACACACACACAGAGAGAGAGAGAGAGAGATTAAGAAAGTTGGTTTTGTTTTCATCTTTTTCTAGCATTACCAGAAAGGATTATACTGTAATGGGGAGCGTGGCATACCACGTGATCCATGCCTTCCTTGAAGTAAAATGGCACTAGAAACCATCTGAATCTTGTGATGCCCTGCCCTCCCCCTCTCCTGGAGCAGGGTGTCTGTTATACCTTGGTTACTTTGTCTAATGCATTAGTGCAACTTCTCACTCACAGGACTCTTATCTCTGAAGTTGGTTTTGCTTACTAAAGCTGTTGTTGACATTATCCTTGTTTCCAGTAAGTGAGATGTGAAGGAGCTAGTCACGACCTTAATTAGCACAATGGCCTTTCCAAATTTAGACTTCATCCCCTTAGCTAGAACCAAATCTAGCCAGCTTAAGGCTTTAAGGCTGCCTTCCTACAGGCTGTCCTTAGAGTGCATAGTTGTGTCTTCATTATGTTTCCCAAGTAAAAGAGCTGGATACCAGACTGGCTTCGCGCTCGTTGCTTGGAGATCCTTCTCCTGTAGCCCTTGGATCTTCCTTCCTACCCTCCAGTCTTAACCCACCACGGTGGAGGCTGTAAGTCATTGTTTCCCCAGAGATCTGGTTGCAGTTCCAAAGACGGCCAAAAAAAAAAAAAAAAATACAGAAGGCATATCAGAAGTGAAGATTGGAAGGAACTTAGGAATTCTGTTCTTTTCTTAAAAATTATTATTTATGTGCAGCAGGTTACTGTTTTAGGTGGAGAAGTGGGGCTTTTATAACCTTTCCCTGAAAAGGCTGTTTCAATGGTGGGCTTTCAAATTGGAGCTTTTTTTTTTTTTTTTT
>NC_022026.1:43370932-43374456 GCF_000317375.1 Microtus ochrogaster | reverse complement strand
TAACTGGGGACCTCTCCTTAGGCACCTGGAAGCCCCTCTAGGTCAGACATCTATTCCTTCACACAGTCAGCAAAGAGTGGAGGGGTAATTAGCAAAGCAATGCAAGCACTTCAGATAACTTTATTGGATGAAGCCCCTTACTTCATATTGCTTCCTTTATGTTCTCACTTGACTTGCTCTGACCCATTCCATGGTGAGGAAAATAGAATCTCGAGCACTGAAGGCCTGAAGCTCCAGTGTGTGTGAGTTACAGCCATTTTGCAAAGCTGCTGTACTGGGTTGCCGACAACTCTTTGGAACCCTATTACATAGTGAGGGTTTGTCATAAACACTGTTTTGTAAGAGGCATGGATATTACAAACTCGTCTGAAATTTGTTGCCATAAGATAGCCACGAAAAGTAAGTAGATCGTAAGCATACGAGTTAGATAAGTTTTTCCAAGTGCAAAATGTGGGGCTGGGCATATATCTCAGTGACTGAGTGCTTGCCCAGGCATGGCTTCCATTCCCGCCACTGAAAAAGGGGGGGGGGGGCGGTCAGGCATGATCATGTACTTTTAAATCTCACTTCTTTAGAGGTAGAGGCAAAAGGATCTCTGTGAGTTTGAGGCCAGCCTGCTCTGCATGGTGAATTCCAGGACAGCCAGGGCTACATAGTGAAACCTTATCTCTAGACAGAGGAGGGGATGATGGAGGGAAGGAGGTAGAGGAGGTGGGAGAAAAGGAGGAGAAGGAGGAGGAAGAAGGAAAGGAGGAGAAGGAAGAGGAAGGAGAGGAAGAACAAAGAAGAAGAGGAGGAAGAAGAAAATTATTGGGAGCCCCTCAGAAGGTTCTCTCACGGGCTCTTTCTGTCTTCCCCACCAAGGGTAACCACAAATCTCCAGCAGAATAGTTTTACTTGGTTTTACATTTTATATCAATTGAATAATAAAGTATAAATGCTGAACTTTTGTTCAACATTCACAACATTATTTTCAAACTCAGAAATGTTTTCTGTCCGTAAGACAGGCATGCTTCTAAATCATATGTTTAGAAGCAATTATGAAAAGCCTTTGTCTATAGAAATTTAGTAGAAAAAGGTATAAAGCATGGGTTTGTACCCTCTATTTTAGGTGAAAAACCCTACCACGGTAGCCATGAGAGATCTTGGAACAATACTTGAAGAGAGATGGGCTGTTTGCATGGGAAAACACGATGGCTCTAAAGATTAGGAAAAGAATATATCCCCATGTGCCCTTCTCAGAGAGAAAGCGCGAGCTGAGGAGCTACGCACAGAGAGGAAGCTGTCACTGCTAGGTTAGATCATTCAGGAAATGATCAATATAGATGCGTTCTGGCTTCAGGATATAAGGCTGTAATAGATGCCAGGGCCTCTCTCCAATGAGTTTCCTGAATAAGATGGAGTTGCAGGATGCGTCTGAATTATAACCATAATTCCTCAGAAACTGACGGTAATAGAGTAGAAGGCTGGGAAGCGGTCGAAGAGCTGCGATGGTTTCTGATTTTCATCCTAAAAGTCCACAGACAGAGACAGAAGTATCTTTGACAAATGACTTCTTCGTGTGTTATTTGGACATACACATCTATAACCTGCCTGCCTCCCCTCACCGAGAAGTTTTATCTTCTTGACCACAATGAAGGTCAAGCACAATGGAGAGTTTATTGTCCCCAATTGTATCATGTCATCATGATTTTCTAAGTGGAGACTCCAGATAGTCTCCCACCAGGAACATGTGAAAATTTTAGCTTCTTAGTGTCTTCAGCTTTGGTGTAATTATATTATTTCGTCTTTAAATTATGGTAGGTATGAAATGGTATTTCATGATTTTTACATTGAATTTCCCTAGAGAGGTTGAAAGTGAGGGCTAGGTTCTTGGCTTCTTGGGTTTTCTCTTCCATGCGTGTCTATGTTTTGGGTCCTAATCTTTAGGAAGGATGTGGTCAGTGTGTGTTTTTCCTGTGTATGTGTTTCCTTTAACTTTGCCCAACATGTCACACTGTACTGAGGTTTCAAGTTGTCATAAAGTCCCAGTGACCAATATTTCCTTTTACTACTTTCTAATCTGGGATTTTTATCTCCATCCTACTTAAAAATCAGTCTTGTCCCTGAGGTCAGGAAAATCGTTTTTCTGTTCCTCTGTTATTTTTTTAAAAGATTTTACAAATGTATACTTGAAAATTTCCCATCTTTATCTGTCTCTGTTGCATGCGTGTGTGCATAAGCACACTGCCATGCACTCCCCCCTCCCCCGTCTGCACTCTATGTGCTAGAAGCCAGTTTGTGAGTTTCAGGCAAGGGGCTGGAGGTTGAAGAAACTCACGCAGAGACAGACCAACACACGGACCTCCAATGGCTGGTATACAAAAGCCCATGGAGGCTTAAATACCCTGCAGTCAGTGGCCAACAGGTGAAAATCCCATCCTCTGATCCTCTAAGCTAGGCACAGCTTCTAGTAACTTCAATTAGAAGGCTCTAGACAGGGAAGAGCAGCTGAAGGCCAGGACTCAATTGGTCACAACACACACAGAGATAGAGGGACTTCTATCACTTATTCCCTGAGACAAGCTAGTTCATGAATGTGGAGCTCACCGAGTTTAGCTTGGTATTTGATTTGGTTTGGTTTTTATTGGAGGAGGCAATTGGGCTGGAATCCTCTTATGTCTGTCCCACCCCTCCTTACCTCAGCATCAAAGTTCCAGATGGCTGTAACATGCCTAGTGTTTAAAAACGATTTATTTACTTTTATGTGTCCGTGTGAATGCCTAGATGTATGTGCACTCAGAAGTCAGAAGAGGGAGTTAGTTGTATCTCCTGGAACTAGAGTTACAGAAGGGGCCACCAAGTGGACTTAGGTAACTGATCCCAAGATCTCTGTAAGAATAGCAAGTACTCTTAGCAACTGAGCTGTCTCTCCAGCTCACCACCTCATGCCAGCTTGGTATGTGCCTACTGGGGATTTGAGCTCAGGTTCTAATGTTTGCACATCAAGCACTCCCCAGCCTTTTAGTCCTTTTTTTCCATAAAGATTTTTTTTTTGGTATAGAGGCTGAAATGTACTATATAATTATATAATCTGTACAGAAACCAACCACAGTGTGTAATTCATCCTTTTGTGTTGGTTTTATATTATGCATATATATTACATATGTGTGCATGGGTGTGTCTCTGTGCTAATATAAACAGCCTTGATTATATCCATTTAAAACAACCCTGGCAGTCTCACAGAAGCTTCTTCTTTTAGCTCTTATTCACTGAGCTATTCTTGGTCGTTGCCTGGAGAATTAGTTTTTCATGTTCCACAAACATACCTGAGTAGGATTTTGAGGGGGATTGCAGTAAATGTGCTGGTCGCATGTTCAGTGATTTTGGGTCTTCCCATTTGTGTACGTTGACCTCCATTTCACCTCCCAACAATGATGTCACATCCTCTTACGATGATCTGAAGGCCCCTCATAATATTTGTAGCTTCTTAAAAAGGGAATCAAATGGCCGGGCGGTGGTGGCACACGCCTTTAATCCCAGCA
>NC_022026.1:43365812-43370832 GCF_000317375.1 Microtus ochrogaster | reverse complement strand
TTCGAGACCAGCCTGGTCTACAGAGCTAGTTCCAGGACAGGCTCCAAAGCCACAGAGAAACCCTGTCTCGAAAAAAACCAAAAAAAAAAAAAAGTAAATCAAATAAAGTCAAATCTAATCCCATGGAATGTCATGGTTCCCTTCCATACTCTTGCAACTTTAGAAAATCCAGATAATGTACAAACTTAGTCAACTAAATGAATAAGTTGTCAGTGCGGGAAAGCTGATTCTGCGTTTCCAACATACTAGCCTGTTGGGAAGAGCTATGTGTGATAGCCATGTAACAGTCTCCCCGCTTCAGGGCTTTATTTGTTGTTTTTAGTTTTTTGAGATAGTCTCATTTAGCCCAGGCTGTCCTGGAGCTTGATGTACAGTTATTTTTGGTCTTGAACTCTTTATCTTTTGAATTTTTATTTTTATGTACATTGGTGTTTGGCCAGCATGCCTGTGTAAGGGAATTGGAACCAGTGGAACTGGAGTTATAGACAGTTGTGAGCTATCGTGTGGGTCCTGGGAATTGAACCAGAGTCCTCTGGAAGAGCAGCCAATACTCCCAACCACTGAGACATCACTCCAACCCTCAGTCTTAAACTCTTGATCTTCTGCCTTCACCAATAAATGTTGGGATTACACATGCGTACTACAATGCCTAGCTTTTAATGTTGTTTTTGTTGTTTTGAGACAGAGAACTCATTTGGTAGAACAGGCTGACTTCAGAGTCACAGAGATATGCCTGCCTCAGCCTTCAGAGTACTGAATTTGAAGGCAGTGCCACTACTCCCAGCCATTGAAATTATTTTTAATGGAGCCAAGTGGAAATTTCATTGTCTCCCTTGATGTACACCATGTTCAATAAAAGGAAATTTTCTACATTCAACCTTTCCCTCTTTCTTGTATTCTGCATAAAAACTGGGAGTTGAGGCCCATATTTAGAGTCCTTGGGGTCTCAAACAAGGTCTCTTCATCACAAGATGATGAATTCTGTCGTAATGTGGAAACGACACTTTAGCTAGTGTGACTCCACACTCACAGGCTCCTAGAGAAATCGTAAAACAAGTAGCTATAGTTGCAGGATATTCTCCACTGCCCACCAGAGCTCCTTTTCAGTAGAAAAGCTGATTTGGATTCTCACTCTGCATGACAAGAGTTCTAAGTTCTTTGTGGAAATAACACTAATTAGAAAAATCAGCATGGCCAAGCAGCATGCCAAGAATGGCCAAGATCAAAACCACTGATGACAGCTTATGCTGCAAAGGATGTGGGGTAAAGGGAACACTTCTCCATTGCTGGTGGGAGTGCAAGCTGCTGCAGCTGCTTTAGAAATCAATAGGGTGATTTCTCAGAAAATTACAAAACAACCTACCTCAAGACTCAGCAGTACCACTTTTGGGTATATACTCAAACGATTCTCAATCGTATCACAAGGACATGTGCTCAGCCATGCTCATAGCAACAGTGTTTGTCATAACTAGAACCTGGAAACAACCTGAATGCCCCTCGACTGAAGAATGGATAAGGACAATACAGCGCATTTACACAATGCAGTACTACACAGCAGAAAAAAAAATCATTATTTTTTTTCTAAAATTTGAAATTTGTGGGCAAATGGATGTATCTAGAAAACATTATATTGAATGAGGTAACCCAGACCCAGAAAGACAATTATTATATGTAGTCACTCAGACATTAAGGAAAGAAAAACCAGCCTACAATTCACAATCCCAGAGAACCTAGACACCAAAGAGGACCCTAATCTACATGGGAAGTAAAAAGAGAGAAGATCTGAGTAAACTGGGAGCATGGGGATCATGGGAGAGGGTAAAAATGGAGGGGGGGAAGGGAAGCAGGGAGTGGAGAAAAATACATAGCTCAATAAAAACAATTAAAAAAAAGAAGAAGAAAGCAGCATAAGTAAACATCTAAATAATAAAATAAAACTCCTGGGGGCAGCAAGATGGTTCAGTGGCTAAAAGTGCTTGCCACCCAAGCCTGGCAACCTGAGTTTAATCCGCAGAGCCCACTTCAAGGTAGAAGAGAAGAACCAACTCCACGAAGCTGTCTTCTGACCTCCACACATGCATGGCCTTCCATATAATGCATTTTTTTAACTTGAGAAGCAGAGGCAGGAGGATCGCTGTGAGTATGGGGCCAGTCTAGGTTACATAGCATGATGATGTCTCTGAAAAAAAAAAAGCAAAAGCAAAATCAAACAATGCTAAAAAGCTGGGAGTGGTGACACATGCCATGCCTGCAGTCTCAGTGCGGCAGACTCGGTAGTTCCCAGTTGGAAGAGAAAGAAAAAAAAAAGGCAATTTTTCATTATATCTCAGCAATGTTCAAGTGTTACTTCAAAGTTCAGTAATGTTACTTGTGGAAAAAATGAAAATTTCATGGTCGATTCAAGATTACCTAGTTTCCCTAAGTAATTTAATGGAACACTTCTCCCAGAATATTTTATATAACCGTGTGCCCTGCTAAGAGGAGGCCAGCAGTTGGCCTGTAGCACGGACTTGATTTATTTCGGAAAGCAGCTTAGTCAGGCGTCAAATGAGATTACGTGTGTGGCTGCTACCCATCACTTCATAGAAGTATTCCTATTCTTCAACAAGGCCTCAAACTTTTACTTATTTATTTATTTCAAGGGCAACAGGAGCCACAAATGTAACTTTCCTAAAAGATAACATTGGAAATGTGATTTTTAAAAATTGTTATTTTGTTTTTATTATTTGGGGGTGGGATGAGAGACAGGCTTTCTCTGTGTAACAACAGTCCTGTCTGTCCTGGAACTCACTGTGTAGATCACACTGGCTTGAAAGCCAAATGTCCACTGCCTCTTTAGGAGACTGTTACTGTGTCATGGGCAGTGAAGATCCAAACCAAACTTGTGGATGCTTTCTTTGTTCATCTGTGGTCCTCCACTTTCACACCTACCCATGTTTAGATTTCAGCCACCTTAAAAGGCTGTAGCCATAAGAATCCATTCTCAGGGTTCAGTTCTCTTATAATCTGTTTGCCATTGGATAGCTTCATAATATTAATATTTTACAATTTAAAATTGAAGTCGAGGGCTGTGGGTATCACTGGTAGAACGTATGCCAGGGGTACTGGTGGCCTTGGAATCGATCTCCAGAACTGCAAAATAAAACTAAATAAATTAAAATAGCGAAATAAATCAAATTGAATCTGGGCTAAGGGTATTCCTTAATGTTAGAGCACTTGTCTAGTATGTAGAAGGTCCTGAGTTCATTCCCCAGCACTGTATAAACAAATGGATAAATAAATAAAATGCAAGTATAGACTCAGGTGGGGTTCAGTGGTGAAGTATGCGTTCAGATAACACAAGACCCTAACTTCTGTCCATAGCACTATTAAGTAAGGACATAAATAAGCAAGTTAAACTGAAGTCTGAAATTATATGTGAAAATTAGCTTCTTTTTGTTTTTTTGCCTTTCTATTTTAACTGTCAGGGGTTCGTGTAGACACAGAAGAATTACTTCTTTGTAATAGAACTACAGTTTCCTCAGTTTTAACATGGCAAATGAGATATTTAAAAAAAAAGAAAACAGGTTAGGGATGTAGCTCTGTCTGCAGAGTTCTCACCTCGCATGCATACGACTTTGGATTTGATGTCCAGAACCTCATAAACGTGGGCTTGGTAGAACACACCTGCAATCCTGGCAGTGAAGGATCAGAAGTTCAAGCTCATCCTCAGCTACTTAGGCAGTTCAAGGCCAGTATGGACTGTTATAAAACTTTTTTTTTAAAAAAAAGGAATGACAGAAGGAAGAAAGGAAGGAAGTAGGGAGAGAGGGAAGGAAGGAAGGAGGGAGGGAGGGAGGGGGGGAGGGAGGGAGGGAGGGGAAGGAAGAAGAAAAAAGCTTATGCCGAAGTAACTGCATCTTTCCAGATAAACCCCACCCAAAAGTAGACATAGTCACAGGTATCATTTTTTACTAGTAACAATGCCATCCTACTCGGGCTCATGCCCCTGATCCTCTCAGGACTCTTACTATGAACATGGAACTGCTGCTTGTTTACATTTGAGACAGAGTTTGCCTATATATCCCTGAGTAGCCTAGCAGCAGCTTATATAGACTAGGCTAGACTTGAACTCCTTGGTGATCTTCCTGCTTCTGCCTCCCTAGTGCTGAGTTTATAGCCATGTGCCACCATGCCCAGTAACAGCATTCTTTATGATTTAAAAAAAAAAGACAGGGGGACTGCGAGTCATGATAACATATACAAATCCTTTGTACCCCTAAATGTTTATGTATTATTTAACATTTTAAACCAACACTCACATAATTAACAACAATAAAAAAAGATAGGGTAGAACTCTGACACAAACCAATTATTTTTCATTCATCATTGAATTCAAAGTAATAGGTTTACCTTTTTATATTCTAAGAGCTGCTAATGAATAGTAGAACGGTTGGTTTAAGTATCAGGTTGCCCTGACTTTCCAGTTGCTGACACAGCTGCTAGGCTGAACTACTAATTACACCGTTTTTGGACCTTTTTAAAAAATATACAAGTGTGGCTTTTTTCATTCAAATGTAGCCTAATTGTCCAACATGCTAAAAAGAGGGGGCGAAGCCATGGTCTCAATCTCATACCCCGGCGTTCCTTCCAGCCACTTATTCTTCTTCTGAAACTTTGTCCATGCTGTCATAATTTCATTCTGATCAGTCTTCAGAAGACACTGCTTGGAATTGCCCTCACAAATCCCGTCCTGCAGAAAGAAGCACAAGGGACCACTCTCCCTACCGCAATTCCTTTGCAGAAGCAAAGAACTAAGACCCTAGTGTCCATCCTCTGCAGACGCTGCTGTCTGCTTGGGGGCATACATATGGATACAATGTGTGGACATGCAGAGGAAGTTCTTTAGCTGGGGTGGGCCTCTTCTTTCCCTTAGAGTTAACGGATGCTTCTGCTGATGTACACAGTTGATGATAGGCAATATCTGCAGGAAAGTGTTCTCCCCATATATTTAGTTGAAATTGTTAAATATATATATATA
>NC_022026.1:43209235-43365712 GCF_000317375.1 Microtus ochrogaster | reverse complement strand
TTTCCAAGTAATTATTAAATGGCAACTGCTTATGTCCATGCAGTTGAATGATTTCTAAAGATATTTATACCTCTTGTCAGTCAAGACCTCACAAAGAAGTGTACTTTCACAGAGACACCTTCACAGATTGTTTAGAAGTCTCATTTTAAATTACTCATACACAATTATTAACCAGTCATGAACAGTATTAGAAATGAAAATAATATTTCTCTTTGAGGGTGAAGAATAGAGAAGGATTAAGAGTTGGTCCTTGGGCTGTTGAAATGGCTCCATGGGTAAAGGTGCTTGCCACCAAGCCTGCTGACCTGAGTTCGAACCCCAGGATCCATATGATGAAAAAAGAAAACCAACTCATGCAAGTTGGCTTCTGACCTCCACATGGGTGCTGTGGTGTTTGCGCCCCCCTAACACACACAGAAAGAAAGAGAGAGATGTTCTTTTAAGATTTAGCAAATTAAAATTTAAAATTTCATATTTCATCCTTGCCGGGTGGTGGCGGTGCATGCCTTTAATCCCAGCACTCAGAAAGCTGAGGCAGGCGGATCTCTGTGAGTTCAAGGCCAGCCTGGTCTACAAAAGCTAGTTCCAGGACAGGCTCCAAAGCTACAGGGAAACCCTGTCTCGAAAAAAAAAAATTCATCCTTATATGAAACAGCATGTAATTAGAACCTTGTTCGCTAGCTAATCTACTTACATTTGTAGACATTTTTTTTCTTCTTGTAGTGTGGAGAATAGAGCCCAGGGCCTTGTGCATGCTAGGCAAGCACTTCCCACCGAACCACATCTCCAGCTCTAACTTACTTATATTTGAAAGCAGGTACTTGCTCTTAAAAGCATCATGGAAAAAAAATCATAAAACTCCATATTGTCCAGTGAAAGAAATCTGCAGGCATGACGATGCACGATCATAATATCCCAGTATTCAAGAGACTGAAGCAGTTCTATACCTGTAAGCCAAGTCAGGCTTGGATTCCCTCCTGTTACAGGAGAGCATATCTCAAACAAGCAGGAGGGCAAACCAACTCTCTTCTTCCTTCCCACTACATCTCTAGGCCACCTTTAAGGATCCCTGCCTAACCAGCATGACACTATCTGAAGTTTTTATGAAGAAGTTGATGTCTCTAGAGCCTCACTCGAAGAGTTGCTAATTGGTGGGTCCAAATAAGGAAGTTAGAGGGCTTGAAATGTTGAGGAAGTGACCAGAAAGGAAAGGAAGGTTTGCCTCACTGTACATTGGCTGCCTAAGGAACTAAAAGTTTTCTATGTTTCCATCTTCCTACCTATAAATGCTGCAGAAAAAGGTCTACTCTTGTCTTTACCCTGCCAGCTATAACAGCACCTGCAGAGAAAGGCTGTAGCCAAGGCCCAAGCACCAGATGGCCACAGTAGCCATTTCGGGTAATGTTCCTACCTGTGTTGATGTCATCAAAGGCTTCTTTGAGGCATGGATTTCTTTGCTAGCCAGCCCCTCAGGTCTCCTGGTGCAGCCATTGCTTAAGGGCAATTTTAAGTGTAGGCTACGCACTTAAACCTTATAATCTTATCTAGCCTCTTAGCTTCAAAGTAGACTCCAGTAGTCTGGTAGCACAGACACTTGCAAGCACAGAAATTTTATTTATTTATTTATTTATTTATTTATTTATTTATTTATTTATTTAATGGGGGAGTGGGGGCATGTCATGACACACATGTCAAAATCAGAGGATAACTGTAGGGAGCCAGTTCTCTCTTTCCACCATACAAGTCCCTCTGATTATAACTCAGGTTCTCAGCCTTGGATTCAAGTGCCTTACTTTGCCCTTTGAATTATCTTGCCGGCCCCAGAGAAGTTATGATAAAGGTAGATGCAAAACAATAAAAATGTATTCAAGAAAGCATTTTTTTTTCTGGTGCTAGACTACTAACAATTTATGACTGGCCTGTAGTTCTAGCACATACATGTGTATATACAGTTCTGGCGTCTTTTACACTGTAGTTGACCGTTGTCATGACCGTATTAACAAGTTCCACATTTTAATGATATCCACGTGCTGCTCTTTTTGCAAGCGAACAATCTGCTGAAACGAAATATACAGCTGGGAAGAACCTGACCTTTCCAAAAGGGCATTTTCTGAATGCGGCAAATTATCATAGACAGTGTTGTGCAATTAGGAGAACAGAGAAGGCTGGGGATAAAACTGATAAAACCACAAGCTGTATAGGAGAGTCAGCCACATATGTCAGTAGCTCCAAATGACCCGACGAAACGTCAGCATTACCTGGTGCTTCCTTCTTCATAAGCCTCTTGACACTCACTGGCATGCTCTAGGAAAATAAATGAGAGCGCTGGTAAGATGGCTCAGCCAAGAAAAGTACTTCCTGCTAAAGCTTAATGACTTAAGTTTGGTCTCCAGAAACCATGGTAGGAAGAGAGAACCAACTCCGATCTTAATTCAGATGCTCAATGAAGTCTAGTCTCAGATGCTATTGGCTGATCCAGCAATCCATTTCATCCCTTGTATACATTCATCACCTGTGATGAGTATCTTGGGAGATCACAGAGACAGGCAATATGTTATTATTCCGGTGGCAAGTTTGTAGTTAAATTAGCAAAGTGCATTTAGTTGATTTAAAAATATCTACAGATTGATGGCTTGGAGAAAAGAGAAAGAAATCTCCCGAGGTCATTTGTTCCTGTCCAGTGACCAGGTCTTCACTTAACTGGCATGTCACTTGATGATATGCAGTTTGGAGAAGTAAGTTACTTAATAAAGCACTGAAGCTATTTAAATGGCCAGGAACGAAAGCAAAGGTAATATTTTTTAAAAAAAACAAAAAAACTACTGTCCACGTGTCCAAGTTAACAGAGTAAAACCACCTGAGTGGAGTGTTTCCTGAAAAGTCATAGACACGGCGTTGTGTCTTGAGTGTAACAGGAATCTTCAGCTCATGAGCCAACCCTGAAGCCACTGACTTTTCACGAGTCTGTGCTGCGCCTCATTTGCGCTTGGCAGTCTCTACCTCTCCTCTATTGTCACGAAGGTCCCTAAAACCTTAAATGCCCATTTAAGCTGGAGCTTCTTTCCACCACACACAAATTTATGAACAACTACATGTTCTTTTCAAACATATGTAAGCAGTAAAGAGTTCTGCGCTCTTTTCCACTCAGTAGCCTGGAATAGGTGTTGGCAGTGCCCATCTTAGGACAATACATGGGCTAATGTGGCGGGCATTGATGGCTCTGCCTTTTTTGCAGGACTGTTCTGCAAATAGCTGAGGTTTGACATTCATATTGTAGAAAAACAGTGAATCTTAGTTTGTGGCTCTATGGGTTCATATTGTTGAAATAACTATGTCCTGCTTGGGACATCAGCGGTGACAACTGCCTTTTGTGTGTTTGTTTCTCTGTTTAGATTTCCATTCCAAAAAAAAAAAACTCGAGGGCAGCATAGGAGACAGATTCACTTCAGCTGAGAGCTTCTCTTTGCTCCACTTTGGCTGTTATGGAAACCTTTCATTGGCACTGTCTGTATTTCTGTGTTTACATCTTTTGAGCGACTCAAACAAGCTCCCTTGGTCACCGAGAAAATAAAATTATAGTCGTAACCTCCCAAGGCAGGCTCGGAGCCTACTGTAGCCTGCAGTGCCCTTCCTGTTCTGAAGCCACGTGCCACCTTCCCCTGCTGATGGTGGGTCCCCAGCAGCTGAGCTCATGCTGGGCCTTTCACAGCCCCTTGAGGGGATGGGTAAGTGGCAGATGCACTTAATTAGACATATTGCAAATGCAGGAGAACGAGCTTTGACAAGAGTTTTGAAGGCCGGACAAAAGGACACTGCTGTTATGAGTCAACTTAATTTTCAAAGAAAATGAAATATACATGTGTATCAATTAAGAAATGAACATATGCACACACATACACATAAGGTGTATCTCCCCCCACCCTGTCATCTAGGAAAGGAATATATATATTAGCCATTATACATAGATAATACATGGGCTAATGTGTGTTGCCTTCATGACAAACACAGCCATTGTTCACATATACATATATAATAGGCATATATACCATACATACATCACACACACATATATATGTATATATATATATATGTAAATGGACTGAGCCCTTACTATGTGTATACACTATTCTAAATGTGTTCCTTAATCAGACATTGTATTCCTGACCATATTACACATGTGACAACTGAGATCACATAACTAGGAAACATCAACACCAGCCAGTGTTTGAAGACAAGAACTCTGGCCCAGTTCTGTGGTCTTCATCTCCTCTTAGTGGAGGTAGTGCAGTTGATGCTATTTAATAGCATCATTGGTTTGGTTTGGTGGGGGTTGCTGCTCAGAACCGCAGGGGGCCTATTAAGAGATGGGGGGTGGTAAAGAGGGAAACAGAGAACAGAGAATGCCCTGTCTCCTCCCTGAGTGCCAGGATTACAGATACACACCACCATGCCTGGTGTATTCAGTGCTGGGGATGGAACTCGGGGTTTTATGCAAGCTAGGCAAATACTCTACCGACTGAATGAAAAGCCCCAGACCAAGAAAATACTTCGTTATGTGGATGCATTTGTAGTTACGTTTAAACAGTTTTTACACTGTTTGTCGTGGGGAGAGGTTTCCTGTGCACCACTGCCTGGGCTTGTGAGTCTTGGAGATGGAACTCAGACTTGGCAACCAGTGCCGTTGCCCAGAGTCATCTCACCAACTCTGTCATTATTGTGGATAAAAGCAAATTTTCTTTTTCTTTGAGAAACAGTCTTGCTATGTCAATCATGCTGGCCTTGAACTCCCAGCAATCCTCCTGCCTCCACCTCACTAGTGCTGGGATCACAAAGGCATCCCTTTGTGGATTCCATTGTAAAGATATTTTTCAACAGCAGACCTATGGGGAGACATTTTTGTCTAAGCAATACTTTGCAGAATAGGATTTCCAAAGCAGGAAGGCATTATTGGGGTGGAGGGGCAGTTTGCTCCTAGATTACTATGAACTAAACCTGTGATTGGACTGTTCAACCTTGCCTGTCTTGGTGTTGGTTTTCTCAGCTAGGAAAAGAAAAAGGTGCTAGGACACAGGGAGTGACGAATGCGTGTGGTTGCTGGCTGGGGAAAGCCTGGGGCTGGGAATCTCAACATCACCACCTATGGCAGTATTGCAGGTCAGCCAAGTGGTTGACTAGCATGAGGGACGTTCGCATTTGTTCTATCCCAATACTTCTTCCAGCTCCTTGCAAACAGACTCCACGGTCAATGAGCACGCGCAGTGGGAATTGTTTTCTTTGCAAGAGCTCTTCATTGACGTCGCTCCATTTTGCAAGACCAATATCCCAACTCTCAGCAGAGCCTGCTTGCTGATCTTGCCAGGCCCAGTACCCAGAGAAAGCACGGAACTCAAGCTTGTCCGAACTTCTTGGTAGGATTTTCATTCAACAGAGTTTGAGATGGGCCAGTGAGCAGTTAAACGATCACAGAAAGAGAACCTGCTTTTGGAAGAGACATGGGGATGGAGTTTTTAGGATAAAATCTACCCCACACCCCTGTCCTACCAAGGAAAGAAATGAATAATGGGGTTCACTGTGGCCACACTGGGAAGTGGACTAGGTAAAGAGGTAGCGTGCCCGGAAGTGTCTTTGGGAGACTGACATGAGTTTTGGACCTAACTAGAGAAAGAATTCGAATCAGGGATGGGGATCTGCGTAATTAAGCAATCCCAGCCATCCTGGGAACAGATCCTTCCTGTCAGGTTATTTTTAGAAGTCTTTGGGTCTACTTCAGGTTTAGGACAATTAGGCAGCCTAGCCTCTCCATGAGGAACATGCGTCCGCAGAGTCACGCAAGAGTTATGAGCCAAAGTGAATGAGATGGGTAGAAAATGAAGGCAGAGGTTCAAGGTTTTCGTCCTGCTTTTAGTTACCCTGTGGGTACTGGGAATCAAGGCTTTTCAGCAAAAGCAACTTCGCAGTGCCTGTTTCCAATCTGGTCGCAGCAGTGATTTTAAAGGGTGCAAATAACAGACATCGGCTGGCTTCAGTTGCTGTCTGTGCAATACGGCTGTCATTAGTCATTCCAATTTGAACTACTTAAAATGAAATGAAATGCGGTTCCCTGGACACATTTAAGGACTCCAGTGGCCACGTGTGGCTAAAGGCTACTAGATTGGACAACCAAAAACAGTACATTTGCATCATCATCAAAAAATGACACTAAGTGCCACTCCTCTCTGGCAGTAGGCTTGCAATAGGCGTTGAGATGATTTTGTTTTAGCCTGGGATCATAACGGCTCTGGACCGTATCTCAGAAGCATTCTCGGCCTCGGAGAGCATATCTACACTATGACTGCTACTTCCACACCTTTGTGTGGAGCAATACTGTGATGCCAATGTGTGGGTCAGGTGAAATTATGTCTTTCGGCTTGCAGATTTTCCAGCCTGCAGCTTCATCATGCCGTCCATGTACCCAGGACTGATTTTCCCCTGGAGTGATTTGACTTGACAATGAGAGCAAATGCTAAGCCTGTGTCCGACACAGTGACTGATGGTGTTCTTTGCATGAGAACAAAGGTGCATCCCGGCTATGCTCTGTTCTCAGCTGGAGAACTTGGCGAATGCTAGTGCCTAAGTGTAGGTCCCACCCACAAAATATGGGTGTAATGCTCTAGGATGCCGCACTGGGCATGGGGAGTTTTTGTGCGTGACGTGTGATACTAATATACAGCTGGGTGCATTGAGCTAGCCTATACCCAGTGATAAGGAGTGGCTGCTTTTGAAGGGTGGCCCAGCCATTGCTTATTAAAAGGTTACATCAACCTGGATCGAGGTAGTTGCCGACTTTCACAGGATTCGGTCCAGATCCTTTGCTTGTTAGTTTTTTGAGATAGTATCTCACGTAGCTGAGGATGACCTTGTAGTGCTCATCTTCCTGCCTCTGCCTCCTGAGTGCTGGGATTACAGGTGTGTACTACCACGTGCCATTTATCCAATACTGGAGATTGAACCCAGGATTCATGCCTGCAGACACCCTGCCAGTCAAACTGTAGCAATGCCAACACCCAATCTTTTTTGGTTTTTTGAAATGGGGTTTTTCTGTGTAACCTTGGCTATCCTGGAACTTGCTCTGTAGATCAGGCAGGCCTCAAATTCAGATATCTGTGTGCCTCTGCCTCCAGAGTGCTGGAATTAAAGGCATGTGACAGCATGTCTGGCTTTCTTTTTTTTTAAATCATTATTACAAGGTTTCTCTCTCTATAGCCCAGACTCACTTCAAACTCATGATCCTGCCCCTGCCTCCCAAGGGCTGGGACTATAAGCATGCATCAGTACTCCTGACCCAGGTCTACATCATTGTCAGGGATGGGAATGCATGCCTAGCACATGGGTTAAACCCAGGAATAATGACGACCTTAGGCTGAAAGGAGTACGCCCTGGCTGACAGGTGCTAGAAGCAACATTGACAAGTTAGAAGGAAAGATGCACAGATCTAAAGGGAAACCCAAAAGGAATTTTTTTTAAAAAAAAAAAAGTCTGATTACTTGAAATAAAGCCAATTGAACATTCCTAGGATATGGGCAGCTTAGTTGAACAGCTGTGTCCAGGGTTAGGTTCATTGACAGTTGCAGTAGTCAAGAGACAACCCTCAGAAACTCCTCCAGTTAAGTCTGGCTTCCCTACTTCCTCCAGGACGATCTGAGATGTACTTGGAAGTCTCCTGTGCTTCGTGCTCCTCCCGCATGGAATAAGAAAAGACGCCCATCTCCTTCCATTATGGTGATAATTAGATGATTTGTGTAAACTGAAACTCCTGACCTACTCCCCCCGCCCACTATGATTATAAACTCCAAAAGCCATGAGCTCTGCATGCAGCTCATTTGTGCAGTGTTTGCCAAGTCTGCACAAAGCCCTGGATTCAATCCCCAGCCCCAAATAAACTGGGAATGGCCTGGTCACTCTTGTAATCCCAGCACTCAGGAGGTGGAGGCAGGAGGATTAGAAACTCATGGTCATTCTCAGCTACTTAGTGAGTTTGAGGACAGCCTGGGGTGTGTGAAACCCTGGCTTAAAAAAAAATGAAACAAAGATTTGATTAGCATCAAGCTGGTCTTCATCCTTCGAAGAACAAAGAGCCTACTGAGCTAGCCAGCCGAATAAGTCATAGCATATATAGGAGTAGTGGGGTTCGTGTTAATAGGGGAACTGAGTGAGAAGCAGATCAGAACTATGTGTAGTAGCATCTTGACAAGTATTCTCTAGACCTACGAGTTCTAGGATAAAATGTTTTAATAACTTGTTACCATGGGAACACTGTCTTGGTAAATGGGGGTGGGCTGTTTATTCATTACTCAACAAATGTTTGTGTGCCAGCCATGTGCTCAGGAAACCGGATACTAACCCTTCTCATAAAGAACCAACATTTTTATTTGACATGTTTCTGAGGAAGACATTTCTAAGATTTATATTTCCACATGTATGCTTAACCAGATTGGATTCATGCAATTTTTTTTTACTTCAAAAATTAATTTCAAGTAGAAAATGTCAGGAGTGATGGTGTACCTGTAATTTGAACACTTAGGAGGGGGAAGCAGGAGGTTCAGGAATTTAAGGCAAGTGTGGGCTATATGGGACCCTGTCTCAACGGGAAAAAACACAACCCAATAATAATGATAAAGCAATAATAATACTTTTAGATAGAGAAGCGCAATAAAGGCATCACAGATTTTCTGTCTAGTCTTCACCAAGCTTCCCCTAACATTCGTTTACATAACTGTAGAACGATGATCAAAGCCAGGAAATTGGCATTAGCACAATGCCGTTAACTAAGCCAAGATGTTTGTTTGGACACTAGCTTTTCTTCCAGCGGCCTTTTCTGTTGCAGCATGCAGTTGAGGCTCTCACATGACATTCGGGTCTCATACTCCCCTAGTCTCCTCCATCCCATGAGCGTTCCCCACTCTTTCTATGGCTTTCAACTTCAACTCTTAAAAAAATAGAAAAGCAGACAGGCTAGCTAGTAGGCTGGTCTCAGGCTTGCTATATAACCAAAATTGACCTTGAATTTCTGATCCTCCTGCCTCTACCTTCCTCAGTGCTGGGATTACTGGCATTTCCCCGCTCCATTTTATGCAGTGCAGGGGACAGAAGTCAGGGTTCCATGCATGGTAGGCAGGCACTATACCGAATGAGCTTCATCCCTGGCCCTTGACCTCAACTCATTTTGAAAGGTACAGATCACGTATTTTGGAGCAACTCCTTCAAGCTGTATGTGCCTGATTTTTTTCTCATGGTTTGGGGTGTATGTTTGGGGGCACAAATACCACAGCGATGCTATCAGGGGACATGTCATGTCAGTATATCTCACTATCTCACTACTGGTGCTGCTAATCCTGACAGTTTACTTAAGGGCACATCTGTAGCCTTGAGCTCGGTTTTTTTTTTTTGTCCTTGTATTTCAGAACATTTTATATTCACAGCAAAATGAAGAAGGTACAGAGATACAAATTGGGATTCATTTTTATAAATACCTTTAATAACAGACATCCTTTGTGTACCATGTTACAATATAAAAAAATGACGTGGGAAATACTATGTCTGCATAAAAATGGTCTCAAATAGCCCATGCTTCTGACTCTTTGTGTGTCATTTTCATAATTTGCTTCCTTTCATCTCGTGGGTGCTCTCAATATGCTTGCTTAAAGCTTTCCCAGTTCTGCTGCTGGCAGTGATTGACAAAGAAGCTCCTCAAGCTGTTACAATTGTATGCAGAGGGGGGTAGGCTGTGCAGCCAGACTTCAGACATGGCTCAGGAAAAGAAGCATGTTGACTTGAGCGTATTCCTTGAAGCATTTAGGTTTTTGCTTGCTTTTAAAATGAGTACACTGTTTACAGCCCATTTTATATCATCATCATTATCATTATTATTAATTATTAGACAGTGTCTTAGTATGTGACTGTAGATTTCCTAGAACTCAAACTGGTCTTGAACTCACAGATCTCTCTCTCTCCCCCAACTGCTGGGATTAAAGGTGGTATTAAACCATTTTAAAGTCTCACCAACTTGTATTGAAGTCTGAGTTTAAGGGTATGTGACATGTGACGAAGAGTAATTTACAGGCAGCATGGAAGCACATACCTGCAACGCCATCACTTGATAGATGGAGGCAAAAGGATCAAGAGTTCAGAGAATCCAGGCCACCATAGACTACTTGAGACTCTGCCCCAAAAGCAAGCAAGCAAACAAAATGAATTGAGTCAGACCAACCTAGATTAAAATTGCTGCTTTACCTCTCATGAGCAGGTTCCTTAGCTCTCCAAGAAAAGCTCCCTGAGGTAGATGCAAGAGGTAAAGAGAAAGCGCGAGTGGTGTGCTGAGGGCTACATGGTGATGCTTCTGTCAGGGACAGTGTAGCACGACTAATGAAAGCCCAGAGACAGAAAAGTGAGCTTCAACTCCAGAACCAGAAAAGCAAGGCAGCTGAGCCACTACAGAAGCCTTATCTCTACCAAGGCGGGGCGACCGCGAACTAAGCAGACTAAGCCTCTCTCCTCCCATTTTATATTCCCTCTAGTGCTGGGATTGCAGACGTGGGACTCCCTAGGACTGAGATTAAAGCTATGAGCCACCACCACCTGGATTTGTTTCTGCATTGATCTTGTGTAGTCCAGGAAGGCCTTGAACTCACAGAGACGCGTCTGCCGCTGTCTCCCAAATCCTAGGATTGAAGGTGTGTGACACCACTGCCTGGCCTCTAGTGGCTTTAGCTTTATCTCTGATCTTCAGGCAAGATTTCTTTATCAAAATACAAATAATATACCGCTACAGTCTACTGCATGTAGTACAGCAGCAGTTCCAGAAGATTAGAATGCAATTGATGTGGGAGGTGTGTCCCGTGTTTGGAATTCCAACACTTGGGAGACTGGAGCAGGAGGATTAGGTGTCTAAGATCATCCTGAACTACAAGAGGGGAGTTTGAGGCTACCGTGGATTACTTGAGATCCTATCTCAAAACAAACAACAAAACAGTAATGGAGATAAAAAATTTCTAAGATCTAGTGACAGGTGTTATACAGCCACGTATCACCATTTGTGCTTGGGGTGAAGCTGGTATAAGGAAGCCTACCACAGGATATTGGATTGTTAGTTAAAAGCACTTGTTAGGCCATCTTGAAGACCAGGGTTCAGATTCCAGCATCCATGTATAGCTTCTGTGCGTGAGCTATAACCCCAGTTAGAGGGGCAGGAGAATGGGGGCAGGGAAATCGTTATTTTACCTTCCTTACAGTGACTGCACCTTAAACTACGAGCGACCTGGCCACTAAGGCCGCAGCCTGGGGGGAGTTCTGTTCCACCAGCCAATGGCTCTGGTGCTGCCACTAAAGGTTGTTTTAACTAATGCGTATCGTTCTAATAAAACTTGAGATTCAAAGGCTAGGATGAAAACCTGTGGATTCAGATAGTCAGAGTAGCAACTGGCTAACTTTCTCTCTTTGCTGGCCCTGAAAGACACTCCCTTCTTCTGGTCTGTGAGAGGCAAGCCTAGGACTCGTGGCCAGGTGTGGGGGTAGGTGCGAGCATTTGTGAGCTGGAACTGCTTTCAGTCTCCCCAGCCCTGGAATGCCAGCGCCTGAGCCGCAGCAGGCATCCCTACCCAGCACGCTATTTCTGCTTAGTTTCTACTTAGGCTCAAAAAGGGTTGTCTATGTGCTCTGCTGTAAGGCAGAGCTTCTTTAAAGGAGCCATGTTTTTGGTTTGTTTTTTTTAAATCACTGGGACTGCTAGCTTTATTTATTTACGGTAGTTTTTATCTTCTTTGTTGTTGTTGTTTTGGTTTGGTTTTGGCTATAGTTTTTTGAGAAAGGGCTTTTTGGTTTTGTTTCTGTAACAGCTCTGGCTGTCCTGGAACTTGTTCTGTAGACCAAGTTCCTGGAGCACTCAGAGATTCCCCTGCCTCTCCCTCCCGAGGGCTGGGATTAAAGGCGTGCCCTGCCCTGCTAGTTACTGTACTTTTCGTCGTCATTTTACAGAATTTCCCTTGTACTTACAGAGCAAGAAGTTCACCATCAAATGGTGTGCCCAGCTAAGCTGGCAGTAGCTTTACACACATTGCTTCATCTTCTCTTGGGCTTTGCTTCATCTCACACTATTCTGTTCACCCTGGTCCCAGGACCTTAAGGCTCTGCCTTGTATAGGCCATTCAGCCTAGTTGAGTAGTAAGCTGTAGCAGCTAGCTTTAAGTAAATACACCTTCCAGTGTCTGTGCAATGACAGTATTCGCAGAAGATTGGAGCATACAGGGTAAGGGCCCATTAATGGCAGTTTTGGTCTTTGATCTTATCCCATATGGCTCTTGTGGCCCCTTATGAGTTGATAGACCACAAAAGGCTAAAGCAATTAGATTTACATCCTTCTAAATCTGCAAGTGGGTTGCAGAACTATTAGGAAGCAGTAACAACAGAAGACGCTTGGACATTTCTTCCCTCACCTGTAAGTGCAGTTAGACCATACTCAACCTGGTAGTCTTGACTTTGTGCCCATCATTCCTGTATTCTAGAGATATCTTCAGACCACAAAAGGACACTCCCCACCCATGACCCCATAAGTACCATATAACTTGATTGTGGGGGCTCATGTCAATGTATCCTAGTTCTCAGGAGGTTAAGGAGGATCCATGGAGATCAAGACCAGCCT
The DNA here is from genome assembly GCF_000317375.1 of Microtus ochrogaster. Lineage (NCBI taxonomy): Eukaryota > Metazoa > Chordata > Mammalia > Rodentia > Cricetidae > Microtus > Microtus ochrogaster. The sequence continues at coordinate 43,353,039 of NC_022026.1, read as the reverse complement.
GAGCTTTACAGGCATGGACTTCCAGGTCAGCCTAGGCTACATAGTAAGACTGTCTTAAGCCCTTCCTCTCTTCCTCCCAATCCCCTTACGACCTACATTATAGGAGTCATGTCTGAAGTCTTCAAGATTTTTTAAATTGATATTTATATGTGCATCTGTGTGAATTTATGCTCTGTGTGTGTGTGTGTGTGTGTGTGTGTGTGTGTGTGTGTGTGTCAGAGGTCAGAAAACAACATCAGATCCCTTAGAACTGGAGTCACAGCAACTTTTGGTCCACCCAATGGGAGTGAGCTGGGATCCTGTGGAAGAGCTGCAAGTGCCCTTAATTTTTAAACACTGAGTCATCTCTCTAGACCCCTGTATGAGGTTTTAAAAGCTTATTAAAATTGGTCTTTAAAGTTGACACGGAAATAATCTCACCACTGGAAAAGGCACATGAATTCAGGCAATTTTTCTTTTCCAAGAGATACTCTGGTTTTTTGAATACTAGATATTACTGATAAATTTCCAAAATATAAAGTTTAATGGGTTGGATATTTCTTATGAAATAAAACCTTTTTTTAATAAAAAGACCACTCCATCATAAAGCTCTTGACTACCAGACATGAGGTCCTAGGCTCAAGTCCTGTTAGTGGCAAAAACAAAAACAATACCATGAAAAATGAACTAGATTGCTTCTTTGTCTAGCTAGTTTGAAAGATAGGATTATGTGATTGACTTGTAGTATATCCATTGACTGTAAAATTTCTTCTAGTCATAAATTGATAGTTCAGAGGAGTCTGTATAGCCTAGCTCTGAGAAAGTGTTGGTTTTTAAAATATGGACCAAATATTTGAAACCCAGCAGCCAATCAAAGCAAATTTGGCTCCCTTCCCCCTTAGCAATGGGGACATGGTGTCCTTGAAACAGCCGGACCTATAACTAGATTCTAGTTGAAGCTGAGCTTCCAGAAAGGGTCTTTAGAATTCAATTTGGCTATTAGCCCAGATTTACTCCAAATTGTAACAAGCTCAGCTTTGTATCCAGCATGCCCTGGCCCCCAACTTTGTAAGTGGTTAGGGGAGGGGAAGTGGGAGGAGGCAGTCAAACAAAAGACAAAAGCAGCTGCTGGGGAGAGAACCAGGCCGAGGGGGAGAAGAAAAACAGTTCCTCACAGCAGCTGTGCGCATTCTCACAGAAGCCAGCAGCCATGGATTTAGGTTGGGTGATTCTGACACTTTCAGGATGTTCTTTATCAGGGGGAAAATGAAATGTAGTCTGGATAGGAAGAGGGTGAATTAACACAGAGATGAAACTGTTCCAAGAGCCAGGTGAGGGTTAGATCAACACAGCTTTTACCTGCTTCCAAAATTCTGGGCTGGTGTTTACTATGAAACATGAAGACTGGCTCCGAAGGCAATTATGGTTATGATTTTGTTTTCCTATCATTTTAAGTGGGATCCCATTTATGTCATGAATAAAGGGTACACATGGCTCAAACGGAATCTTCTCAAGTCGAAGACCAAATGGGTTTTATTTTATTTTTATCTATGCCTGTGAGTGAGTGTTTTATTTGCACGTGCATACACCTGGTGACTGTGGAAGCCAGAAGAAAGCTTCAGATCCTCTGGGACTGGACTTGACAGAGGATTGTGACCCATGCCTTCTAACAGGTGCTGGAAATCAAATCCAGGTCCTCTACAAGAGCCGTAAATGCTCTTAAGCATTGACTCATCTCTACAGGTCCAAAGAGGGTTTTGCAAAAAATATGGCCGTCAAAGAGCAATGTGGTATAAATTGGGCAAACTGGGAGGGCATGCTGCACGGTCATACCCTTATTTTTTGGGACACTATTACAAGGAATAATCAAAATGTCTAGCTTTAGTAGAGTACTTGCTTAGCATTCAGGAAATTCCAGGCATAAACCTGGCAAGGTGGTGTGTGCCTGTGGTCCCAGCACTCGGGAGCTGGAGGCAGGGGGAGCAGAAGTCCAATATCAACCTCAACTACATATAACGTTTGAGGCCAACCTGGGCCACACGTGACTCTTTCTCAAATAAAATAAAGCTAAAATTACCCGATGACCATGGAAGAGGCTAGATTAGCTGGCTCTTCTTGGAAGTGCTTACTCATCTCCAAGGTTACAGATGGCTCATGTGCATGTAACACTGCTGTCACCATACGTCCTAGCACCACAGAGTCCTTCATTTTACAAGGTAGTACACATTGTCTCCTGGCATATTGCCACTGGGGTTAAATAAACAGAGTATTCAAATGAATTCGTAATAGAGCCACGTTTGCACAAAGCCGGACCTAGTGAAGGACATGGCACAACTTCGTATGACAAAGAATTTGACTTTTGTTTTCCTTGGTGCTGGGGTTGGTCCTAGGACTTCCGCATGCTATAGTGCTCTACCACTGAACTACACTCCCAGGCACACAAGTAGTCTGATTTTTCTTGAAGGTATAAATAGGTTTAAAGTTGAAGAAGCCTATTCTGAGCCTTACTCCTTCTTGGGTTTAGAGAAAAACTGCATGAACGGTGATCACCTGCTGTCTCAAATTCAGAATTGATCAGGAGGCCAGGAGGATAGTTGAGGCCCTAAGGGCTTGGTAGGTTAAACCTTAGCAATCAGCTTGGTTTCTACAGACCTCCTAGAGCATCAGGACTGAGTCTCCCCTAGTCCTGGGGGTCCCGAGAGTTCCAGCTCACTGAATGTCCCTACGCCCCCCATGTATGACCCACTCAGCCTTCAAAGCACTGTGTGGGTCCCACTGCCTTCCTCTGGCTCTGTTACCCCTGGTGCCAGTCATAGACACTCCCCACCCCCAGCCCCGCCTTGTTAAATGGCATTACTTGCTTACATGTAATATTGAGGACCCAGGGAGACCATCAGCTCTCAAATTTAACGAGTCTGTGATTTGTTAATGAAAAGATCCCTTTATCCTGCATAGTGACACATTGATGTTGACCTTGGCCATCAAGATGACCTTAAGCCACCCTGACCATGCTGGTGTCTCTTCCTGGAGGCTGACCTCATGTTGGAGAAGGACCAAGAGCCTGCACAGCAAAACCATAATGAGCAGGAGCTTAAGGGCAGAATGCTGATGTACCCATTCCACTAACTATGTGCTTGGGAAGGGCCTCCCTTTATTCTCTCTCAACTTCAATTTCCTCGTAAGCAAATTGGGGATTGTACTTACTTGATAGGATGCAGCCAAGACTAAATAAGAGACTGACTCAAGAAAAAGTGGTTGGCCTGATCCGTGGAACACATTCAGTATTTGAGAGGTAGTATTTGCCTGGGCTGGTCAATAGTTGGATGCTAGGGTATTGCCTGATGTAAGTCCAAGTTCTGAGCCATGTGTACCCAGAGATGCCCCGAGAGAGCTCAATGTGAGAAAAACAGGTGGTGGTCTCTGTATCAAGGGACTCAGCTTGCAGAGTCACACCGGACAGTGGTATGCCAGGAGAGGATCCCCTGGACAGACTGATGTGATGTGACAAAGCATAAAGTAAGTCTGTCCAACACTCTCAGGATCCTTATATCTCTGTTGGTCATTTATATGGTTCCACAATCACCCAGTAGAATATGCCTAAGAAGGTCTCACTTGGAAGGGGGGCTGGAGATAGTCACATTGGTAGAGTACTTGCCTTGCAAATATGAGGACCTAAGTCTGATTCCCAGAACTATAAAAAAGAAAAGAAGAAAAAGCCAAGCACAGATTTGCATGCCTATAATTCCAGAGCTGAGAGCGCCGAAAGACTGAGACAGGCAGACCCCTGGGACTTTCTGGCCATCAACTCCAGACCAGTGCTTCCTGTGGGCTCAACCTGTGGCACTGTAGATTATGTGGCTGAGGCACCAGTGACTCACAGGAATTATTAAGACCACTGGGATAAGGAGAGATGGGCTTCACTGTCATGGCCCAGCAGGAGCTGTGTGTGGGGGTCATGGGCCCTGACAGGTTCAGACAGGAACCTGAGGGTCTCTGATTTGCTGCTTGCCTTTAGGCAGCCCCTACAACCCAGCTTTCATGACAGAATAGAAGGCATGTTAGTTAGAGTAAGCATCAGAGATGGGACCTCTACTACCTCTCTGATCTTGGGCAATCCACTGACCCTCTCTATGTGCTTAGGTGACTGTCAAAATAGGGTAATTCCTTCCCTAAGCAATAAGTTAGGGTTAGGCTTAAGGGTTAATGCTTTGGGACAATGGTCTTGTATCTTATAAAGATTTGTCACTTGTATTTTAGTAAAATGCTGATTGGCCAGTAGCCAGGCAGGAAGTATAGGCAGGACAATTAGAACAGGAGAATGCTGGGAAGAGGAAAAGCAGTCTGCAATCATCATCCAGACACAGAAGAAGCAAGATGAGAACGCCTCGCTGATAAAAGGTACCAAACCACATGGCTAATACAGACAATTATGGGTTAATGTAGGATGTAAGAGTTAATAAGAAGCCTGAGCTAATAGGCCAACCAGTTTATGATTAATGTAGACCTCTGTGTGTTTCTTTGGGACTGAACAGCTGTGGGATGGGGCAGGACAGAAACTGTATTAACAAATTAGGGGCTAGAGTTAGGGGTTACAGTTAGGGTTACAATGAAGCAATGGTGATAAGTGATTTTATGAGCAAGCCACTTTCATTAATGGTATGGAAAATAAGCTGAGTCTACTAGCTCAGAGGGCTGAGATGGAGAAAGAATCTGTACAAGCTCTAAAATAATAATAATAATAATAATAATAATAATAATAATAATAATGTCAATCTGCATTTATGGAATTAGCCTTTAGTAAGAAATTAAGTAAAGGTAAAAATTCATGTTTTGGAACTGGAGTATTTTTCACTTGTTTTTGAAGGCATCCATTATCAGAAAAGAACAACCATCTTGTTAAACAGGATCCTATTTGTATTTCTCCATTGAAGGGTTTGGTTGAAGATCCTGCTTGCATCAGTTTGTTGTTGCTAGTTGCTGCAACAAAACCAAAACAGCATCCTTAAACAGTTTAATGAAGGAAGGGTTTACTTTAGCTTTCAGTTCAAGAGGAAGTCCACCATGATGGGGGAGGCATGGTAGAGACATGTGAGGCAGCTGGTCACATTGCATCCACAGTCAGGAAGGAGAGAGCAATGGATGCTGGTGCTCAGCTCATTCCTTTTTATTCAGTCCAGAACTTCAGCACAGGAATGGTACCTCCCACAGCTAAAGTAGGTCTTGCCACCTCAGTTAACATAATCTAAATAATCCCTACATGTATGTACAGAGTCTTGTCTCCTAGGGGATTCTAGATCCTGTCAAATCGACCATCAATATTAGTCATGACATTTCCTCAGCCATGGCAATCCTAAGTCTAACAGAAAACCACACATACCCACGTGACATGGTCAGCTACCTTTCTGCTCTTACTCAAGCCTAGTGATCATGTCACAATTATGAGCACAAACCAACCAATAAGTCTCTCTCTGAGAAGCACATACATGTAATGTAAGTCTGCATTGGCACCTTTGACTTCTATATGACAACTCTTTAGAAATTCCATGTAACAAAAAGCTCTTAAAATCAGAGGTCATCCAATGAATTTGTAATAAATAAAAATAAAGAGTTAGATAGATTTAGGCTTGCTGATCCCTTTCCTGGATGGGAAAGTTTCCTGGCCCTAGGTCCAGTAAGCAACATGTGTTCAGTACTTGATGGGTAGTTAGCATTTGGGGTTGGGGTAGGGCATCTAAATTTCAGTATCTAGTAAAAGTGGCCAAAGGACTGCTATGGGACATTGGTCTGGTATCCTGTCACTTGTATTATTTTTAATAAAACACTGATTGGCCAGTAGCCAGGCAGGAAGTATAGGTGGGGCGACCAGACAGGAAGTAGAGGCAGGGCAATGGGAATTCTGGGAAGAGGGAAGTTTCATTCTGCAGTCATGCAGAAAACACAAGATGTGACTGCCTTGCCGAGAAAGGTACTAAGCCACATGGCTAACACAGACAAGAATTATGGACTAATGTAAGTTATAAAAGTTAACAAGAAGCCTGAGATACTAGGCCAATCAGTTTTTTTTTTAATTAGTGTAGACCTCTGTGTGATTTCTTTGGTACTTAATGACTGCAGAAACCGGGCAGGACAGAAAACTCAGTCAACAAAGGACTTCAGTCAGGATCTCAAGATCTGTTCCAGAAGCAGACTTCCAGAATCCCCTGGATAAGCATACACAAGTCTCTGGAGGTTGCCTTGTGACCTTGTCTATCTAGACTTCAGAACAATGGTCCTCGTTCCTGGCAGATTTAAAGGAAGAGTGGAAAACAACTTAGATGGCTCTGAAGTTCCCTTTAGTAGCATGACAGGAAGAAAAGATTGGGCAAGAACTATATTTCAGACTCCAGAGAATGAATCTCCTTTTTAGACAAGGAAATGGGACATTCCAGATGTTCACACCAGAAAACTAAGGCATTTTGAAAGCTAGCGGAAACTCAAGGATGAAATGAAATTCTGCCTGGCTCTGTGGAAGCAGTCGATTTTCCCCACTCTTGCCTGTGTCTCTCAGCTCCCTATGCCTGGCATGTTTGTTTGCTAGTCGGTCTGTGTTTTCACAGCTGCCTTTGTGAGCACTTTATGCTGAGGCATATAGGACATTGCCTGCAAAGAGACAGGTTATAATTAAGTACTGCGTCCGCGTTTGCATTCAACTCTTGGTTTTCTCAGCCTTGCTTAGGTAATTTCAAACTACGTTTTCTCATCCAGTCCTCAAAACAACCTCTTTGGAGAGTTAGATAATAAGACTCCAAGCAGGTAATGCAGGGACCTGTCTAGAACCGTCTCCTCAACTGCCTCCTGTGTTCAGCACATTGCATGACTTGGGGGTTTTGACCCTATGGAAACTGTGTAATGTTACACATTGAAAGTGTCATGAAGGAAAAAAATGGGCTTCAAGAAAGCTTTGCTTTGAGACTATAATTGGATCTGATTCTCAGCTAAAATATCCTTGAGAAAAAGAGGATATTTTCTTCTTATGGTATATCTGAGATTAAGAAATTAAGATGGGCATGTTGGCACATGCCTTTAATCCTAGCACTCCAGAAGCAGAGACAGGGGAATCTCTGAGTTCGAGGCCAGCCTGGTCTACAGAGCAAGTTCTAAGACAACCAGAGCTACACACAGAACCTCTTGTCTTGGATAAAAAGAAAAAGAACGAAATTAAACAGCAACAGCTAAAAGATTTTAAGTTTTTTCACCACAAAGAGTACAAATTTGAGGGGATTATTTTTTCACTTGATTTGAACATAGTATAATGAACATTACAAGGGACCCTCATTAATATGTACACCATTTGTGATTTATTGTCATCACTTACTTCAATACACCCTTACATTCCTATTTCTTAATTAATTAGCTTTTTTAAATAAGGTCTTGTGTAGCCCAGATTGGCCTGAAACTCTAAATATAGTTGACGATGACCTTCAAACTCCTGATCTTCCTGCCTCTACTTCCTAAATGCTGGTATTACAAGTGAGCTCTCCGACCTTCGGTTTATTCTACCACCTTCAGTTTACTAAAGATTCAAACCCAGGATTCTGTGTATGCTAGGCAAGTACTCTACCAACTGAACTTCATCTCTAGCTCTAGAGTGATTTTAAAAAATTATCTAGTTGTGCCTGTGTGTGTGTGTGTGTGTGTGTGTGTGTGTGTGTGTGTGTGTGTCAGGTGTGGAAGTCAGCAGACAACCTTTTGAAGTCAGTTTCACACCTTCCACTGTTATGGGGGTTCCAGGTATCAAACTCAGGTCACCAGGCTTGCACAATAATCATCTTTACTTTCTGGACCTTCTATTGGTTCTGAGAATGATCATTTTTAACCCAACCTATGTTGGTCACATTATAGCATTAGTGACTGTACAGGCCCCAAACTTTCCAACTAACTTCATGCTATTTAATGTTATTTTCAGAATGAACTAAGAGAGACTCATTTCTTTATAGATGTTTTAATAATGTGATGACATTTTACTTGTGATTTATCTAAAATCTGTACAAGAAAGAATAGCTCTATTTGCCAAAGGGACAAAATTAATGACATTTAAAACCTGTAGCTGGGGATGGTGACTAATAAGGAAAGAGGAACACTTGCTGGGTGCCAGGTCTCCTTGGATATAGTTGCTGTGTTGTGTCTTTATGACAACCGTTTTAGGAGCTAAGTGAGAAACTGAGGTGCAGAAGTCATGACTGCTCAGAGCGGTGTGACCCCAGACTGTCCTCTGTCCCCACGGTTCACTGCCTTTCCCATTCTGTACTTGTGTGTGTGCCCTCTGTGTGTTGTTGATCGCAGTTCATGTATTCAACAAAGCTGAACTGGCATCTTAAAAATTTGTAAATTATATTTATGATTTTATTGAAGGGAAACCTCATGGACCTTCATGGACCTGTAGAGGTCAGAGGACAACTTTTGTGAACTGGTTCTCTCCTTCTAACCTTTGTGAGCCCTAGAAATCAAACTCAGGTCCTCAGACTTGCAGGTAGCACCTTTACCCTCTAAGCCATCTTGCTAGCTCTAAATTGGCATCTTAGAAGACTTTGCCTTTTCTCATATTTTAAGCCATTTTTTAGTCAATCTACTGTTTCTTTTGTGGTGCTGTGAATGGAGCCCAGGGTATTATGCTTGCTAAGCAAGCGCTCTACCACTAAGCCATACTCCCAGACTAGCAACTTCACTTTAAATAGCAACATCTCAAGAAAGCACGAAGGCAAATACAATTTTATCATCATTGGTTCTTTTAAAAAATTTTTGAGAGAGGGTCTCTTCTGTCCCAGGCTCTGCCCTAAAACTCACTGTGTAGCCAAAGATGACTCTGAACTTCTGGTCCTCCTGCCACCACGTTCCAAGTGTTGGGATTAAAAGCATGCACAAGCATGCCTGGTATATGTGGTGCTGGGGATTGAACCCCCAAACCTCCAGGATGTTAGGCAAGCACTCTACCAACTGTTTATCCCTCAAACTGTTTTTAGAATTCCACAAAGTCTGAAGCAGTGGTTCTCAGCTGAGCACAGTTCATTGCCCAAGACCACTGGGTACCATCTGGTGATATTGGCAGTTGGTGGTGGAACCCTGGGAATACACTACAGTGCTAGAGAGCCTCCACCATAGAATGATGTGGCCCCAAGTGTCAGCAATATTGCTTCTTTTTTGAAGAGATCACATACTTATTCTCAATAACGCAGGACAGAATAACACAAAAACCACCTCTTAGGTCAGAGTCATCTTGTCCCAGCCTGTTGGTGCCACATAGCTTATAGTGGTGAAACTTGGCAGTCACCATGAATAGATACCTTCAAGTGATTTAAAGTGAGAGAATATGCTAACTACAGTCTAAATAAACACAACTGATTAAGTTCAAAGGAAACCAGTTTGGGCAGCATGAGATCTACAGAGAGGCCTATGAATATTGCAGAGATCATGTGGGTATCTTTGGGGAGGGTGGCTGCCCACTCCGTATAGAATGTGCGTGTGGCAAACTGACCCGACTCTGCATCCATCAGTGTTGCTACTGGAGTGGTATGTGAGTGAGTCCAGCTGGACATTTTTGGAACAAGTTTAGGACATTCCTTGGACTCTTGACTCTGACTTGCAGCTGGGTAACCAAGTGGTGCAGTGTTATGATCTGCAGACCTCAGATTCTCTGCAAGGATAGAAAGGCTCCAGAATTGTCTGCGGAAGAGTTTTCTTTTCCAGGAAATGACAAATACAGACTGATGCACAGAAGTCCATCTGCTTGTTAACAAACCGCTCGGGTTCCCCCGGACATCCATATGACGGCATGTGGATGTTCCCACGCAGTGATAGGACTCAACTTTGTGGTCGAACCCTTTAAAACTACAACAGCAACAAGACATTGGAATAGCTTATCTAAATATGAGTTGCTTGACAGCTTTCTTCTGTTCTAGGAGCAATTTAAGGTGCTAGGGCTGTGGATCAGCAGGTACACGGTTTCATAGCATACATGAAATCCTGAGTTTAAACCCCAGCATTGTCAAAAGCTAGGCATTGTGGCACATGCCTGTAATTCTAGTACTTGGAAGGTAGTTCTAGACAGGATCAGAAGTTCAAAGTCATTCTCAGCAATTCAGCAAGAACACTTTGAACTATATGAGACCATGTCTCAAATCAAAACAAAAATCCACAATAAAAGAAGTGTAACATGCTATCACTTGCTCCTGAAATATATTTGTAAGTTAGCTCTAGTAGAGACACTACAGGACAATGTAATAATAAATCATTGTGAGCTAGAAAGTACCAACCCATTTGTGTAAAGGGGAAAAGAAGTGTTGGGTCATTCAAGATGTCTTTAAAGTCGGGCAGTGGTGGCACATGCCTTTAATCCCAGTACTCAGGAGGCAGAGACAGGAGAATCCCTGAGTTCGAGACCAGCCTGATCTACAGAGCAAGTTTCAGGACAGCCAGGGCTATGCAGAGAAACCTGTCTCAAAACAAAAACACACAAACAAACAAACAACAGAAAAAACCTTATTGACTGTGACTACCCATGGTTGGTGAAGCCATGGGTTCTAGAAGAAGCCCTTTTGCTGCCACTTTCCTAAACCAGTGTAATTTCTAGCTGGCCTTATAAGTAATTATCCTTATAGCCACAGGGAAGTGTAGGTCTCACCACCCATCAAAGAAGCTTCCCTTTGCATTAGATGGAGAGCATTACAGAAATCCACAGTCGGAGATGCTCAGCGCCAATGGATGCAGCTATAACATAACACTTAACACTCAAGGCTCAGGGAACATCACGGAAGATGGGCAGAAAGACTGTAAGAACCGGAAGTTAAGGACATCTGCTGTGAGATAGTGTCTTCTACATATGGCAGGAAAGCTGTTCTTACAAAATCTCAAAAATATCGTCACCTAAACAAGAACCAAATGATGTCAATGCCAATCGACATGCCAGTACGGATCAGGGCAATCTCACAAGGCTCTGCCCTTAAATGAAGAGCTTCAGGCAGAACTGAAGATCAACTTCTATATGAATGTAGAGGGAGAATCAGTCTTCTCCAGGGACAGGCTACATCAATAAATTATCTAATCCCAACTGGTCAGCACTAAAAACATATACACATGAGCAGCACTAAATGGACACAACAGGAGATATTTGTATGTGAAATAAAAAATAATTTATATAATAATTATATAACAACAATTAAAGATGTCATAAATTTGAGTGGAGAGTATTATAGGGAGGAGGAGGGATAGAAATAATGCAAATACAGTACTCCTGTATGACGTTTTCAAAAAATTAAATTTAAAAGACTAATTCTGTCCAGTGTCCACATAAAATCTGAGCTAAACAGTGCATACCGGTAACCTCAGCCCTGGAAGGGCACAGGCAGACAGATCCTCAGGCTCACTGACCAGCCTCGCTAGCCAACATGGTGAGCTCCAGTTCTGTGCATAAATATAAGGTGGAGAACGCAGTCTGAAGTCAGCCCTCCATAGGAAAATGGGAACGTGTACGTGCACACACACACACACACACACACACACACACACACACACACACACGAGACAGAGAGAGAGATTTTAAATACACCCCAAAGTAGAATATCTAATACAAAAAACTTTAATAAAATAAAATAAAGTGCACGATTCCAACATCTCTTAAGGCCAGTAGAAGTTTAGAGACATGGCAAGAATGTGTGAGGCTTTAAGAAAATCTGACCTTTTCCTACCAATGAAGAATATATCTGTGGGACTGGCAAGATAGCTATCTCAGCACATAAGAGTACTTATGCGCGCGTCTAATGACTTGAGCTCAGTCCCTGAAACTCGGGTTAAAAAACAAGAGCTGACTACACAAGGTTGTCCTCTGACCCGGTTGTAATAGGAGCAGCGGGGCTGCATCCCCAGCACCCCGCTGCCCGCAAGGCTAGCTTTACCCGAAATAATTACACAGACACTGTATTCTTTTAATCACTGCTTGGTCATTTCTATCTAGCCTCTTCTAGGCTAACTCTCGCACCTGGACTAGCCCATCTCTAATAATCTGTTGTAGCCTACAAGGTGGCTTACCAGGGAGATTCTAGCCTACGTCCATCCTGGGTCGGAGCTTCATCGCGTGTGCCTCAGAGAGCAGAGCTCTCGCCTCTGCCCGCAAGAGTGGAGCATCATGTCTCTCTGAGGCGTCTGCCCCCGAAAGGAGAGCTGTCGAGTCTCTGAGCTCACTTCCTCTTCCTCCCAGCATTCTGTTCTGTTTACTCCTCCCATCTATGTTTTAACCTATCAGGGCAAGCAGCTTATTTATTTAATTAACCAATGACCTTCCTCCATCATGAACCCACCACACATACCATGACATGTAAACCCTCTCATGTGTGCTCGAACATGAGTGTGCGCGTGCACACATACATACACACACACGGAGTAATGGTACATGATTTTAAAAAATAAATAATAAATAGAACACTTAAGATTCGGACTAAGTGTGTTATGCTCCATTACAAGATAAAACACAATAAAACAAAAATTCTCCTAACCATTGATTCTATCATGTGGAATAAATGTTTCCTATTTTTTTTTGTTCCTGCAAGTCAAGTCGAATTCATTAGCTGAACCATCACAGTTACCCTTATTTAATATTTAAAGCTCTAGACCACCGTAGAAAGCTTATCTCTTTATACTTTCTGTTAGAGCAAATCATATCAAACTGACAGTTCATAACCATTTTCTACACAGGAAACCACCTAGGATTTCCTAGGAGCCACTAGACTATTTAACACTGTATTCTCGTGTTTGTTGGTTAAAAGTAGCTCTCAGAAGAATGGACAAATGGCTGTTTTCTGAAAGTCGGTTCGGTCTAGTGTAGCCTTTATCTCTATAGGACATAGTTGCCATGTCTCTGTCCCATATGAAAAGAGCACCTTCACCAAGATTCCAGCAAGGGTGGCTCTTCTCCCTGTCTTCCAGCTACACAGAAAGGCCATTTATTTTCTATTTTTAAGATAATTTAATTTATGTTTTATGACTATTTAATTTTTTTCATAAGCATCATCTCAAAGATTTTTTGTTTCATTTTGTTCTGTTTGAGACCGGGTCTCTTTCTATATGCCAGGTTTATCTGGAATTCACTATGTAGCCCAGACTGGCCTTGAATTCGTGGAACATTCTGTGCCTCAGCCTCCCAAGTGTTGATTAAAGGTGTGAGCCTCCATTCCCAGGTCAAGAGTACTTATTGAATTCTGAATTCTAATATTTTTCAAACCCTATTTGTATCACAGCCTTTCTGTCCCATTAGCCACATATGGCAAGGTCTTGGCAGATACTTCTTCTGGAGAAACGGGGTTTTTGAGGTCTGGAAAATCCTTTTCCTTACTAGTCACTTTCCAGAAGGAGTTGTTAGTAACTGCCTATGATTTTTTTTTCTCCCAGAATGATAATCTGCTGGGTTGTGTCCCCTTCCCACCAGTTTTTGATCCATTCCAAAATACACATGGATTTGACCCAGGAATTTTGCTAAAAGAATATTATTCCTCTCTGGGGAAATGAAAGCTGCCTGTTTCAACACAAGTTAAGTCAACTATAAATGAAGAAAAAAAAAGTGCCAGAGCATCATGCTCAGGGGGAAGTTGGACTCATTCATTTTCCCGTGGCTTTTGCCAATGTCACACAGAGAGGCAGGGTCATAGCAGGAGACAATGAAGAGCTCACTGGCGCCCCCTGGGCTGTTGTGATTATGTGGGTAAATTCAGAAGCCCTAAAGAAGGCGAAACAAGGGCCAGAAGGCCCCAGTAGACACTATCAAATTAAGATCTGGCCCGCAGTGAAAAGAAAACCCCAGATGAAAATATTTGCGTGGCAAGGAATGGCAGGCTCGTTCTCACCAAAATGATGTTAACAGTCCAGGGAAAATATTGAGTGTGACTTACATTACTGTCATTATGTTCCCTAGGGCTGAGCGGTTGTCAGAGAGAAGGGAGAGGGAGCATGCGGGATACCCGCTTTGATTCTCTGTGTATACAAACCCCCATATTTGAGCAAATTTTTGTTTTATCCTTCAAATAGATTCAACGCAGCAAACCCCTTTATTCCAAGTGCCAAAAGTAAAAGTGAGGTGTTTCTGTAGCTAAGCGCCCTGCCTTGTGTATAACCAACCTTGGATCTGCTAAATTCTTTTTTAAAAAATTAAAAACATTTATTTACTCATGAGTGTGTGTTCATGTGTGTGTTTGTGTGCATGCCACAGCAAATGTTTGGAGGTGAGAAGACAATTCGGGTCTGTAAGTTTTAGTGAACATCCTGCCAAAATCCAGGATGTGTAATTTAGGGATGAAGTCTTGTTAGAAAATGACTAGCTCATATCAGAATTTGGTTAACTGTGACCCATGGACGCATAATCTGGTCCACAATAAGTTTCTGAACAGTCTGTAAACTAAAAATGATTTTTTACCTTTTTAAATGGTTGGGGGAAAAAATAGAAGGGTTGGGGAAATAGGTAAAGGCTCTTGCCACCAAGCCTGATGAACGGAGTTTGAACCCCAGAACCCACATCATAGAAGGAGAAAAACAACTTCCAAAAAAAATCATAGCCTCCACAAACACACCATGGCATGCCTATACCCCTGCACATGTGCGTGCCCCCCCCCACAAAATAAATATATAAATGTAATAGAAAGTTCAGTAGAAAAATAAAAGAATATTTATGAAGCGTAAATTTTAAGAAATTCAAATCAAAACCCAGAGTCCATAGTAAAGTTATATTCCAACACAGGTCTTTTTCTTTTTTTTTTTTTTTCAGTAATTCAAGCCTTTTTTGTTTTTTTTTTTTTAATGGAATCTTTGAGATCTCCCTATGTTGAGTGATCTGGTCTTGAACTCTGATCATCCTATTCCAGACTTCTAACGGCCACCATGCCTGGCCAGTTCCATTTATTTCTGGATCATCTCTCTTTGACTGTGTTTTTGTCAAAATGAGAATGTTGTTGCTGTAATACAAGCCACATGTGGCTCAAAAAAAATCCTAGTATCTTTACTATCTGGCCCTTTATTGGAACAGTTTGCTGGTCCCCGAATTAACTGATCCAGTTTGTGGTCACCTTATGTTTTATTAGAGAACTCTCCAAAGGCAATCACAAATTACCATTTCTTGTAGACAACGGGCTGTTCCCTGAGCTGAAAAGTAAACGCTTGCTCTGAACAAGGCCATACGAAAACAGAAAGACATGACTACAACTTCAGCCTTGAGTTCTTCAATTGTGTGTGGGTGTGTGTGTGGGGGGGGGTGTGTTTGCAAGCATTGACACAGACGTACACATAGGAAGGCCACTCCAGTGTTGTTTCTTAGAAAACTTCTTTACTGTATATGTTTGTGTGAATGTGTGCCGTGTGAGCAGGTGTGTGTGGGCTCTTGTGCCTGCATGAATGGGTATGGAGTCTACAGATGGACAACAGGAATCCCGCTCTATCACTTACTCCTCTCAAACTGTAATTTGTCATGGAGATAGAGTTATGCTGGTTGCCAGCAAGCCCAGTGATCACCCTGACTCTGTCCCCCACAGCACTGGGGTTATAGACATAGGTGACCATGCCCAGCTTCTTTCATGTGGGTTCTGGGAATTGAACTCAGCTAAGATTGACCTCCGTTTATTATGCTTGCAAGCCAGGCACTTTATCGACTGCGCTTTCTCCCCAGCCACTAATTATTCAGTCTTAATACAAAATATTCCAGCCCTCCTCACCAGCACACTCATTATGACTGTGTTTAAACTTTGTCTCCTCTTCACCCCTACTATGATGGCACTGAGAGCTGAAAAAAAAAAGTGCCCAATTGGAATACTACCTCTTTCCTTCAGTACTATGGTCAAAGAGAAGGTACGAACTGGTATTTGGCAGGAAGAGGGTTTTTTTTCTCCTCTTTGAAGGTTTAATATTTTTAGCCTTAAACTCAAGAGAACTGAGTGATTATTTCATTCTTCTAGGCATCCTGAGAACTTCTGGAAAGTGGTGTCTCTGTCATGCATTCAAAGCCTTCAATGTGGTATAGTTTGTTTGTTTAGTAGCTACTTCCCCAGGAAATAATAGCTATTACTATTAAGACAAGGTCTCCTTATGTAGCCCAGGCTGGCCCAGAATTCTCAATCCTTCTGCTGCAGCTTTCCAAGTACTAAGATTACAGACACTATAATCTTATAGTACTATGGACCAGGCTCGGGGAACATTTCTTGATCACCTCTGTCTGAAGCAAGGGTAGATGCTACACATGTCTTGGCCAACCCTGCGGTGAGATCCCCTGAGCAGAGTAATGAGAACTATGGCTCCTGGCATGATACTGTGCTTGGTAACTTCTCACTCCTCTGGATCAGGATGAGCAAGTTGTACCTATTATGCTGCGTGACTTCGTTTTTGGAGAAAAGTGTGCATCTCCATGTGGAAAATTGTTCTTTCACATTTGCGTGGATTTATCCGAATCTGCTGAGTGCAGTTGACTGCAGGCCCAAGGAACAGTACCACAAGCCTGTGTGAATCTATGGCTAAAGATATTGCTGCACAGAAGGAGTTTCAGAGAACAGGATGGAAAGGAGATTTTATTCCATACGTACTAGATACACCTTATTTACTTAGGCCCCAGATTTTGTCAGAAGCAGTGATTAGTCCCAACTGTCTCCAAAGAAGCCAGACTGGGGACAATCTTGGAAGGCCACCTGGCACACTATGAGGGTGTATTGAACGTGGTCGCTAGTTCTGGAGAGATCTTAGTTACAAAGGATTCTGCCATAACTCGCCAAATTAGTCAGTCAGCACCTCCTCACAGAAACTTGAAGGCAGCGTGAAGATGCTGAAGCTAGAGGGTGCTTGTGTCTGCAGGGACATTCTTGAAATCCTTTTGCCGTGCCATCTTCACGTAACCACACCACCGCAGCCATTTTGAACATTTGTCTTTGCTTCAGAAAATGGCCCAGAGAAAAAGAAATTGTGTCTCTTATACCTGAAAGCTATGCCAGACAGCAGGCTCAAATGTTCCTTTTCCCACCCCTGACAGGAAACGTTTCTTTAGTCCACAGTTTGCTGCCCAGGTCTAGAGCACAGCCTCAGAAAGAAAAATGTGCAGTGCTTGGTAGGCAGAAATTTTTGCCCATGGACATTCACAAGGCTGCATTGTGGAAACAGAAGCCGTTCAAATTGTTCATTGTTCCGAGGACCCCTACTTTGGCAGCCAGAAGCGAATTCATTATGCGGTGATTGGCATAGTTTTCTTCTGTTTATTTCATGCCATGGGTACAGCGATGCTGAAACCTCTTACCTCTCCCCTCCAGCACCTCCTGCCGCTTTCCAAAACCTAGCCACAAGCTGAATTGTGCCTGCCTTTCCTGAAGTCACATGCACTGGTTAGGTGGCGATATTTTCTCCAACTCCAAGAAAAACACACTTCGTTCTCACATCTGGGTGAGCTAGGAGGCCAGTAAATATTTATTAAGCACCCACCGAGTTCATAGCAGTGTGCTGGGCCCCCTCTGGGGGACTGCGAGCTCAGACAAATCGTAAACACAGCACGTTTCACCAAAGTGTGGCCGCCTGAGCTTAAAAGGAAATTCAGAAGGCGCCCTTTCACAGTTAGCAATTGTTGTTTTGTATCTGAGTTGTTTTCTGTAGCTGGCAAGTGAGATTAGCATGTCTGTCATATTCTTCGTATGAATTCCAGAGCAGCCATTTCTGCCGTGGTTATGGGCGTTTGGGTCAGCGGGGTTCTGGTTGCCAATTACCGTTCTGCAGTTTGTAACTACTTTCCAGGTCCGATGGGAGGCTGCGGTGGAGGGATTGGTACACTTGTACACCGTGTGCTGTCAGTTGGGACGAGGTGGGATCACCTGGGGCCCTTTCAGAACTGCTCCTGGGTCAGGAAGCTGCCTCAGCAGGTTAAAGGCGCTTGTTGCCAAGTCTGACAGGCTGAGTTCCATTCCTGGAACCCACATGTAGAAGGTGAGAGCCAACTTCTTTCTGCAAATTGTCCTCTGACCTCCCCACACTTGCACACACGCTAAATAAATGCAATTTTTTAAAAGATAAAGAACTCCTGGCCCAGCTCCACCCTCAGGGATTCTGCATTAATTAATTCTCTAAAACAGTGGCTCTCAGCCTTCCTAATGATGCGACTCTTTGATACAGTTCCTCATATTGTGGTGTTCCCAACCATAAAATTAGTTTTGCTGCTACCTCATAGCTCTAATTTTGCTATTGTTATGAATCGTAATGTAAATATATGATATGCAGATGGTCTTAGGTGACCCATGACCTCTGACAAAGGGGTAGAGACCCACAGGTTGAGAACCACTGCTCTAGTGCAATGGCATGGCAGAAGGTAGTTTAGAAGTGCCTCCGGTTGGATCTAGGGATGGGGCTAGAGAATTAATCCAAGGTTCAGTACCTAGCACAACAAAAACAGGATGTGATGGTGCACACCTGTAAACCTGTGTTCAGGGATCCAGAAGTTCAAGGTCATCCTTGGTTGTATAGCAAGTTCAAGGGCAGTTTAGGTACCTGTTACCCTGAGATGAAGGAGGAGGGGTGGGGGGAATCTTGTGATTTCTTGACCATTGACTGGTTGGACCATAAACCATATGCTTCCTGATTCTAATCCGGAAGCATCAGGATGTCCTATCTTCTCATTAGAAACGGTGTATTTGCTTGCTAGCACTTCCGGCTTCAAATCACTGGTTTTGTGTTCCCGAGTGGTGCCTTTCCTCGCAAAACCGTCACTTTCTGACAGCAGGCACCAAGTCTGCTTTGTTTGTCACAGGATCCCTAGTCCCCAGGAGCATTCCTGGGATTTAGCAACTGGCCCACAAATATTTGCTGGCTGGATGAATCCAGTAGTACATCTGTTAAGCTCCTTAGGGACAGGAACTCACTTACCCGTGCATTTATATTTAATATCTCTGTCTTCTAAGCCCTCTGGCTGTGGGAGGAGCTGGGAGCTGGGCAACTTGTGGTTTAGTACTATTTCCATGATGTCATCTTCTGGAGATTGGCAGAGATTACACTCACCTGGAGTAGTTTATGCCCATTAATGCCCAGGCCACAGGCCACAGATTCTCATTCCATTGACCTGAGGGCCTGCCAACCATCCAGCCTTTATAAAGGAACCCAACAGATGCCAGGGTTTTGAACGGTCACCTAGCTCTCTGCTTCCTAGAGTGAGGTCCCAGCTGTTTTAGGAAGATGTCAGGGCTTCTTCAAAACATCTGAGTCCCACACAGGTCCAGCGGACTTAGCCAACGGCCTCAGGTGAATTGTTTGTGTGTTAAATCAGGGACACCTACAGTTCCCTTTCTTGTTAATGCCGTGCTGTTTTGGTTGGCCCAGAGAACTGGAGGTCGGCTGGCCGGGCTGTGAAGGAAAATGTTGTATATTTCTGGAGGCCACAGACGCCGGCAATGCAAATTAAAAATAGTCCACAGAGAAAGAGGTATTGTTGCCATCTGAAGCAGTCGTGATTCTATTTTAAATAATTGGCTTTGGAGACAAAAGAGAAAAAGCATTTTTTTTTAATTTGCCCTACTTCATTTCTAATCTCAGCTTGGAACACCATCATGAAACAGGAGAAGGGAAGAACCCAAATAGATTAAACAAAGTAGCCTTAGCCTAGGTAGAAGAAAAATAAGAGGCAAAAAGGGCCATCTTTTTCCTCCAGAGAGTAGAATGAATTTCCTGTTTGCTTTCACCAGAGGCCTGAACAGTATGTGCAGAGCTCCCGAACAAAGCATGCTCAAGAAATGGCCAAGAGGCCTGAGTTGGAACTGTCAGATCCTGGCTTGGTGAGAGAACAGGTGACAAATGAAGATCTTGATTTCATTCCCCAGGGCTAAAGGGAATGTGCATGTTTCTATCCTTTGTGGGTTCCTGTGAAAGAGTTTCTGTATGTGCATTAGAAGATCTGTTAGGACGGAGAATATTTTTCTAGTCCGACCTTGTAAGCAATGCCTTTCTTGCAGAAAGTGGGCTTTACAGTAATCCCCGGCTGCTTACAGAAATATTTGAAGACTCTAGGCGCTGGAGAGATGGCTCAGATGGCAAAAGTGCTTGCTACCTAAGCATGGGGGCTTAATTTCCATCCTTAGCAACCCTTGAAAAACATTGGGCACAATAACATGAGTTTGTAATCTCGATGCTGCTAAGGTAGAGATTGGTGGATCCCTAGCTTTCCCTAGTCTAGCCAGCCGGGCCGGCATAGTTTATCGTCAAACCCAGAGTCCCACTAAAAGACTATCTCAAGAAACGAGGTGGCTTGCTCCTACAGAATGATCTCGAGATTGACGCCAGCACCCCCACATACATCATGTACATATACCCACAGCTATGCACACAGGAAAAAAAACCCTGAAGCATGAGCACACCTTGCCACTTTTCCTTAATGTCGATTCCCATCGGGAGATGATGGGAGAGAGCATTGCAGTCATAGAAAAATGGCCCCTGAGTGTTGAAAGGGGTCGTCAAATTCAGGGCTGCCATGTCTGTTTTTCTGCCGGCCCTCATCATACATGTGAAATATCAAGCCTGCATGTAGCATCAGCTACGTGATTGAGGGCTTTAAGTCTGGTGAAACACCATAGAATCATAGGAGGGCTTGAGAGAGATCACTTGGGAGCAAAAATGCTGCGGTCAACTGCGGGCTGTCACTGACTGTTAGGCTGTCAGGGAGGTGAGCTGACTGCCCTGTGGTTGCACCCCAAGGGGCTCTGATTGATTGGACCTAGGGGTAGAGCAGCAGCAGCAGCAACAGGATGCTCCCCCAAGTGACTCTAAGGCAGCCAATATTGAGAATCGCTTCTTATACACCACTGCCCTTCTCTCCTCCATTTTCAGTTCGCGGGGAAGTAAGGTAAGAAGGGATAGCAAGCTAGTGATGGAGAGTGCCTAGTGACATCCTGATTCTCTCTTTAACCCCTTGTTGTCTTCACAGCCACCATGAGAGAGATGCAACAGAGTTTGTGGTATAACTGAGACTGAGAAGATTCTGTGCTGTCCCCTCTAGCAGTCTCACCTCTGGGTAGCCCCCAAGTTCCCTGGAAGGAGAAACCCAAAGACTGAACTCTTTTCCCTGCGCTCATGTCATTAGATTCTGACTTATACCAGAAACACAAGCACAAAACATTCACGAGTAGGTGAACAGGCATGCGCAGAAGCACACTTGCTGGAAGATGAAGGGCACCATTTCCGGGGACACTGGCAGCCTAGCACCCAGCTCCACACCTTAAACGAGAAGAGTGAAAACTTCTGTATTGTGACATCATTTTCTTCAGTGATAATGGCTTGGGTAGAGACGGAAGGAACAGGGAGGAAGCTGTGTTCCATGTTGAGAGCTTGGTAAAGGAGTGACATCACCAGGAGAGTGATGGCTGGCTGGCTGAGAGCAGTGTGGCACCTTGCCTGTAGGCAAGAACGGGAAGTGTAAGATTCGGAATGACAGGATTATATAGGGATGCTATCCGTTCTGGCCCCGTGATGTCAACAGAGCTGGGAACTTATAAATAGTACCTATGTGTGCAGCATTTTTCACATGCTCCCGCAGTGCAGCTACATCCTATCCTGATACATCCTCTACTGTAAACATAAAGATGGAGGAATGTACTAGGAACAGGCAATGTTCGCACATTTCTCTAGAGAAAAATGTTATGGACCCCAAGAGGATCGATTTAGCTCCTAAAGGCATCGGGTTAAATTAATCATTGATTAAATGGGGAACTTCGGGGTGAGCTTTTGCTTGCTAATGCATTAGCAGAAATTTGAATACATTTGCCTCCCTTGAATATGTTGAATACTAATTCTGCAACATCTTTGCGGCTCATAACCCAGAAATCAAGAAGCATTTTATGCTCATGAGTCAGAAAATCAGGAGGCCAGGGTAGACAGCAAGGTCAAATTTTCACCTCTGTTGCTGATTTAACAAATTGCACATGTGATACAGAGGCAAGCATGTAAATTATTTTGGTTTGGCCGGGTGGTGGTGGCGCACGCCTTTAATCCCAGCACTCGGGAGGCAGAGGCAGGCGGATCTCTGTGAGTTCGAGACCAGCCTGGTCTACAAGAGCTAGTTCCAGGACAGGCTCCAAAACCACAGAGAAACCCTGTCTCAAAAAAAAAAAACCAAAAAAAAAAAATTATTTTGGTTTGTACTCACTTTCAGTTGTTTTAGTTTTCAAAGAAAAGAAAAACCTCATGTGTTTGTGTGCTTAGGGTTTGGGTTTTGTTTTTGTTTGGAGACAAGGTCTCCTGTAGTCCAGGCTGGCCTGGAACTCCTGATCCTCTTGCCTTGTTCACCTGAGTTCACAGGTGTATGCCATCACGCTCAGCTCAAAAACCTCAGTTCTCACATTAGAAAGCAGAGAGGGTAAAAAACTAAAACCACTCCAAACTCAAGAAAAAGATCATGTTGGACTTTGAAGTATAAGACTAATCTCTTCTGGTTCATCGGAGTCAGACAAACACCCTGACTGTACTGAAGGGAATGGAAGTTTTGGAGCCGTAATAGTACACATTTATAGATACAGTAATATCTTGATGGAGGTTTCTTGTGTGTACTGACCTAATCAAGGTAGTTAGCATGTCCACCACCTCACAGTTTTAGTAGGTATTTTGAAATTTCCAAGAAATAAAGTATATTTTGTCCTATTGTATTATGGACAGGGTTTTGTCATCTTGACACAAACTAGAGTCACCCAGGAAGAGAAACCCCTCAGTGGAGGAATTACCTTTATCAGACTGGCCCAGGTATATACCTGTGAGGCATGTTTTTGATTAATGATAAATATGGGGATGTCTAGCCCACTGTGAGTTGTGCCCTTTTAAGGCCAGTAGTCCTGGGCTATATAAGAACACTGGTTGAGCAAGTCACGAAGAGCAAGCCAGTAAGCAGCATTCCGCCATGGTTCTGCTTCAGTTCCTGCTTCTGAGTTCTGCCCTAACTTCTGCTTGATGATAGACCATAATGTGTAAGATAATTCAAATGCCTTTCTTTCCTGGATTACTTTTGGTCATGGTGTTTATCACAGTAATAGAAAGTAAGGTCCAACAGCCATTTAGTTTCAACGTCTAGACATCTATGTGTTTTCTGCTGTTTGCTCAGCTTTTCTTCTGTTTCTTCTCAGTGATGTTGGCTGAACTCAAGGTCTCCCTACATGTAGTTCAGGTTCTGGACATTTATTTGAACATTAAAGAGTTCCTTTTTTCTAAGCAAGTGCTCTCCCATTGAGCTACACCTCTCTCCCAATCATTCCTTTTTCTAAGGTAGCAAGGATAACTAATGGGCTCTTTGGTAGTTGTGTTAACTAATATGTCAGTTTGGGATAAAAGTCCATGAACTTTCATATTTTAATGATGCCATATTTTTAATAAACCAATCTTCCCCGTGTACTTAAGGATGACAGTATACTTATGCCTGCTTTATAGATTTATAAGAGAAATAGTGCAGGAACTGGAGAGGTGGCGCAGTGGTCAAGCGCACTTGTTACTCCTTTAAGGGGACCAATATTTGGTTCCCTAGTGCCTATTTCTGGTGGCTCACAACTACCTGTAATTCTGTCCCCAGAGCAGTCCAGTGCCCTCTTCTGGACTCTTTGGGTACCTTTATATATGCGGTGTACATAAATGCATTTACATACACACAAACATAAAAGAAATAAAGCTTTTTCTTAAAGTGAGGACTGTTTGGGTCTCAGCATCCACACAGGTAGATCACAACTGCCTGTAATTATAGTTGCAGGGGGTCTAACACCCTCTTCTGGCCTCCCCAGGGACTCCATTCATATGCACTGACAATACTCATATGCACAAACCCCCTACTCCCACATGCACATATACACATAATTGTAAAATGTTTTTAAGTGGTACAAATAGGTTTTTAAATACCCTGTTCTGGGAACCCAAAGCCAGAAAACTAGACTCCTTCCCAAACAAATTACTCAATGTCTCTTTAAGTGAGATGACACAAATTATGTATACATACTCAACAGATGTTGTTTTTCTCCCTCTTACTCTCCGGGTCCTTCCCCCATAAAGATTTCAGGGCAGACCAAATGTTTTCCTGGATCATGTCATCTAAGCCTTTCTCCTACTTAGATCCTTTCATGTTTCAAATGCTATGCAGGCTAGACGTTGTATATTTCCTTTTGTCATTGATTTATATCTTTCTTTCTGATTTAGAGTCTTTGGCCAGGAATGCAACCTCAGTTATCTAATGTCTTGGAAAAAATTCATCCTACTTTATGATATGATGTATTATAGTTTATAATTTAAGGTTAACAAATGTGATGCTATAGAGACACCATTTCTTATACTGTATTTCCCAGATCTTGTGTGTGTGCACATGTGCTCACATGCATATTCACATGTACCTCCATGTACCTAGAGACTGACTACTGATACCTTCCTCAGTCAATTTTCACTGTATTTTCTGAGACAGGGTCACTCACTGAACCTGGAGCTCACCTATTTGGCTACACTGGCTAGCCAGCAAGTCTCCATGTCCCCAGAACTTGGATTACAGGCACCTAGCCTTTTATATGGGTTCTAGGGATCAAATGCAGGTCTTTGTGCTCGCATGAAAGGCACTTTACTGAGCAATCCATCTCTTTAGCCCCAGTTCCCAGATATTTTAAGGGCAGTAAATAGAGACAAGGTCAAATCTACAGACTCTTGAGTTTTGAGGGTTTGCAGCATCTCTTGGTGGACCCTTAATAATATTTCCCCATATTTAAGAACACTGTAGAATTCTATTCAGGCAACTGAGTGTTCTCTGCTTGAACCGGAAGAAAGCTAGAAACCTGGATTCTTTCATTTCATACATTTGACAAGTTAAAGAAAGCATAGTGAACTTCCTTGGCATTCAGTATCAGGAGTAATCTGTGGCTGGAGCAATGACATGTTGAGTAAAGTTCAACATGACACAAGCATGAGGGACTTGTGTTCACATTCCCAGAACCTACATAAGAAACTGGGCATGGTTTCTTGTGCCTGTAACTCCAGCACTCGGTGGGCAGGGGTGGAGGCGGGACGATCAGGAGTACAAGGCCATTCTACATAGTGAGTTCGAGGTCAACTTGGAATGCACAAGACCCTGTCTTAAAAATAAGATAATAATTTTTTAAAAAAAAAAAAGATTCCCTAGCACAATGACTTGGTTCCTAGCCTTACAGATTTTTATTTTTTTGTTGTTTTGTTTTGTTATATATATGGTGTTCTGCTTGCATGTCTGCCTGCATGCCAGAAGAAGGCACTAGATCTCACTATAGATGGTTGTGAAGCACCGTGTGGATGCTGGGAGTTGAACTCAGGTCCTCTGGAAGAGCCGACAGTACTCTTAACTGCTGAGCCGTCTCTTCAGCCCCAGCCTTGCAGATTTTATTTTGTTCCTGCCACCTCCGAGCACTGCTCTTTTCACTCTCTCCCTCCTTACTAGGTTTTCTGATGAAACTAATTCAGGGTTTCTGTCATGTTTCCATGCCCCTGAAGACAACCTTGGGATCCTGTTACATTTGCTTTCTTGATTATCTCAATGGCCTGTTCAAAATCTCAAAAGGGCTTCCTTCTAAACAGTATGCGAAAGAGAACAAATGGCAGTCAGAAGCAGCTCGGCTGGTGGGTGATCCCTTTAGCTTCCTGGAGACTGAGAGAGGGGTCCGTTTAGGGGAGGGTAAGGAGGAAGTGTCCTCTCCTGCCCTGTGACCCAGGCCTTTCAATGACACTGAAGTGCACAGCTGGAACTTTGGGACCCAAAGAATGGTCTTGCCTGTGCACACACATGAGCTCCAACCAGCTCTCCAATTTAGGAGCAGAGAGAGTGTTCTGAAAGCACCCCGGGGCTTGTCCATCATGCCAAAGGGATGAGACAACATCATGGCATGTGCATGATGTCACCTCCCATGCTTCCAGACAACGGCCACACTCAGTGTCGGATATGCGGCACTCTGTCATGGCCACTGAATTCCCTTGGGAACAACTCTTCTCTTGTTCACTGTCATCAGTTCTTTAGGTGGACAGTTTGGGATCTTGATCTTACACAAGCTGGCTTAAGATTCCTGCTGCCTTTTGAGTCGGCCCATGGGAGCCATTTTGACATACAGTAGATTGTTCCAGATTCCCCCAGAACATCTCTCTGGATCCATCTCTATTTGACTACATTTCATTTCTGTGTGTGCCCACGTGCATCCAAGTGCCTCTGTGTACTCACACGTATGCCTGGGAACATCAGAGGATAACTGTCGGTGTTGTTCCTTAGATGCTGTCTGCCTTGTCTTTTGAGTTCCTGGCCTGGAACTCACCAAGTAGGCTAAGTTTGCTGGCAAGCACCATCGATCCTCCTGCCCCCCCCCCACTCCGCAGTACTGAGGTTACAAGCATGCACTTGCTTTTTTTCTTTTCTTTCTTTCTTTTTTTCTTGCGTGAGTTCTGAGGATCAAACTCGGGCCCTCATGCTCATCTTACAAGTACTTTACTAACTGAAGCATCTGTAGTTTGGTGAATGCTCTTACTGGACAGACTCTACACGTCTTGGAGTCAGCCCTGGCCCTTTGGGCTTGCGTAACACTTTGATGGTTTTCCACCTGTACTCCAGCCATCAGCTTCTCAAGGACAGAGATGGGTACCACCAGTTCTCTGTGCTCAAAGGCACTTATTACTATTTTTGTCTTTCTATTGTTGGGCTATTTTAATAACAATTGGAAATTGCAAAAATAGTTTGTGGGGGCTGGGGGTGTAGCTCAGCAATAGAGCAAGCTCCCAGATTCAAAAGTTGTATCCCCCAGAACCTTCAGAATGTGTTACATACACTCTGTGTTCTGTGGGTCTTTGTCAAATCTAATTAGCCAGGGAATGGAGCTTTCGTAGTGGTTATTTTCTCTGATCCTTAATTTGTTCTCCTTCAACCCCAGAAAAGTATAGCCTTTTTCTTTATGATAATGTTTTATTTTATTCTCAGACAGGAGCCTTATTCTTCATTTGAATCTGTTTACAAGCCATTAAAACAAAGACTTTGACTGTCTCATAATATCTTCCTTAATCTCACACTTTTTGAATAAGAATAGCATTAATATATTTGTTGTAAGTTGCTGGCAGCTGAAGTTGAGATGTGTCATTTGCACAATCTGTGCTATTGAGTAGTCTCATGTGTTGTTGCTCCGGGTGGAAAAGACGACATGGTGAGCTTTGTTATTCAAAGCAGCCCAGTCATCTCAATGCCGTGTTTAATTTTTAAAAGACAAAGTCAGTTTAATGAAATGAGAACGTGTTATTTTGGTGAGGGAAACTGTGAAAAAAAAAAGGATACCACAGAGATGGTACTTAAACAAATGCATTTATTATTATTATTACTTTATCTTAGGTTTCTGAAACAAGACCTCACACAGCCCAGTCTGGCCTCAAACTCCCTCTTCATCTTTCTTGCCTCTACTTCCCAAGTGCTGAAATTAGAAGCATTCATCAGTGCTACCCTTAGGAACTAACCTTTTAAATATGTTAGTTTTTGATTATTTGTTAGTCAAAGATCTCTTGAGCATATTTCCATGGTCCTTACATGAGATGGAGCATCTCGTTGTAATCTGTCACTGGAATCTAGAACATGTGGCAGGCATTGTTCTAATTGGTCCCTTTAATCCTGAGCCTGCTGTATGCAGTAGATACTATCACACCTTTTTGAAAAAAATAAGAAGGAGTTAAAGTGATGGCTTATGAGTTAAGATCACTGACTGCTCTTGAGGAAGACCTGGGTTCAATTCCCAGCACCTGCATAGTGGTTCACAGCCACCTATAACTCCTGTCACAGGGAAATCTGATGTCCTCTTCTGACCCCCACAGGGACCAGGCACACCTGTGCAAAACATCCACACAATTTATTTTTGAAAAAATAAAGATGTTTTTAAAAAAAGAAAAGCCGGGCACTGACCGTGCACGCCTTTAATCCCAGCACTTGGGAGGTAGAGGCAGGTGGATCTCTGTGAGTTCGAGGCCAGCCTGGACTACAAGAGCTAGTTCCAGGACAGGCTCCAAAGCACAGGGAAACCCTGTCTCGAAAAAAAAAAAAAGAAAAGAAAAGAAAAAAGAAAAAAAGTGAGATTATGTTTATATAACATAAGGTAGATCATTTTAAGGTGAAGAGTTCAACTGTGTCTAGTAGATATTGACAGTCTTGAACCACTCAAGTTCCAAGACATTTTCATCTCCCATAAAAGAAACACTATCAGTATTCTTTATTATATTAGTAGTAATTGAATTTATTCATTAATTTTGCATCCCAACCAAAGTATCCCCTCCCTCCTCTCCTCCCATTCCTCTACCTCCCCCCCACCAATACCCATCCATTCCTCCTCTGTTTCTGTTCAGAAAGGGGCAGGCCTCATCTTAAGGCTAAGGAGACATATGAAGTGGATCAGTCAGTGGACTTCTTATGCCTGTGTGATGGAGTTCACACGGGAACCTGAGCCACCCTGTATCATTTTAAGAACACCAAGCTTGCAGTAGACAGTCGGCTCAGTGATTATGAGCACTGATTGCTCTTCCAGAGGACCCAGGGTTCAATTCCCAGCACCCACATGGTGGCTCACAACTGTCTGTAACTCGAGTTCCAGGGGATCAGATGCCCTCCTCTGGCCTCCAAGGACACCAGGCATGCTTGTGGTACACAGACATACATATAGGCAAAACACCTACACATGTAGTATTTTTAAAACTTAAAGACCGTTATACTCAAATCTGAGCTCTCTCTTGTGTCTCGAACAGCAGCAACAAAGCACTTCCCTTCATAGTTGCCAATGCGAAGCAGGTGATGTGTCTTGTGGCTGCTAACACCTCAGAGTGACAAATTTTCTTATGCTATTTCCAGGGGGAAATCAGGCAAACCCTTTTCTCCTTTTGTTTCCTTCAGAGTCTCATTCTGCAGACATCATATGGGCTGGTAATTCTCCAGTTCCTGGCATTTTGCCTCTGCGTCTGTCTGCATTAGAATTTTACCTAACATGCATATTTCTGAAGCTTTCAATGCCTTCCCCATGGCTGGGGCTAAGTCAGTGCGGAAGAGTCCTAAAGGGGTGTGCACTCTGAGTCATAAGCTGAGGGCGCTTGCTTGCCTTGCCTGGCTTTGGTTTTTTACTGGACTTTTTACCGAGGTCAAGTTCAACTGTTTCCACTTCTCATTCTAGTTCTCTCTTCTCTCTGTCAAACCCTAGGATCCTTTTTACCCCTGATTCTTTGTTCTGTTTCTCGCTTATTCCAGTCCTCACTCACATCCCCCCTGCTCTCCTCACACCCTCAACGTGGGCAATCTTTGTCCACTTTCCTGTCTTCCTTTCTCTACAAATCTCCCACACCCACCTTTGGGTCTTCCCATTCATTCTGCGCTCCCTGGTTTTTGCGTTGATGGCTTTAAAACTCACAGTGCTAGCCCTGTTTTCTTTTTCACCTTCAGCCTAGGTAGCCATGCATCCTGGATACCCTGGAAAGTCCAAATTTATTTTGCCCCTATGGAATCATTATTGAAAATATCCCTGTCACTCTCAAAAGTGACATATAGTGAGCTAGAGAGATGGCTTGGCAATTAAGAACACTTGTGTTCTTGCTGGGGACCAAGGCTCGGTTCCCAGTGCCCACGTGACAGTACACAGCAACGTGTAATTCCAGTTCCAGGGAATCTGGTGCCGTCTTCAGACAAAACACCAGCACAGAGAAAATGGAAATAAATCTTTGCTTTATTTGTTTAATGACTGACAGAGCTGAGCTGATGGCTTAGATAATTAAAGCGCTTCTGCACACATGAGGACCTGAGTTCAAAACCCCAGAACCCACATAAAAGCTGAGCAAGGTCAATTTCTATATGCGTATATGTGCATGCCTATAACCCCAGTGCTGAGAGGTTGCTTGGTAGAGATGGGAGTATTGATGGGGCTTGCCAGCCACCAGCCTAGCTTCAGATTCAGTGAGATACTCGGTCTTGAGGGACTAAGGCAGAAAGTGGTGGTACAATCCCTCTGCCTCCTAGGGAAGCAATAGAACAAAACATTGGATATCTTCCCCTGGGATCCCCACAAGGGCATCATCATACATCATCCCCAACCCCCACATGCACATACAAAGTGACATGTACTAATCATGCTGTTAGTTTCTTTGGTTATTTTCTGTCAACCTTTAAAAGTCTTCAAATGTTTAGATGAAGAATTCCAGAAGTTTTAAATTGGATTCCATTTTGAATAGTAGAATGAAATATTACGTACAGTCTTGGACCTGGAAGGGAATCATTGTCTCCTTAGTATATTCAGTATCCATTATTAGGCACATGGTAGCCATTTTAGTTGTCAAAATAACTCTCATGGTATCATAATGTTTGTTTGCAAATTACTCTTATTTTCCTTAGTAATAATGATTATGGTATATGCCAAAGAGAAACACTTCTTTAAAACAAAAGGTAAAAATCCTCAGCTCAGTCAGGAAAGACAAAATCCATATGCTGAGGTTGCTAAGATCTATTCTTGCCATGAAATTAGAAAAAAAGAAAAGGAAATTTGTATTAGTTTTGCTATCACACCGTAAACTGTAGAAGTTCTAGCCAATAGTGAAAGACAAGTCCTTAATTAAGATGGAAAAGGTGCTACACTGTATACAGGTCCTGTCCTGTGCACGTTCTGGGGAATTCATTGGCAGTTTGAAGCATGTGCTTCCTAGGTAAGGGACAAGTGAATGGTTGATGTACTGTGGCTTCTTCTGAGCCCCAATTCTCCTAACAAAGTCCATAGGATGCGAAATACCACAGATGGGGAAAACAGTCAAACTTCTCAGTGTCTTCCCTAAAGACACTTGGGTTTTCTCTATCTGTCTTAAAGGCTCCACTGATCATCTTAATTCACACACAAAAATGAGCAGTTATATTCTTAAGCTTTATATTGTCTCTGGCCCCTGGCAGATATCAAGTCAACATGTTATGCCCATGAAAATTAGTTCTACATTCAACTTGTCAGTAGAGAACCTTAGCAGAACCCACCTTAGCCAGGTGATCAAGGTGCATGTCAAAAGTAATATGGATCAAGAACACTTACTCAGTATCATTCACTCCTGATACCACGCACTGCGATGTCAAAAGCATCCTTATTCTGTCTTCCCTTCCAATGCACAACCTCAACCAAACAAGAGGAAATGTCACCTAAAGCCAGGGTGTGCCCAATCATCTTGAAGAGAGTCAAGGTCATAGAGAAGACTGAGAGACTGTCAAATTGACGTAGACCAAAGGCACGTGAAAACTAAGCCCGGTGTAAGATCCTAGGATGAAAAGGGCATGCTACTTGAAGAACTGATAGCTGCTATAGTTGAGTTGATAGCACTGTACCAAGCTTGGCTGTCTAGTTATGAGGACTGTTGAATAGCAATGTAAATGTTAACATAAGAAGCTCAGTTAGGAGCCGGGCGATGGTGGCGCACGCCTTTAATCCCAGCACTCGGGAGGCAGAGGCAGGCGGATCTCTGTGAGTTCGAGACCAGCCTGGTCTACAAGAGCTAGTTCCAGGACAGGCTCCAAAGCCACAGAGAAACCCTGTCTCGAAAAACAAAAAACAACAAAAAAAAAAAGCTCAGTTAGTAAGGGATTTATCAAAACTCTAATGGCATTTACCCATTGAGACAAAGTCTCACTTTCTAGCCCAGTTTGGCCTTGAATTTGGAATCCCTCTTCCTCCCAGATGCTGGAATTACAGTGCTTGGTTCTGTTGTATGATTAATAAAAATGCAGAGACAGATATTGGGGTTCAACCTGAAGATTAGAAAAGCAAAGCAGCCAGCCACCGGCTCTTACCTCTACCTCAGACTGAAATAGCGATCCTGACTTCACGAATCCTCGGAATGAGACTGTGTGTGAGAGCTGTCTCCTCTCATCTTAAACTCCTCTCTAGGGCCGGGATTAAAGGCATGCGCTGTTACCTCCTGGCATCTATGGCTAACTAGTGTGACTGCTGGGATTAAAGGTGTGTGTCACCACTGCCTGGTCTGTATGGCTGACCAGTGTGGTTGTTTTACTCTCTGATCTTCAGGCGAGCTTTATTTATTAAAACACAAATATTATACCACTGTATGGCCCTCTGACATTTTGGCAACCCTCCTGAAAGGCTAAAGTGACCTCAAAACAAAATAAAAGTTCTTTAAAAAATTGGAAGGGTCCTGTGTTCTGAGAGGAAAAAAAAAGTAAAAGGGGAAAGAATTGTCTCAAGATGGAAATTAAATCAGATAAACAGAGATCATAAATTGCAGGTCCCACATTTTGTCACAATTTCATTTTTTTAGCAATTAAAATAGAATTTATATGCCACATAATTCACCCATTTAACATGTACAGTTCACCCTGTCTTTGGATAGCCACACGGCTGTGTCCACATCACCACAGTCTAATCATATTTTTTAAGATTTTTAAAATTAATTATATGTCTATGGTAGGTATATGCGCATGAATGCAAGTGCTCACACAGCTCAGAGTGCCAGATCCCCCTGGAACTGGGGTTATAGGCAGTTGTACGCCACCTGATGCGGGTGCTGGGAGTCAGACTCAGTTCCTTGGGAAAGTGGTATGTACTCTTTAGCCACTGAGCAATCTCTCTAGACGCACCACAGTCTAATTTTAGAACACTTTCTTCCCCCTAAAATAGAGGGCTGGAGGTGCAGCTCAGTGATAGAGCACTTGGCTGATATTCTTAAAGCCCCGAGTTCTATTACAAGTACCTCAGAAAGAAAAAAGAACCTCATTCACTGACATCCGACATGCCTTCTCCACTTCTAAACAGCTCTAAGCAACCGCTCTTCCCTTCCTGTCTTCGCGGATTTTTTAATTCTGGGTGTTTAAGTAAAATCATGTCATCTCTTGCGTCTGGCCTCCTTCACTTGGCACAATGTTTCTTGCGGTTTATCTATGTCATGACTTCTATTTCCTTCCTTCCCATGGTTCAGTAGTTCATTGTGTGGGTATATATGTACTACGCTCCATTTAGCCCTTGATTATGTGATAACTAATCTTTGTCTTTGGGACCATCAACACAATGACCTTTGATCAAATTCTTCTGGATAATTGTCTCCTAGCTTCCCATGCTCTGTGTGTCTGTTTTCTCAGAAGATAGATTGTTGGGGATTGGGCAGCTGCACATTTCCGCATTTCTTAGCATCCTACCCAGTACTGCTGTCTTAGACACATAATTAACCACATTGGAAAGTCTTGAGAATTAAGGTAAGAAATGCTTCCTTGGGATTTCAGAAATGGGGGGTGTGGTGTATTATTTTACGTGCAAATCAATAATCACTTTGGGGAATTCTGTAGTGAATTGCTTTCTTGAAGAAGTGTGAGAAAGGAAAGATATTAGTTGCCCAGGAATGCTATTGCCAAACTTTGTGGAAACAGAATGTTTTCTGTGGAAACAGCATACATTGCTTTCTAGGTCATGGAATTTCCCCTCATTTGACCCAAGGGGTAAAGGAAAACTCTTATGCAACCATCATATTTTAAAAGTTAATCTTTTACTTGTGGGCTGATTAATAACCAACACCAGACAATTTTACCAAAGAAGAGATGACTAAGAGCCTATATTTTACTTTTAGCAAGAGTGGATTTGCATATCTAATTCATGTTCTATTAACGGAAATAAATGAAATGGAAGGGGGGAAAGCCCAGGCTTGTTTTGGAGCTGAGTTAAAAGTTCCATAGTTCCGTTCAGTTGTGAAGGCAATCTTCTAAAGTTGAGACCAGAATAAACCCTGGAAACTTAACTCTACTTAAATGTTGGCCCTTTATTTTCAAAATCTGGAATTTTCAGCTATTGTATAAAAGTGATTTTTAACACAAAGCATTTCCTGTCATTTCAATGACTCCTTCCGATAGTATTTTAAAACATACTTGCAAGCAATTTAAATTTCCATGAAGAATTTCTCACTTCCTGGAAGACTCTTCGCCCTACTTGAATTTTTCTCAGTGCTGATGCTTCACTTACACACAAATAGAGACATTTCACAGAGTGTGGAGTTCAGGAGAGAAAGTGTGCTGGGTACTTCTAATCCACGCACATCCTCTTCCGTATGGTTGCTAGACTCCTTGTTAAAGACAATACATATCCTGAATGGAACATGGATATCAGCATTCCTACTTGGGTTTCAATGTAAGCTTTGGTTGGTTGGCCTTCGTGAGTGACGACACCATTTGAACTTACATAGATGTTTGCCCAAAATAAGCCCGTTCAATTGTTTTCTGGGGCTGATGAGTCAGCCCCAAATCTTCTGTATTAATTACTTTTCTATCACTGTGACAAAACACTCTAACCAAGGAAACTTACAGAAGAAAGAATTTGTTTGGCTTCTGGTGTCAAAGAGGTGAGAATCTATCTTGGGGGTGGGAAGTGTGGCAGCAAGCAAGTATGGTGGCTGGTGCAGCAAGCTGAGTTCTCACATCTTCAACCATGAAACAGAGATAGCAAACTCAAAGGGGTGCCGGTCTTTAAACTCTCAAAGCCACCCCCAGTGACATACTTCTGCCAGGAAGGCCACACCTCCTAAGCCTCCCCAAACAGTGTGGTCAATTGGGGATCAAATATTCATATGCCCAAGACTATGAGAGACACCTCATTCAAACAACCACACCTTTTCCCCCACCCCGTTTTGAAATCATGCATTTAGTTCCTAAGACCCAGACATTTGTCCTCATGACATTCAATCTTTCTAGTCTCCCCATTTTTCTGGATTTCCAGGTTCCTTTAGGTACCCAGTTAATTTTGCAATGCCATAGGTTGGCCTTCCTTCTTGGCTTCAAATTCCCTGCACAGTTAATCATCAAAGTACCAATAATGTAATTTTAAACATTGATACGTGTCGTGGTTTAGAACACTTGGTTCCCAACTGGTGGCTCTGTTTGGGAAGGTCCTGGAACTTTTAGCAGCAGTGGGGAGCCTTGCTGGATGAAGTATTCACTGGGAATGAGCCTTGCTGTTTTATAGTCCAGCCCCACTTTCTGTTCCCTTTGTATTTCCTGAATGCAGCGACAGTGTGGCCAGCCAATGTCTTGCCCCTGCCATCATGCCTTTGCTAGCCGCTGCCATGTCTTCCCTGCCATGATGGGATGAAACTTCTGGAAATGTGAGCCCAGATGAACGCTTTGTCCCTTCCATTGCTTTTGTCAGGGTATCATATCATAACAACAAGACGACAATTGAGGCACATAGCGCACAGAAATACTGGCATCCCACTCAGCCACCTCATGCTTGGATCACTGCTTCCAGACACAGCTTGGAGATCTTTTAAGCAGCAATCTTCCTGAAGGAATTTCTTCTGAATTCTCTTTTGAACAGGGAAGCTTAAAGCTTTGGTAAATCCCTGACAGTGCTTAATCCTGATTGAGTGGAGCTATGCCTAGGAAAGATGGGGAGATGGCTCAGTCCATAAAGCTCAGTCCTTCATGGAAATTCATGCTTATAATCTCAGTGGGCAGGTGAAATCCCTTGGGCTTGTCTGCAGCCAGATTAGCCTACTGGGCAAGTTCCACATCAATGAGAGCCTCTGTTTCAAAGAAACAAGGTGGGTGATATCCAGGGAATGATTGCTGAGGTTGTTTTCTGGCTTCTACATGCACATGTACACTTGGCTGTGGACACACATATGCATACATACACATTGGGGTGAATAGGTTTGCTTAGAAGATTAGGAAAACGTGTGTCTGTCTATGTTTGTGAGGATGATTCCAGAGAGGATGCACTAAGGAAGAAAGACCTCCCCTGAATGAAAGCAGCAACCATTTTATAGACTGGGCGCCCAGATGGAATAATAGGGGAAGAAGGAGGAAATGCAGACATCTTTTTCTCTCTGCTTCCTGGCCACCATGATGTGAGGCTCTTTGTTCTACTGCACCCTCCCTTCATGCTCTTCTGCCTTACCAGAGACCCAGACAAAGGAGACTGGGTAGTCATGGAAACCAACCCATTAAATCTCTGATACTATGAGTCCAGATACCACCTTTATTTCCTTAAGTTGTTTAGTTCATATGTTTTGTACAGTAAAGAAACTTGACTAATATACTTATCCAAACCCCGATAGCTTGTCCCTAGAGTATTCCCTGAGCATAGCAAGGTAACATTATCAAAAGAAACAAGGAGAGGTTGGTCTGGCATCTAATTTTACTGTATCCATTCCTAAGTACTCACACAACATTTCTCAAAAGTCTCTTGTAGACTGTTGGCTAGAATGTCTATCAAATTCCCTACTCTATGGCTGTTAAAGCATATATCTTCCTTTCCCTCTTGCAAATTGCAGGTGTTTTCCATGCTCCACTCAATAATATAGGGAAAGATTTAGTTACTTCCTTCAATGTCTTCACTGGAATGCTTAAATTTGTTCATATCTTCTAATCATTTTGAGACCTCAGATCTCTCTTTCTTCAATTAGTTTTCCCCTATTCTTTTCTGGCCAAAGGTCATTGTTTCTTGTCCAGGCAGACAATGCAATTGTTATTTTGTTTTATCTTATTCTGTGCAACAGGTCCTCATATAGCCCAGGCTGGCCTTAAACTTGACCTTGAACTTCTGAATCTCCTACCTCTTCCTCAAAAGCACTGATCTTACAGGCATCTATCCACCCGTATTCAGTTTATACAGTGTTGAAGGTCAAACTCGGGGCTTCATCGTGGTAGTCAAGTACTCTGCTAACTGAACTATGTCCTTGTTTGACTATTTATATTTACATTTATTTTTAGGAAGTGGTCTCCTACTTCCCACTTTCCCTTCTTTGAGTTTCAGAGTGTTTGGTTTTATATTGAGGTCTTTGATCCATTTGGACTTGAGTTTTGTGCGTGGCGATAGATATGGATATATTTTCATTCTTCTACATGTTGATATCTAGTTATGCCAGTACCATTTGTTGAATATGCATTCTTTTTTCCATTTGATATTTTTTGCTTCTTTGTCAAAAATCAGGTGTTTGTAGGTTTGTGGATTGATATCCGGGTCTTCAATTTGGTCCCATTGGTTCTCCTGTCTGTTCTTATGCCAATACCAGGCTGTTTTCAGTACTGTAGCTCTGTAGTAGTGTTAGAAGTCAGGGATTGTGATGCCTCCAGAAGTTCCTTTATTGTACAGGATTGTTTTAGCTATCCTGTTGTTTTTTTTCTTTTTGTTTTTTGCTTTTCCATATGAAGTTGAGTACCATTCTTTTGAGGTCTGTGAAGAATTTTGCTGGAATTTTGATGGACATTGCATTGAATCTGTAGATTACTTTTGGTAAAATTGCCATTTGTACTATGTTAATTCTACCTACCCAAGAGCATAGGCTATCTTTCCATTTTCTGGTGTCTTTTTCAATTTCTTTGTTCAAAGATTTAAAGTCTTCCACTTGTTTGGTTAGAGTTACTCTAAGATATTTTATGTATTTACATTTATTTATTTGCTTGTTTGTTTATTGAGAGTAGATGTGCCAGAGTGGCCTATAGAGGCCAAAGAACAATTTACAGGAATCAGTTTTCTCTTTCCATTATGTGGGTCCCCGGGAATCGAACTCAGGTCACCAGGCTTGACAGCAGACACCTTTAGCCTTGAAACCATCTCACTGGCCCTGTTCTTTCTTTTGGATTACAGTTTACCAGAAGCTCTCATATGCATACGATCTTTACAATTACCCTGTGAGTCAATGGTTTTGTGGTCTGCACTTTAGAGAAATAAGGAAGCGGAATCAAGCATCTATTTAATACCACAGGAAGCTGAGGGGATTCTTCCAAGCCAGGAGGCCTTTTTGTGACAAAGTCTGATGCCTGCTAGCATTTTCACCACATAGCCTTTACTGCGTGTGGCATATATTGCACTGGAGAAGGTTGTGGAAGCTCGTCTTTCTGACTTTCTTCCCTGAAATTCTTGTTTAACCTTTCATTCCTGCCATTTATAGAAACACGGTGGGGAAAGGTGATTACCACAAGACACTCCAACACTCCGGCCTTCCATTTGCTTTTCTGTGGGGCACTTTGATGACAGCATCTCCAGAGCCACACATCTGAGATAATTCAGGTCTCTAAAGCAGCTGTCCTTCAAGAAATTGATCCTGGGCCAGACAGATGGCCAAGCAAGTAAAGCCACTTGCTGTCAAGCTTGACTAGCCCAGTTCCATTTCGTCCCTGAGACCCATATGGTAGAAGGAGAGAATTAATTACCCTGGGCTCTTCTTTGGGCTCCATAAGTGCACCATAGCACTCTCTCCCTCTCTCTCTCTCTCTCTCTCTCTCTCTCTCTCTCTCTCTCTCTCTCTCTCTCTCTCTCTCTCTCCCTCATAAATAAAGTTCAGGTACAAATTCCACATGCAGAAATCTACCCGGCCCAACTAGTACGCTCATCTTCCACGTCACTATGTGTCTTAGCTCTGAGTGATGTCTGTTGTGACTATTGTTGTGACATCAGTTGCAGATTTCTTTTTTAACTAGGGCCCTGAGTGAAGGACAGGGAAAGAATGATTGTGAAAAATTAATAATGATGAGGAAATTGATCCGGGGGGCCCAGGAAGCTGGCTAAGAGGCTAAAGTGCTAAGTGTGCAAATAGGCCCATGTTTGAATACCTTCCACACATGTAAAAAGTCGCAAATGGTAGCATATGCCTGTAATCTAAGCACAAGGAAGGCAGAGGTAGGAAGAGCCCTTGGGCTTGCTAGTCAGTCAGTCTGGCAGAATTGGTGACCTCCAGGTTCGGTGAGAGTTTCTGTCAGAAAATGAGGTGGTTGGACACGGCGGTGTTTTGCTTGCCTTTAATCCCAGCACTGAGCAGACAATGGCAGATGGATCTCTTGAGTTCCAGGCCAGCCTGGTCTATATAATGAGCTCTCGGCTAGCCAGGACTACAAAGTGAGACCCTGTCTCAAATGAACAAGAAGTAAGGTTGGGAGTGTAGAGAGTGGTTAAAGAAAATCTTATCTATAAACTTTTGTCCTCCACCTGCGCACACATGTATATTGGCGGGAGGAGACCTCCATCCACTAATCAAATTTGCTTTTTAAAAGAACCTTTAGAAGATTCTAAAGTCAAAATTATTCCCTTCAGAGCCCCTTGCCTGCACCACCTAGCTTGAGAAGTGTGTCTGCCTCCCCCAAAACAGTGCTCAAGGCACGAATGTGGCAGCGCTCCCTTGTCTGCCTTCTACCAGAGGGACCTAGCTTGAGAAGTGTGTCTGCCTCCCCCAAAACAGTGCCCAAGGCATGAATGTGGCAGCGCTCCCTTGTCTGCCTTCTACCAGAGGGACCTAGCACTATGTCAGCCTCTCTGCCATTTTGCTAAATGAGACCCTACACAGACCTATTTCACTGGTTTATTGCCATCACTATGGAAGCCTTTGGGAAGATGGGCTGAAGGCTCAAAGGTCAGCATCAACTCTTCCAGCATTTGTCAAGTCTCTTGCTGATTCCCGTGGTCCCTTGTGCCATAAAGTGGGAAGTCAAGAGATAGGCCACCTTTTCCATATCACTTCATTGGTTCCATTGAAAGTTTTTCTTCTCTTTTGCTAACCTTGCTTTGCTTTCCAGAAAGAAATGGACCCTAGCCCACTAGTTTTCGGAGCAGTAATAAGATACCACAAAAATTGCCTTAGAGCTGGGGAGATGACTTAGTGGGTAAAGCAGTTGCTATGCCGTTGTGGGGACCTGAGTTCAGATCCCCATAACCCACATAAAACCTATCATAGTAACCAGTGTCTGTAATCCCAGCACTCTGTGGTGAGATGAGAGGTAGAGTCGGAAAAATCCCCAGCTAGCCTGGGGTGTATGTAGAAGACCCTGGCTCGAACAAGGTAGAAGACAAGACAAGGACTAACACTCAGTGTTGTCCTAACCTCCACACTATGGCACTTGTGCACGTGCGCATACACACACACACACACACACACACACACACACACACACACACACACACACACAAAGGAACAGAGCTTATTTTAGTAAAAACTATGTGTAGCACCTACAAAACTGCAACCCAAGTACTTCCCCTGTTGCTTTTACCATTTCACTGCAAGCTTTAAAACAGACAAGGATAGACCAAAGGGAAATTGGTTCTTTGTTGTTTTGCCAAGGACTCCATCCCTTTCCTTTCAAAAACACCACATATCCTGGAGTTTTGAAAACTGCTATAATTGTCACAGGGCAGCTCATTCTCTGGGAATAAAGTGAGTGAATTTCCCATTAGGAGATCATGGTTAAAATAACCTATCGGTGCTGGGACCAAATAGAACTAGAAAGTGTATTCAAAAGCCGCATTCATTGAGGAGGGAGAAAGAACAACCTTTGTCGTAATGAGCTCTGGGAAGCAGCCAGCATGGAAAAGGGGCACACAATGGCCAGCTTGGTTGGCATCAGAATATACACAACCAGCTTGCTTTTGCATGTGGCATTGGAGCTCCTGTTTTTCTTTCCCCCTCTGAGGCCAAATCCTTGCAGTCTTCAAGCGAAATTTCTGCATTGTGACAGTGTGAGCTACCATTTTTATAAGAGATGGAAATAGTTCCTATGGACTAAGCAACTTAAATGGAGCTTGGCACATTTTTATTTCAAATGATTGTAGTGCATGTAGAGAGTATTTGTTTTAAACCTAGAAATGAGATAACTATGTTGATGTGAAACTAATTTTTGTGGCTCATATTTTTTCAAGGATGACCCCTGGAGAAGGTTTTGGTGGAATTAATTATGTAGCATGTGAAAATGCACAAGCTCCTTGATCATCAGAACAGAGCAGAGGCCATCAGTGCTGTCTGCCAAAGCAAGATCCCCTGTACTGGTGGGGTTGAGGGTGGGAGAGGGTGATTACATTATGGCTCAATGGCTTTGTGTGATTATTCCAATTCTTAAAGCAGAAGTCAAACAGATAGCTCTTAGGAAGGGATGATCATAATTTTCTCATTGAATATTTTCCAGTAACTCTATAGTGTTCCGTGAGCCCTTGATAACTGCAGGGTATTGGTCTCAGTATTCTCCTGGAGACCAAATCCATAGATGCTCATGACCCTTATAAAATAGCATATTAATATCTGCATATAAGATGTTTAAGATTCAGTTCAGATGATATAGATGAAACTCAAAGTAATAGAATTGATGTCAAGTAGAACTCAGTTAAGGGAGTACTGCTGCCAAAATTCCTGAAAGATAAATAATACGCTAACCAGGCCTGTTAGAGATAAGAGAAATTATTTAAGCACTATCATGTAAATGCTTGTTCTGCGGGATTGACAGCCATTAGGCCCATCCCTAAAGACGACCATCCCTCTGACAGTCAGCTCAAGGAGGCAGAGCAGG
Source organism: Microtus ochrogaster (assembly GCF_000317375.1). Classification (NCBI taxonomy): domain Eukaryota; kingdom Metazoa; phylum Chordata; class Mammalia; order Rodentia; family Cricetidae; genus Microtus; species Microtus ochrogaster. The sequence goes on along the minus strand of NC_022026.1, from coordinate 43,311,782 downwards.
TTAACAAATACCATTAATCCTGCCTGTTCTGCCATTAAGTCCCCTCATATCATGAAAAGCATAATTCTACCAGGTGGCCATTGCACCCAGGTAGCAAGTATTTGAACAGAACAACACTGGTGTGCTAAAGCCATAATTCTGGTAGTCTCTTTGATGTGTAAATCTTCCATCTGGTCAAGCAGCTAGATTTGCAGTCTCTTGTCTCTATTTAAATTGTTCAAAGTGTAACCTAGACCAGGGACCTAAAAGACATTTAAGGATGACAGTTTATGTGGTATACATAAGCCTAAAGTGTGTGCGTGTGTGTGTGTGTGTGTGTGTGTGTGTGTGTGTGTGTGTGTGTATGTGTGTGTGTGTTAGTGAAATCTTTTATTCAAAGCCATCTCTTCCTTGGACAGTAGCCACGGCTAACCACACACTTTATTTCAGTAAAGAGCTTTTCCTTTATTAATTTCTAAGTGTAGAGAGTGATTTCTCCCTGGGAAGGCAGATTATTTCTATGACACAGGCACTAGAATAATATATGGCCCTGGGTTCAGTCTGTACCATAAGGGAGATAATATCTATGTATCATGTATGTCTGTCCCATATTTTCTGTATCACTTACAGTGCACAACAATGCATGCCCATATTCCCATATTCTCTAGATCATTTATAGTATACACTACTGCATAAAAGCCATGAAACTTATTCTGTAGTTTAGGAAATAATGATAAGAAAACTTGTTTTATTATTATTTACCAATTTGCTTATTTTGAGACAGTTTTATATATCTCAAGCTGGTCTTGAACTCTCTGTGTAACCTAGGATGAGCCTAAACTGTTTGATCATCCTACCTCTAACCCAAGTGCTAATACTACAAGCATTCGCCCTTACATGCATTTTGTGTGGTGGTAGGAACCAAACCCAGAATCTTTTGCATGCTAGGCAACCACTCTGCCAGCTGAGCTACATCCCTAGGCCTAGAACAAAAATTCCATCTGTGTTCACTACAGACAGAATTTTTTCGCATGCTCAGTTGCTGCTTGTTGGATCTATACATGAATATAGGGGGCTGGCTATTCTTGCATTTATTGCTAATGCTTCATATCATTTATAATGCCCAACGGTTACTGTTATGATTTAATGCTTTGAAAAATAGGCTTAGGCTTTAAGGACTGTATGTCCCGAGCACTGGAATCACAGAGCCCAGGACTTCATGCATGCTAAGTGAGTACCTACTGAGCTACAACCCCAGCCTGCTTCTCTGTGGCTTTGTAACGTCTCAATACCAGTAGGCCCTATGCTTTTGACCACATAACAGTTTGCTTCATCTACTGACTTGAGAACATAACTTGAGAACATTGTGGATAATTGTCACCACTTCTGAGTCATGGACTCCTGGAGAATCTACTGACTTTTCTTCCCTTGAAGAGTGTCAGAACAAATGGAAACAGAGTTTGGCTATAGTTTTTTCGGGACTTGTATGTATGAAACCTATAGTGGGGTCTTATTTTCTACACATATGCCCTTTATTTATGTTTTCATTTTTGGTATTACTATTTCCACATACTACTTCAGTTAATCAAATCTGTTCGGGTTATTTTTTTAATTATCAAGTTCATTAGAATGCCATGAGGCTAAAAATAAATTTTTCTCATTTGTTGAAACATAATATAGAGTCCTGAGAGTGAGTTTGGAAACACAATGTTCATTATTGACTTTTTAAGTACTATAATATTTTTCAGCATGATCGCCAAAACCAGAGTTAAGAGCCAAAATAATAGATATCGATCAGCTAAATTTAAAAAAATGTTTTATGTATATGAGTTTTCCCCTGCATGTATATATGTGTACATTGTGTTCAGAGCCTGCAGAAACCAGTACTGGGTACCAGATCCCCTGGAGCTGGAGCTATAGGTGGTTGGGAGACATGGGTGACTGAATTCAGATCCTCTGCAAAAGCAGTGTGTGCTCTTTACCACCGAGCCGTCTCTTCAGCCTCTTCCTCGTCAGTTCAAATTTTATCTGAGTGATTTCGAACATAAAATCTAAACTAAAAGCATATTTTTTTATTTATTTAGGACAAGGAGTCGCTATGCTGTTTAGGCTAGTTCTGAAGTCCCATGTTCCTCCCTTAGCCGCCCTAGTAGCTGAGACTAACACAGGCACCAAATATAGCCAGCTGAAACAAGACAAAAGTCCCACTTCACTTAGAGAGGTGTACGTACGTTGAGAAGTTGGTCATTCTACTGGTCTCATATCCAGTTAGGAAAAAACTTGACAGTTGCCAAAAATGCTTATCTGACAAGATCGAGAGGACAAAAGTGGATGATTAGCACGCCAGGAACAAAAACACTTCAATTCCTTCCTGCGGGATTTTCAGATATGCTTTTCTTAAGTGGCTCTCTTTAAAACTGCAAAACTAGCCAGACCTGCTGGTGTAGCCTTCAGTCCCGGCAGAAGCAGGGGACGGTCTTTGAGTTCAAGGCCAACCTGACTTCTCTAGCGCAATCCAGTCCCTACCTCAAAAACAAAACAAACAAAAAACCCTCAAACTGAACAAACTCCTTTGTAGCGTTTATAGGAATACTCTGCTCTTACTGGGCTTCAGATAGGAACCATTTTTTTTAAAACTAAATCTTTTGCCATCACAGAGATTACTCTGTAGATAACCTCAGTGTGTACATATCTACATATTTATACCCAAACATGGACCTGAACTCTGAACCCCAGATTCCTTTCTATTTGAAATGAAAGTCATCTTTTGCTTTTCCCAGAAAGAGTTCTGTAATATTTGTGAGAAGTGTTCTTCAAATCCACAAAACTCGAGTGATTCAAGGAAAGAAAAAAATGGTTGGTGATGGGGGTTTTTCTTGTCAGATTCCAGGTACAAAATCCACCTGCCCAACGAGGAGGCTCGTCCCCGTGAAATCATTTTGTTTTATGTGTTAGCATGGAGGGATGTCTGTTGTCACTACTTTTGTGATCTCAGTTGCCAAAGTGAGGAGACACAGATTTTCTTTTCTTAACCTGGGACCTGCGTGAAGGACAGCGGTAAAAAAGAGAAGAAAGGAATGATGCGGCGTAATCCATTTCTTTCCGCCGCTGTGCAGCCTGATTTCCAACACCGTTGAGTACTCCGTGGGTGGCAGGATCGTGTGTGGGAAAGAGCTTAGTTATAATAGCTGACATTTATTGAGCGCCTGCTATTCTAAGCACATTATATGTATTAACTCATTTGATCCCCATGACAACCACGTGGATCAGCAGAGTTCAAACCCTAACTCCTCCACTTCCTTGTGGTATAAAGTTGTGCAAATTCACTGTTTTGGGGTGAGCTGAAACTACCAGACCTGAGGGTTGGTGTTAGCATGAAATGAAAAATCATTTGTGATTGGGTTTAGTATATGAAAGAATTCACTGACTGATGAAAAAGCACATAGAACTTGGTTTACACTAAGATTTATACATTAATGTTCATAGCAGCATAATTTATAATGCCTGCAAACTTGAAACCATGCAAATGTGATTCAAAAAGTGTAACTGTTCCTATGGCATGTCAATTCTATAGAATGCTACTGAGCAATGAAAGGGAAAATCAGGGATCTGGGAAAGGTGGTGAGTTGCAGAAAGGCACTCGGGTACCATGCACAGAGGGAACTGTTTTGTATCTTGATTATTGTAATTATAACACTGCATATAATTACTAAGTTTTATTAAATTATACACTTAAAATAGGTGAAATTTAATGTATGTAAATTATACCCCAAAGCTAGAAGTTGCTACAAATTATAAAACTGCTGAACATTAGTCTTTCTTGTATTTTCGAAAAGGTGAATGAAAAATCTTAGAATGAATATTTTTTTTAGAGACTGTTTGCATTTTCTAAAGAACTATTCATTTTATTTTGAAGTATCTGTGTGTGTGGTGTGTGTGTGTGTGTGTGTGTGTGTGTGTGTGTGCACGTGGTGTGAGTACAGGTGCCTATGGAGACCAGAGGAGGGTGTTGCATCCCCTAGAGCTGGAGTTGCAAGCAGCCACGAGCTATCTGATGTGGCTGCTAGGAACTGAACATGGATCCTCTACAAGAGTAGCATGCACTCTTAACAGCTGAGCTAGCTCTCCAGCCCTGTTAGAATTGTTTCTAAGGGGAATTAATACAGACGCTATTGAGACATCTCCATACACCAGTATACTATCAAAGGTGCAAAGCAGGAAGCCAGAGGGATGTAGAATAATCTGTATCCTTTCAGAAATTATAGGGAGGTTACATCAAAACCATCATGAAATCCCATGAGAATTTCAGGTGTGCTGTTACTGGAGTCCTAGAAGACAAGACTGACTGGGTGTAGGGATAGAGGTAGACACATTAGGTCCAAAAAGGAAAGGCAGAAAAAGGATTGTAATCCTAAGTAGCTATGAACTTCAGAGAAGAAAGCAGACAGAATGATCATGGCCACTACAAAAGATACTCATATGGGAAGATGGACACTCCACGAAACCATCCTTACCTTATGCTAAAGTAGGAAATAGATGGTTTTGTGTGGTGTCCATGAGTACTGAAGCATCAGGGTACGATTTCTGTAGCACAGATGTGATGAGCATCTCATATAAACACGTTTTTCAAACCACTAGTAAATGGTGCTCCCTCTCCTCTCGACTTCTTTTGAATTGTCAGCGTCCCACGAGACCAATCGAGTTCTTTATGCCTTCTGGTATACTTCTGGCTTCTGACACATAGAAGATAAGCACAGTCGCCAAATGAATAAAATCACTAACAAATTATTTTTGGGGGGGGTATTTAAAAAAAGTAGCCTATAAATCAGAAAGTTTCCTTATGGCATCTTCACATTAACACACACACACACACACACACACACACACACACACACACACACACACACACACACAAACAGCTGTCTTCCTAAAGGGTATAAGAGATAGTTTATTCTGGAGCCATTTTGGTAACCATGGCCTGGGAACACAAATTGAGGTTACTACGACTTTTATTTTCCAACATGGAAGCAGTTTCGTGAAGTTTTTATACTTTTAAAGAACAAAAAAGTCATAGATTGAAAAAGCAAGCCAGGAGGTGCTACTGCCGCTTCTAGTAGTTTCCAGGCACTGGGGGGCAGCTGGGACCGAGCAGTCCTGAGGCTGTGGCAGCGGCTGCTTGGGAACGGGTATCAGTGAGGGATGAGTGTGCTGATGGCCAAGTGGGGTGAGGGAGATCCACACTGGCTCTTGAAGGAGTGGACAGATCCCACCAACTTCAACCACTGGCACTGGACAGAAAGGGATGCTTCAAATCGGTCCACAGAAAAGCTGAAAACTCTGTTCCTGGCAGTTCTAGTAGAAGATGAGGAGGGCAAGGGTGAAGCAAACTTACTTTCTTTTATGAGTAGACCATCAAACTAAACTGGACAGGTACCTCTAAGTCAGGAGTGCAATACAAAGGACATGTGCAAGTCCCCAGTTTGTCTCCTGAAAACAGTGTGGATGAAGTGGAGATTAGTGTGCGCCTTGCCAAAGATGAGCCTGACGCAAATCTCATGGCCTTAATGAAGGAAGAAGGGGTGAAACGTCTAAAAGAAGCAGTGGGGTTTCCATCAGCACCGTCAAAACAGAGTTCACTCAGGGCATGATTTTGCCCACAGTGAACGCAGTCGGTAGGTAGACCCAGTGGGTAGGCCAGCACTAAAGACTGAGGTATGCCAGGCTAAGTCTGCTCCTTCAAAAAAAGCCAGGCCAAACCTGTTGGTGTCAAAATCCTCACTTGTACTTAACTTTTTTATTTTTCGAGACAGGATTTCTCCGTAGTTTTTTTTTTTTTTTTTTTTTGAACTTAACCTTGTAGACCGGGCTGGCCTCGAACTCAGGGAGATCCGCCTGCCTCTGCCTCCCGAGTGCTGGGATTAAAGGCGTGCGCCACCACTGCCCGGCTCAAAAATCCTCACTTGTAAGATCTCCCTTAAAGAGACCTTCCCGACGTCACCGGACAAGCTCTAAAGAACGTTTGATCACCTAGGAGCTGGTGCAGGCCTTTCCCCAGGCTCCTGCAGCCTTAGGAGGTGCTCCACATGGTTGACGGCAATGTCACGGGAGAGTTTACTGATCTGATCCCTAAGAAACACATCGCTATGAAGTAGCAGTTTTAAGTCATGGCTAGAGGGGCACTTTGCTTCCATCTCCTTGACCTTTGTTGACAAGAACTGAGAGACAGAGCTGTGCATGGAAGGCCAGAGCATCCCTGCTCCTGAGGAAGAGCAGATGGGGCAAGGCTGGCAGCGGTATTTCTTTGAGGGCATCAAACAGACCTTCGGCGGTGGCACTCACTTGTTTTAGGGCCAGCAGCAGGGTTCCAGCCTGTTTGACACTTCGGTCTGGCCCGCTTGTAATGGGCTTGTGATCACAGCATTGCACCATTCCTGGTGCTAACTTGGGGCTGGGCCCCCCCTTCCACATACACCTTGGGTTTGTGCATGTTTTCTGCTGGGTGAGATCTGAGGGTGATTCCTCTTTTATGTGTACATATGCTAAATAAACAGAATTTTAAAAGAAAAAAAGAAAGAAAGTCATAGATCATTAAAATACGATGGTGGGTACATCAGCGAGGTCGGCATAGCTATGATGGGGCACAGACTCCAGAGGAACCTGGTATTTCGAGTCTCTGATGTCCTTGCACCCTCCTGCCGTCCAGTGGGTGCTCAAAAAAAGGCTTATTGAAAGAATGCATTTAGGTTGTTTCCATTGGAGATGACATGCAGCTGTCAGACCCAACTTATAAAATAAACCCAAGGGTTTCCTCAAGAGCTAGGAAGAGGCACTATACGGGGTGATGGTGTCATCACCAAGATACAAAGGAAGTAAGAGCTAGTTTATTCTAGAGCCAGATATGAATAACCACGGCTGAGGAACATAGATGCAAGTTTCCAATGTGGTAACATATGAAATATTTATAGTAACCAAACAAGAAAATCATAAATTAAGACTTTGGGCTTGGCATGATGGCTCAAGCCTTTAATCCCAGCCCTCAGAATGTAGAAGGCAGGTGGATCTCTGAGTTTGAGGCCAGCCTGGTCTACAGAGTGAGTTCCAGGACAGCCAAAGTTACGTAGTATGATCCTTTCTCAAAAACAAATAAACAAGAAAGATTTTAGCAAATAATTATTGCTTCTTTCTGGATTGTTTTGCCTCACTTCTGCAAGGCAGAATAATGAACAACTCCCATAGATGCCCTGGCCAATACTCCCCAGAACCCGTGACTCTCCTACCTTACACAGTAAAAAGAGACTTTGCTAGAATGTGATTAAACGTCTGACTTGGTGAACTGTCATTGCAGGGGTCCTGAGGAGGCAGGAGAGTCGAAGAAAACTGGTAAAGTGTGTCCTCCCAAGGCTTGCATATTTTGTATTCATACCTTGGGCTCACCTGGGGGTACTGACTAGCTGGATCTGAAGGAAGAACTGTGGAGGAGCAGGCAGCTTTACAACTTAATGGCCCTCCTGAGATGCAAAGTCGTAGGTAGTAGGACGGGGATGCCCAGCCTGGCTGCCGCTATCCCTCTCCCAGACTTTGAATAGGAGGGCTGACTGATCCCTTCATTGTGTGGATTCTCTTTCCTTCATCACCTTTGGTCTGCTTGACTAAAATATTAGAATCCATTGGGAGCTCCTTTTTAGAAGCATGTAGATAATTAGAAGATGTTTGCAGAGAAGCCACAAAGACTTGGAGGAGAGCCCATCTGTGGGACAAGCAAAAGCTACAATGATCCCACCATAAGCAGAGATGGCTAAATGATGGTTTAATTGTGATATGTAAGAAACTGGACAGGCAGCAAGCAGGAAAATGGTAATTACCTATTAACAACAGGGGATCGCCACAACGATCCCAGTGTTCAATGGGGTTCTTTGACTGACAGGAGACGCAAAGGGCCCCGGTGTCCATCTTGTTGCATTCCTTCATTTGCTAGACTTTGAAACCAAAGCCAAGCATGACCCCCGAGGAGGTCATCAAATAATGACAGAGGATGCTCTAGAATTGGGGCTTAACCTTGTGCACTGAGAGAGCCATCTCAGTTGGAGGCTGTGCTGTAAGTATAAAGATTTGGGGGCTGCTCCTGGCTTTGGGGTGATTTAAAATAGAAACGGTCTCCTGGGAAGCTACCTGCTCTTGGCTTTGGTCACATGGGTTATACTGGTGGGGGAGGGGGTGCCACACTCATCGAGGGAATACTTAGAATTTGCGTACTTGATCGTAAGCCTGCTATTTAGTTATTTTGAATATTCTTACTAGCATTTTGGAAAATGAATGCATTGAACTCTTCTTCCTCCTAACAGTAAATATAAAACAGTCCAAATGCCTTTTGAAGGAGACTGGCTAAATAAGCCATGGTTTAGTCCTGTCACGAATTTCTACACAGCTCTGAGAGTGAATAAGCTACCGGAACATGCAGCAAGACAGCAGAGTATCTCAAGAGAACGTTTCATAGAACTCCACTTCTAAAAAAGCTCAAACTAAACAGGCTTATTAGTGGCATTGTAAGTCCAGGTCAAGGGCTAGGAAAATGGCTCAGTGGGTGGACAAGCATGAGGATCGGAGTTCGAATCCCCAACACAAATGTAAACCACCCAGCATTGTTGTACTTGCCTGTAACCCTAGCATTTTCTACCCGTGCATGTAGTCTATTAAGCCTTGATGATTTCGGAGAACTAGGCATTCGAAATAGCTGCACCAATAGAGAATCCCTAGAAAAATACTTGCTCTAAAGAGAAAAATGCCTGTTCAGGAATTTGTGTATTTAAACCCCTACTTCCAAACCAAAGGCTATCTATTCTGTATCCTGCTTTCTCGCTGAGCTGGTACAGTCTTTCATGAAAATCCCTGAAGCCAGTATTAGCCCTGTTCCCTCTTGGCCCTTTGTAGTGCTGAAGAATGAAAGAATGGGGTCATTTTCTCTCTCTCTCAAGCAGCAGCTAGCGATAAATAGTAATTTTGTTCGGAGACAGTTTTGTCATGCCGGGCACATTTCCCTGCGGCAGCCTGGAGTGAGCTGCGGTTCAGTTCAAATGGTGTGAAGTAGTTCAAGGCAAGCAGCTGGCCAATCAGAGTTGATCCCACGGAGCCATGGTTTACCCAAAGCCACACTCACTTCCTGCCTTTGGTGATATACAGTCAAACTAACTGGCTGGCTGATCTGAAAAGACTTCACCTTGCTAGACAGTGCAGGGAAGATTTGGCATGGCAGAGCTATCTCTAAAGGGGAGAGTCTGTGTGTGTGTGTGTGTGTGTGTGTGTGTGTGTGTGTGTGTGTGTGTGTGTGTGTGGTGTGCGGTGTGCGGTGTGCGGTGTGCATGTATGGGCACTTGTGTCTGTCTGTCTGTCTCCTTTACATAAGAGAATTTAGGTGATGAGCTATTCTCTAAAGGACAAGGACATTCTCCCCCTCATCACCAACTCCCTTGTCAAGCTGCTTTAGGTTGCCTAATTGTGTTGTGGATATGGTTGATGCTGAGTGCTGGCTTTCCTTCCTAGATTCTGGAACCTTGCCATGGGTAGGCAGAGGATGCCTGTGGGCCCAACCTGCCTCTTAAATGGGCTTCTCTGGGTGGAACTTTTATATAGGAGACACATTTTCATTGCTGGGGCAAAGCATGCCAGGTATCACCTTTCCTGGGAGGGAGAGAGCAGAAGAAAGTCTGCATATGGGTCCTCCTTGACTCTGCGCCATCTTTGCCCCTTAGGACCCGTTGGTATGCCCTTATGCATTTGCTGTAATAAACACTGCCTGGAAGTTCAAGGTGCTGGGTCCTGTGAAGCCTTCTATGAAATCATTGTGCATAGGGTAGTCTTGGGGACAAACATAGGAAACAGTGTTTCAGCTTTTCTTTCTCCTAGCACCAATGTGGTCAGAAGGTACCCAGGTGTGCCGCCGAGGAATCTAGAACAAGGTGGGGAATGGCGAGTCCCTTGGGATCACAGTCATAAATTCGCTGACTCATTGATCCAGGAACCCCACTTTTCGATGTGTTCTGTACCCATTCCCATACCATGTGATGCCCATAAAAGGTGAAATTGTAATCTCCATCCCCAAACTGTAGTAACAAAGCACCAGAATTCTGTTTGTCCTGTGGGAGGTTAGGAGAATTTGGAAAGGTGCAGGCAGCTGTGGGAGAGTGGGGACAGGCAAAAAACATAAAAAGCAGGGTCCCCAGCAAGGCACAGTGGTGCACACCCAGAATCCCTGGACGGAGGAGACAGATCCTGGATGCTTGCTGTCTGTTTGAGGCTACATAGCAAGACTTTTATCTCAAAAACAAAAACCCAACCAAGCAAAATCAAAATAAGATATTCAGTAACAAATCTAGTATCTGATTGTTATCTATGCAATAGCTTTTTTTTTTTCTTTTTGAGACAGGGTCTGCTATCCTCCCGCCTCAACCTCCCAAGTACTGGGAATACAGGTGTACCCCCATCACATGAAGCTTCCCCTGTATTCTTATCATTTTGTCAGTTGTGCCAATTAGAACAATTTTAAAGACTAAATAACAATGGTTAAATGTAAGTGACATGTACCATCATCAAACTAGCATTCTTGGAGATAAGAAGTGCACATTTGCTTGACATGATGGAGCATACCTTTAATCCCAGCATTTGGGAGGCATAGGCAGGTGGATTTTTATGAGTTCAAGGCCAGTCTGGGCTATATAGTAAGTCACAAGATAACCAGAGCTACTTAATAGACGCTGCCTCTAAAGGGGGGGTGCATTCTTCCAACTGTTACCTATGCTTGTACCACAGCACATGATTCAGCCACCTGTTTTAATAACTAAACTTTTGTTGAAACATGACCATGGCCACTCTTTCCATCGTGCTCAGGGCTGCTGCTTTTGTGATAGAATTAATGGTAGAAATGAGAAGTGGTAACAAAGATCATATGGACAGCAAACTTTCAAATATTTCCTATCTGGTTTGGCGTTTTTTTTTTTTTATTATTTTGTTTTCATAAGAAATCGCCTATGTGCTCCATTATTAACTAAAGTATCATTATTGGATGTGTGATTGTATTTTGTTGTTGTTGTTGTTTTTCAAGATAGGGTTTCTCTGTGTAGTCCTGTCTGTCCTAGAACTCACTCTGTAGACCAGGCTGGCCTCCAACTCAGAGATCTACCTGCCTCTGCTTCTGCCTCCCAAGTGATGGGATAAAAGGCATGTGCCACCACTGCCCAGTGTTTTGTTATATTTTTAAACGTTTTTTATTTTCATTTTAAGAACATTGTATTACACTTTTTATTGTTTCTAGATATGTTTAGCAATATGCGTACCACTGCATGCACATGACGTTCAGAAGACAGCTTGAGAGAGCTGCTTCTTTTTTGCCATCTTGTGAGTCCTGGGGATTGAATTCAGATCATCAGGCTTGATAGCAGCTTGCCTTTACCCACTGAATCATCTCCCAGGCCTATTTAGTCATGTGTGTGTGTTCATGGGGTTGAAGACCAACCCTTCTGTCACTAGTTCCATCAGCTAAACTTCACCTCCTGCAGGCTCTACGACCTCCCAAAAGCACACTACCAGCTGAGGACCAAGTATTCAAAGCCATGGGCCCTCAGAGGGAGGGCATTTTATATTCAACCCAAAACAATCATGGTGTTGATGACTTTACCACTTCTATGCAAGGGGAATTGCTAGCTTTATTGTCTTAATATTTCGATGACTGTTAGGAGAATCCAGAATAATCGATTGCACTTAGCTTTAAGCTGATTATACTCAATTGTTCCATCATGCATTTGTTTATATTTACAGTGCACTCATGCATACATCAGCCTCCAGGAAGTGACTCTGTGCCCAAAAGAACTGAGAGTGTACAGCAATACATGATTATGTCCAAATGAATGGGGCAGGAGATTGGCGGTGCTACAAGCGTTCCCAGAATACTGGAGTTGTAAAGAAAGGACTGGGGGACATCCAGAGAGCTCTGTCCCTGACAATCTTTCTAATCAGCCCTTTTTTTCTCTAATTTTGTTAGAACACGTTCCAAGAAACGATCGTCTCATTACTATACCAGCGCTTTACTTATTTCATTCACATCTGTTTGTATGCATCATTTTGCTGGTTTGAGACAGTGTGTTGCTATACAGCCCTGTATGTCCTGGATCTTGTTATGTAGTCCAGACTGACCTCAAACTCATAGTATGCCTCTTGCTGAAACTATAGGTATGCACCACCATGCTTGCCTGTGAATGTGTGTGTGTGTGTGTGTGTGTGTTGTGTGCGTGCATGTATTTGAAATAGGATCTCATGCAGTCTAGTTTGGCCTAGAACTCACTGTGTAGCTGAGGATGCATCTGAACTCTTAATCCTCTTGCCAGCGCCTCCCTAGTGTTAGGATTATGGGCATGAGCCAGCATGCCCTGACTTCCCTTTATATTCTTTCTTTCAACATCTTTGTCACTTTTTGCCTTTTGAGAAGTGGGATGTGTATGTGTGTGCTCCGGAAGTGTATGTTGGATGTCTTTTACAATCTCCTTCCATCATATTAAAATGGTGACTTACAATTGCTATTGTATTTGGAGTGGATTCTCTCCTACCTTGTTTGTTTCTTTGTTTGGGTTTCTGTTTTGTCTGCCCCACGATGTACCCTAGACTGGCTAGTCCGTGCGCTTCCAGTTAATTCTCTTGTCTCTGCCTCCCATCCTGCCTCAGGAGTGCCAGGAATCCAGATGTGTGCCACTACACCTGGCTTTTTATAAAGGTCCCAGGTTGAATTCAGGTAGTCAAGCTGCACAGCAAGCTCTTTGATCCACTGAGCCATCTCACTGACCCCCACCTTATTTTCTTTCTTTTTTTTTAAATTTTTTTCCTACCTTATTTTCTGAGACAGGGTTTCTTACTGAACCTGAAGCTCATCAGTTTGGCTCCATCAGATGGCCAGCCAGCCCCAGGGACCCTCCTGACTCTGTTTCCACAGCAGGGCAGTAACAGGCCTATACCTGCCAGATCAGGCTATTTACATGGGTACTAGGGTCAGGCCTTCGGTCTTCATGCTTGCACTCCAAGTGCTTTACCAAGTGAGCCAGCTCTCCTGCACCTTTGGACTTTTCTCTTAGGTTTCTGTATTACTGACATTCTCTTACACACCCTTTCTATCCCAGGGGAGTGCCCTTTCTGAGGTCCATTTAAATATGATCATAGGATTATGCTTTCATAAGCCAATAAGGCTACCATAAGACAAGCCCCTCTCCATCCAGGATAGCCTCCACAATCAGAAAGATGAGTCCCAAGGCAAAATTTTGTGAGGCTGTTTGGGGTGTAGAAGAGCTGGTCAAGGGACATTCGTAAGATGCAACAGAAGTTGGAGTCGCAGGAAATGTGTTTGAAGTTCTTGATTTTTCTGGAGGGGATGGTAACTGCCTTAATATCTTTGTAATGGCCATTGAATATTCATGTAGTTCTAGGCTTAGATATAGGAAAAAATGTAGGTGTTTCTTTTCTACTTCACCTTTGATGTCTTGAAACAAAGGTGGTTCAAAACTTGCAGCAGAGTCTGGGGGTGTAGCTCAGTCGGGGTGTATCTGCCTAGCACATACAAAACTCTGGGTTCCATGGCCAACACCATTTCAAAACAGAGTGATAGGAAATTCTAATGAACAATTAATATTTAAAACACTGTTTTAGTAAAGTTACTTGGAAAAGAACCTTGATAGACAGTGAATGTTAAAGTCATCATTTGGAGGGCCCTTTTGGCTTTACTACAAAGTCCAATATTGGGAATTACTCATTTGGCATGATCTATAGGGGCCATTTTCTAATGCAGTAGCATTAATCTCCTTGCAGCTGAGTGGCTAGTGGATTAGCAAACACATTTCCTGTAAAGAGATGGCTATGGAGAGGGCCTGAGTAAATGCTGAGAAGGGGGCTGAATCGAACCATAATTCATATATTCAATCTATGGAAAATGAAATGTAAATGGGATTAGTACTGAGTTAGAATTTAGATAGGGCGTTTATACATTTCTTTGAGAAATAATACACTGGAATCTATAAAGACCAGAGATCCTTATTTGTAGAAAGGAGATTTTGAGAGACAAAGTCATTGGCAAATAATACAATGTAATTTCAGAAAATTTAACTGTATTTATTTAATGTGTTATTGATGATTGTTAGGTTTTTTGAAAATTACCTTTTCTTCCATTTTGTCCCTCATTTTTAGCATTATTGCAGATTGAACCCAAGGCTTTGTTAAAAGAGGCAAGAGTTTAAGCCTCAAGCTACATCCACTGCCCCTTTAAAAGATGGTGTGGCATGGGCTACTTAAGACGTTGTCTCAAGAAAAAGTGGTGGAATGCTAATGACTTAAATAAAACACTCATAACTAGTTGGCACCTGCAATCTAAGTGACAGTTAAAAATCGATGCAAAGAAAAATCAGTTTTGCACTCTCAATCTTTGCAGGGAAAAATAAACTCTACCTTCTGCGTGTACTGGAAGCATTTGGACTGTTGGAAGAGGGAAGATGGAAGTCTATTTCTTGCCAATGAACAAAACTCCTGTGAGCTGGAACTTGGCAATTTTTCCTAAATAAATAGACTTGGAAGCCTTTCAAGTGCTCAGCTTTCTGCTGTGAAAAAAGAGACTATCCTGGCTAATAGCAGGAGACACTTGAGTAAATGGAGGCAAACTAGATCCCAGCTCTTGCTCTCTCGGTGTTGCTTCATGTTAAAACAATGGAGAAACTTAAATGGGCAGGCAAGATGGCTCAATGCATAAAGGTACTTGTAACTGTGCCTGACGACCTGAGTTTGATCCCAGGGACCCACGTGGAAAAAGCTGAGAACTGATTCCCATGAATGCATACACACACACACACACACACACACACACACACACACACTTCATAGATACAACACCAGAAATATAAGGAACAAAGGGGATAATAGATGCATCGGCATTTTTATCAAAATTTAAATCATTTGTATTGCAAAGGATACTATCAGAAAATAGACATGCAATCCACGAATTAAAAGAAAATATTTAAAAGAGAGTGAGTGTAGAGCTTGGCAGAGTGGCACATGCCTTTAGGGCCGACACTCAGGAAACAGAGGCAGTCAGATCTTTGTAAGGTCAAGGTCAGCCTGGTCTACATTGTGAGACCCTGTCTCAGTAGAATTGAATCTATGAGACTTGCATCAAGAATGTATAAAAGGAGCTCACAATTGGCAACTCAGAATGAAAGTAAAAGATTTAATACAACACCCCTAAAAAGATACACAGAGAAGTGCATGAAAACATGTCCTTTGGGACCCACAGAACAAAACCACAATGAGATATCACATCATACCTGCCAGAATCAAACATACAGAAAAGAAGTGTTGATGAGGGTGTGGAAAATTCAAAACTCTCACACTACTGGTGGAAATGGAAAAAATGTGTAGGCTAGCCACTTTGGAAAACAGCCTGGCAGACTCTCAAATGGCTAAACATAGAGTTCCCATATGGCCCAAATATTCTTCCCACCTCTAGGTATATACAACAAGGAGAATTGAAAACTTGGTTCACACAAAGGCTTATCTGTAATGCTAATATTAATGATAGCCCAAAAGTCAAAACTCAAATGAAGGAACAAAATTTGCTATGTACTGCAATGGAATGTGACACAGCAATCAAAAAAAAAAACATGCTAAGTGTGGGTGACCTTTAGAAATCACGCTAAGTGAAAAAAGATGAGAAATTATGCTAAGTGAAAAAACGCCTGCAGTGTTTTTTTAGTTGCATGTTAAGTGTCCAGAAAAGGCAATTTTATAAAGAAAGTATTGCTTCTTTGTGTCAGGACTAGCAGGAAGGGTAGGGGCTGAGTGCTGGTGGGATTAGGCTTTCTTTTAGGGGGAATAAAAACATTCAAAATCAGATCATGGTGCCAATTACAGTAAGCAGAAAGCTGGGAATGTGTTCACAACAGTGTATGCAGTTCGGTGAATTATAAGGTATGTCTGGACTACCTTAGAAAAGCTGTATTTAGTTGGTTTTGTTTAAAAATGGGCTCTGGCTCTAACTACACATCATAACCAGCAAGAGAAATAAGTTGGGTAAATGTTAATAGCGCATGAATCTGGGCTGTGCCCACTGACTCATATTTTAATGCAGGCATAATGAATCTCTAATTATTGCTCCTGTGTCGCTGAGGCTGATGTGTTTGGATAGATCTTTTTGACCATGGACATAGTTGTTCTTTAATCAGGTCAATAAAACAATTGCTGCTGACAGATGGATGTGTTCCCTGTTCCACAGTGAGGTCGTGTGGGGCCCCCTGGGCTTCACAAACCATAGGTGGAAAATGAAAGCTACTTAGCAGCATTTCTATCTATTGAGCTCTAGGGATACAATGCATTAGATACATAAATGTGCACTGCATTGTTTGCCAAATTCCATCTGGTAATGAAATGATATTTGCTTAACATTTTTTTGTTTTGTTTTAGCTTTGTGTGAGAGACAGACAGACAGAGAGAGTGAGCAAGTGAAAGCTAGACAACACCCTTGGGTGTCATCCTCAGGGATGCCGTCTACCTTATTTGAGATAGCATCTCTCATTGGCCCAGATCTCATCAATTAGGCTACACTGGATGGCCAGTAGGCCCAAAGATTCTGTCCCTACCTCCCCAGGGCTGGATTAAGAAATGGGCACCACCACTCCTGTCTTTTTTTATGTGAGTTCCAGAGATTAAACTCAGGTCCTTATGCCTGCAAACCAAGCACTTTATCAACCGAGATACACACACAGACACACACACACACACAAACACACAGAGCCCTCTTCATTTGTTTTGAGATGGGGTAAAGAGGATCTTGTTATGTTACCCAAGCTATTACTGAACTCCTGGATTCAAGTGATCCTCCTGTCTCACCCTTGCAAGTATCTGCGACTATAGTACATGCCTGAATACTTAACAGTTCCCGGATAGAGATGATGGTGTGTGGTTATTTTGTTACTTAAGATAGAGAAATTACACGGTAATTTTCAAATCAAAGGGCATAAGTTTCTATGACATGGCACCAGAGGGGGGGGAA
Organism: Microtus ochrogaster; assembly: GCF_000317375.1. Classification (NCBI taxonomy): domain Eukaryota; kingdom Metazoa; phylum Chordata; class Mammalia; order Rodentia; family Cricetidae; genus Microtus; species Microtus ochrogaster. The sequence continues at coordinate 43,294,738 of NC_022026.1, read as the reverse complement.
ACATAGAGAAATCTTAAGGAACTATAAGCCTGACATACATAAAAGATAATGTATTATAATGAGATACGTTGGGGGAACATAGACAGTGAGAACCAAATCATGGTTTCACACGCACCACGACCCTTGAGTTGTACCTTGAAATTGAAGAGACATATATCAAGTTGGAAGGCAAGGAAGAGTGAGAAGAAAACAGGTCCAAGAAGCAGAGGCCAGAGGATGCACGAAGGTTAACTGTGAGGGGCCCTGGCAGTGGAGCAGACACTCTTGGTTTAGCAGAGAAAAGGGTAATTCGTGTGTGCCACTGATAGACAGCCTGGTCTCATGGGAAATATTTTCATTGCAGATGAGGGGGAAAACTCCATGAAAATGTTCATTTTGGGAAAATAAAGTTTGATTTTTAGTTTCAGGTAGGCAATTGTGGAAATCGCAATTGGCCACTGTTGATGATACAAGTCTGAGGTTGGAGAAGGTAAAAGAAAGGAGTAAAGAGGGATTTGAACTACTGACCTCCTGGCCCACATCTCTTTAGTACTAATGTGGATGAGTTATGGTTGATACATCTTTTATAGAGAGCATGCATGCGCAGTATAGAGGGACATTGTCTACCTTGAATGGTTGTTCCAAACTATATATTATATGGTGGTATGGGAATATATTACTGCAACCACTAAGCAGATGTTGAACTACACCCATGGAAGTAGAAGCTAGCTAACTTCCCAATGCGGCTTAGCTGGTAAGTGGCAGAGCTATGATTCTAAAGTGTTGGGAGTAAAGATGCCTTTGATGAGGAGAGCATTGGGGTGGGGGTATATGGGAGGCATCTGATGGGGTTAGGGATCAAGAAGAGCAATGTAATCCCAGCACTAAAGAGAGGTAGAGGCAAGGAAGAACTTTATAAATGTAGGGCCAGCCTAATCTACATAACTAGTTACAGGCCAGCCAGGACTACATAGCAAGACTATGTCTCAAAAATCCCCAAATGGAAACCAACAAGATGGCTCAGCGGGTGAAGGTACTTGCTGCCAAGCCTACTGAGCTGAATTCAATCCCAAGGACCTACATGATAGAGAGAGAATAGCAATTCCCACAAGGTGTCCGCCTCCATGCACTGCGGTATGCATACACACACGTACCCAAATAAATAGAAGTTTTAGAAATTTGTTTTTCACCAAAATGTACAAATAACAAAAAGAGAAATGTGGGGCTGGAGAGACAGCTTAGCAGTTAAGAGCACTTGTTGCTCTTGCAGAAGACCCACATGGCAGCTTACAGTTGTCTGTAACTCCAGTTCCAGGAGATGTAATACCCTCTTCTGACCTCTGCTGGTACCAGGCACACATGTCGTGTGCATGTATGCATGCTGGCAAAACACCCATACACATAAAATAAAATAGCCTTAAAATTTTTTTTAAGGAATTAAAAGTGAACAAATCACAAAAAAAAAAGAGGAATGGTTACATGTTGCTCTTTGTGGAGGACCCAGATTCCGTTCCCAGCCCCACAAAGCAGCTCACAACTGTCTATAACTCCAGTTCTAGGGGATCCAGTGTCCTCTTCTGATCACCAGGCATGTATGTGGTGCACATATATACATGCAGGCAAAATACTTGTACACACACAATAAATCTTCAAAAATTTTTTAAAGGAATTCAACCTTGCATACTTTGAGTTTAGAAGGCTATAATATATTTAAATGGAAGTATGTGTAAGTATACGCATGTGTGTACAGCTTGTTCCCACGATTTTATGTACATGGGAGCACATGTGCACTCACAAATATGTTTATTACATATCAATGCATATATTATGCCTATTTATGTATCTATGCATGCATATGTAATGTAAGTGCCAACATATATATATACGCAGACACTTTCATTTAAAGATGTATTTATTTTATTGAAAATAGATTCTTTTCTCATATAATATATCCTGACCGTAGCTTCCCTTCCCTTCACTCCTCCCAGACCTCCCCATCTCTTCTCCCCCAGATCTGTCCCCTTTGAGTCCCTTCAGAAAAAAGCAGGCCTCCAAGAGACAGCAACGAAGCAAAATATTTTAAAGCCTTTTAAATTCAACATATTCTAAGTTAAATTTATCTTCCCTGTCCTAATTAGACTCTGTATCTTTTCATTCCCATGTCAGCTGACATGTTGTGCATGTGGATGTTCGGTAAATAAAAGAATGGAGTTTAGAAGAGAAATCTTGTCCTCAGATCTGGAGTGGAGGCGCTGGGACAAGGAAGAATCATTTGACTCCATAAGAAAAGGTGATTTTGCGTGTCTTACACATGCAGAGATGGACGCTAGGGAAAATAAAGGGGGTAGTCCAACCAGAGAAGGTTGCCACGGGGAGGGGGAGCAGAATTGCCTCTCCATGGGTAGCTAGCTACTCCAGGTATAACTCAGCTGAAAGTGGGAGCCTAAGAGCCATCAGCTGAGTGTTTGGCGAGGATTTTTCAATGTCTGATTGGCTCTACTCTGCACCGAGCAACACATGAAGACCACTGACATTCTCTCATAGAAGAGGCTAGGGAAGGTCATTAGACACGCCAGTCGATCCCTCCTGCACTTCCCAGCCATTAGTGTGTGATTCTGCACTAAATATATGTGCCGTCATGGTCTCTGGACATGCTAGAGTATAGAAATGTACCCCAGCTTTGTAGCTATGGGGAAGTCTCCAGCTTCATGGAGCAGCTGCTGTGAGTGCACCCCCTCGCCCAGGCTTTGTAAAGAATGCGCAGTGAACTCATTGGTTTCCCAAGTTGGATTGGGGTGCAATTGTACTTTGGGTAGCTGAGGGCCTGGACCCTCTGTAGAGGCGGCCACCCTTTTAAGGACTCCCTCGTGGCTTTGAGCTGCCATTAAAAGCTAAGAGGTCTTTAAAGAATTCATTCTGAGTCAGATAAATCTCCATTTTTTCTTTCCAAACTGAGAATCAGTCCTTGAGAGAATTAATATTTCATGGCATGGGCCATGAATCATTTCTTTTGCTAGTCCTAGAAGTTTACTTGCTTGTGTGTGTGAGCTCGTGGGGGCGGGTATATGATCACATGTGGGGAGGTGTCCATGCCCAAGTGCAGAAGGCAGAGGAGGAAGTCAGGTGTCCTACTGTCATATTCCTTTAAAGCAAGATCCCTCGCTGACCCTGAAGTCCTAGTGATCCCCCTGTCTCCACCCCACCGCACCACTGGTGCTACAGCCCTCCCTGGCTTTTTGCATGGGTTCTGCGATCTGAATTCAGGTCCTCATGATTGAGCAGCAAAGGCTCTGGCTCACCGAGTGCTCCTCAAATGACATTTTTGTGACCTTTCAAATGGGTTAGATCTGTTGTGTTTTGGGAGTCTCCTTAGGAGAAAGCAAGCGTGAAATGATTGCTGGCCTTCCACGGGCAACCCCCAGGCTAACACAGCCCATGTTGCTTTCCTTTATCGTTTCCCCTCATTATTCATGGAGATGGGAAACAGGTAACTACATATGACAGGGCTGTCCCCTCAATGCATTTCTTCTTTTTGTCAATTTCTCTGGGCAGAGGATGCTGTTGATACTCTGTAACAGGATTATGAAGGAAGGACTGGCGGTTGATAATTATTATTTTTTAATCAAGGAATTGAATTGCAATTTAACGACAAGAGGGAGGCCGTTTATCACCTAGTGGCTGAATAAATACTTTCTAATAAGTTCCTAAGCCATCTGAGAGGACGCTTGCTTGAAGAAAATTGAAAAACATATGAGCTGTTCAGAGGGAGTGCAGATCATTGAATTTCAGACACTGTTGCTAAGAGCTGCCTGGTGGTTCCCCTCCCCACCCAGGCCCTGGTTTTTAAAAAGCAGAAGTTTAAAAGCCTCTTTTGTGTGTGGGGGTGGGGGTGGGGGTGGTGGGATATGCTAATTGGTGGCACATTTCCCATCAGAGTCTTTTTTAGTCCTGTCATAGCTGAGATATGAATGATGATAGAGAGGAGAGGCAGCATCCCGAGGGCTTGGAGGCTCCTTATTGTACCAAGACAAAGGGGATGAATCCAGTGGCAACTCAGTCACCCGGGAAACCCCTCAGGTCTGCAGGCTGCCCAGCACCGGGTGGGTTCTCATTGGTGTGTTTGGCCCACCCTCCCCAGACGCTGCCTCCTGTCATCTTTCCTCCATGGCATCATCCTCTAGGGGACTGTCCAACCTCTTTCAAGAGAGACTTTGTGCTTTAAATTAATAAACAAGCCAGGACGGGGGCGGGGAGGATGGGAGAGAGACTGGGGTCAAGCTTCCATGTCCTAGACAGGCATTGCCAAGGGGAAAAAGAGAAAGAACTCAGTAGTTTGGAATGATACCACCAACCTCATGATACTATGGCAGTAACTTAGTTCTTCAAAGCCTTGGCTTGTCATGGTTTCATAGTGTGAGTTATATTTATCTTAATTGTCAATTTACCAGTAAGTTTTCTCACCAGATAACCGTATATGTAGCTCAGTTTTTATATTCGATACTTTCACTTTTATTTACTTATTTTGAGGTAGAGTCTGCCTATATAGCCTTGCCTGACACAGAAGTCACTGTGATCAAGCTAGCTTCAGATTCATTGGAAATCCTCCTGCCTCTGCCTCTCCAGTGCTGGGGATCACAGGTATGTCCCACCACACCTGGCTTAGATTTTTTTTTTGATTTTTCAAGACAGGGTTTCTCTGTAGCTTTGGAACCTGTCCTGGAACTAGCTCTTGTAAACCAGGCTGGCTTCGAACTCACAGAGATCCACCTGCCTCTGCCTCCTGTGTGCTGGGATTAAAGGCGTGCGCCACCACCACCGGGCCTGGCTTAGATTTTTTTTTATAAGGCACATTTCGCCAGGATGTCTGCACAGAGTGAGATGTGGAGACTCCTATAGTCCACAATAGAAAACCAACATGTTTTCCTTCCTTCTCAGAATGGCTGATTTTTATCTGTGAAAGTGCATCGATTTAATTCCTTGTGGAGACATTTTAGCTAGGCTGCTTTTTAAATATGTGGATTTTTAGTAATGGAAGAAGAATGCATTCATGAGCAAGCAGCCATTAAGACAGGCAAAAGTGCTTCTCAACTGAAATTTCACAGGACTCATTGGAGGCTGTCTTTGCATTTGTCATGCGTACTTATGGCATATTCTATGTAGGTCACAAATGTTAGCTGAATTCTTGGTTTGTTTTGGTAATATTGATGGCAGTATGCTTTATGTGTGAAACAAAAATATAGGTTTATTGTCTTAATTGCAGTAGTTGCTAATGTTATTTTTTTTTAATGAGGGCTGAAGAGCTGACTCAGCTATTAAGAGCATGCACTCTTGTTCTTCCAGAGGATCTAAGTTTTGGTTCCCAGTACCCATGTTGGGGGGGCCATAACCACCTAAAACTCCAGCTCCAGGTCATTTGATGTCCTTTTCTGGGCTACATGGGTCCTTACAGTCACATGCTCACAAACACACATACATATACACATAATTAAAAATAATAATGATTTTAAAGTAAAGCACTTGACTGTATCTTTTGATTCCTTGGGTTTTATGTTATGAAGTTAAAAGCATGATAACTCTGCACTATGGAATTGGGAGTTGCACTCACACATACTGTTTTGGTTAACGGGCCACATGAGTGAGAGTGGTCCCATAAGATTGCATTACATAAGGCAGTCCAGTTGTCTTACTCTTTAGAAGTACACTTGATCTCACGACAAAGGACTTGCTTAGCCATTCAGTTCTTGGAACATAGACCTTCTTTGCACAACACACGACTGCAGCTTTGGCCCCATCCTTTCGTAGGTAGTAATAAGGACCAGAGCCTGTTCGCTTCAACCCCTTCACTCTACAAAGAAGGCACTCACTTCTGCACGCGGGTGTTAATTGGTTGAAACTATAGGTTTCGTGTTTTACTTAAATTAAGGCTGGCGTTTCTTCTGTTTGGTGATCTGTTTACTTGCATGGAGAGCATACTTTAAGACTTCAAGTCACAGCCTGAGAACAGCAGTCATATTTCAAATGGTTGAAATTGTAGTGGGGTCAAGGAAATCAAAGTGAAAAAGCAAGTCAGAAACCAAATATGCCACTATTCCTATATGTTAAAAATAAAATGCTTATGAGATCACATAAAAAAAAAAGAAAAAGCAAGTCAGCCACCTGTTAGTGATTCAAAGTACCACCTGCCAGTGGGTGCATGTCCAAGCTTTAGCCTGCACAGATCACAACATTGTGTGTGTGTGTGTGTGTGTGTGTGTGTGTGTGTGTGTGTGTGTGTGTGTGTGTAGAGGTATCTATAGGCGCTATAAGGGGCAAGTTTGAGAGCCATATTAATCTAAGTAGCATCTTGCATTTGGTTCTGAGTCAGCTTTGGCATGGCCCTACTGCTCTAATTCAAATCACAGGAGCTTGGGGGTAGCAGCCAGGCGTGGTGGTGCAGGAGTGTAATCCCAGTGCTCAGAAGGCAGAGGGAAGAGGAATTCTTTCAAACTCAAGGTCATCCTGGTCTATATAACACATTCCAACAGCCAGGGTTATGCAAGGAGACAGACCTGTCTCAAAAAAAAAATTGAATGCAATGAAATCATGAGCACATATTTCTATGGACTAATTTCTGGATTTCCCCCTATGAAACGTATTAAGCATGAAGGTAACAGGCTTGACAGTCATCTAATTTCTTTTTAATATTTTCTCTAGTGCTAGCAGAACTAGTGGGAAAAAATAAGTTACATTTTCGCAACTAATATTAACTATTTTACATAATTCATGAGTTGACTGATCTGTCCTTGGGTGTGAACATGAGTTACCCAGAGCTTCCATCTGTAAACCTGGCAGAGACGGTACACATCAGGTCCTCTAACTTACACTCCGGATTAACACAGACCAGCTGCTGAACACCTGCTTAGAGATAAAACTGGTTAAAGAGGTTTAAATCATCACAGTGGAGTCCTGTCATCCCAGGCCTTAAGATGCTGAGAGGCAGGGGGAGTGTCACAACATTGAAGACCAGCTATGCTATATAGTGAGACTATGCCTCACAAAACCAAAACGAAACAGAGAAGGAAGTAAACATCTTAAATTCTCTAAATATATTAGTACTTCATTTTCTAGCATAGTGTCATGTTTCTCTGTCAATCCTTAGCATCAAGTGCTTAAAAAGAAAAAAAATGGCTTCAAACTCATATTTGGGTCCGAAATTTGAAGAATTACCCAAAACAAGAACTTGCTTTTTTGTTCCATTAGCCCAAATATCTTTTTTTTTTTTTTTGGATTTTTCAAGACAGGGTTTCTCCGTAGCTTTTGGTTCCTGTCCTGGAACTAGCTCTTGTAGACCAGGCTGGCCTCGAACTCACAGAGATCCGCCTGCCTCTGCCTCCCGAGTGCTGGGATTAAAGGTGTGCACCACCACCGCCCGGCTAGCCCAAATATCAACAAGTGTTTCTTCTTGGGCTGTATTCTTACAGCAGCTTAGATTCTTTGAGCACCTTATCATCTTAAGTGCTTAGAGATACTTCATATTCTCTTAAAGCAGCCATTCTCAGCTAGAAGCAGGCTAGCCCTGTGTGCTTCAGTAAAGCTATTTGCCTTTCTAACCATTTGCTCTACAGAAAGGCACACAAATGTGCCTAGCGACCTTTTCTTAACTGTGTGCATTCTTTCTGCTCATAGCCCACTGCCTCTGCCTTGTACTTGGCTTTGGTTTCCATGAGTGGGCGGAAAATATAAGTGGGCTCTCAGCTGGGAGCTGAGATTTGTCCATAATCCAAGTTTGTACCCTGAGAGTAGGTGGACCAGGTGACCATTATCCATCCATTATGTTCTGGCGGAGGCGGGTTGACAAGCTCGGTCCTACAGCTCACTGCCTTCGTGAAAAAACATTTCACACCCAGTTCTAGTCACCTATGCACCATAACAACTACCTCTCGTGGAGGGTTCCTGGGTCTCCTAGAAAGCCTGTAGCTTGCATTCATTCACTTAATCCTACGACGTGGTTTACCAGAGTTTTATTTTAAAAATAAATTGGCCAGCTGTAGTGGTGCACGCCCTTAATCCCAGTATTCAGTAGGCAAAGGAAGTCAGATCTCTGTGAGTTTGAAGCCAGCCTGGTCTACATAGTGAGTTCCAGGACAGCCAGGACTATCCAGTAAGACACTGTCTTGAAAATGACAAAACAAAGATCATGGAGTATTGATCTCCAAAGATTTATGCTGTCTTTTTCACAGTGCTCTGCTTTGGCCCAACAGGGTTTGATTTTTGAAAAGTATTTTGTAGAAATGTATTAAACCTGGGTTTTGCAAAGAATGTGTATTTGGGGAAGAATTCTCTTTACCAAGCATAGACGTCGTAGATTTGGTACTTGTGCCTTACTCCAAGAGAATGCTTGGTAACTATGTGTCAGATAAAAACAAGAGCATTGGACTGTAGTCAAGAAAACTGAACTCTCTAGTTTTGCCTTGTCCTGACTACAGGCTGGGGAAGGAGAGAAGAAGCTTACCTGCTCTTAAATTTTTGTTCCTGTTTTGGATTTTTGTTGTTGTTTTGTTCTGTTTGGTTTGGTTTGATTGGGTTTTGTTTTGTTTTGAGACAGGGTTTCTCTGGTGTAACAGCCCTGGCCGTCCTGAAACTAGTTCTGTAGACCAGGCTGGTCTCGAACTCACCAAGATTTGCCTGCCCCTGCCTTCCGAGTGCCAGGATTAAAGGTGTGCTCTACCACCGCCCAATTGTGTGAGGATTCTTTGTACATCACGTGTGTTTAAAATGAGATCAGAAGAATCGTGCAAAGTTCTCACAGTTTTCTGTGAAGAAATTCTAAATTGATTCCCGTGTCTTTACTTCACATGAACAGGTGGTAAAATGAAGGTTTCTACCCTGCCCTCTCGAGGCTGGAGGTGATTTTTCCACATCCATAGCATAAACCAAATACAGAGATGAGTGATGGAGAGCTAAACACCTTACTCTGAATTGACAGCTACCATCTCGTAGCCACTTTGAATGAACCGTCGCCTATTCTTTTTTCACTGGAGTTTATAACTTAGTGATGCTGCCAACAGCAAGCTACCCTCCCCCAAACATTTGCCGGGATTTTGCCAAATGCTTTGAAGTCAACACAGACATCAGCCATCTGCCTGATTCTATTGTTATAAATCTGCGTGTTGACAGCTTACTGGGTTAGGCCTCCACAGGTAGGGCTAGCTACAGAATTTTCAGAGCTCAGTGCAAACTGAAAATGTGGTCTGTTTGTTCAAAGTACAGAGGAAGCGGCTGGAAATGGTAGCTTAATTGGTAGACTGCGTGGCATGTACAAGGACATAGGTTTGGTCCCCAACATTGCATGAATTATGTGTGATTGTGCATGCCTGCAATCCCAGCATACCAGAGTAGAATACATAAGACCCTGTCTCTAAAGAAAGGATTTCAAGTCCTTGATATCAAAGGTTCTTTTTGAGATAGGGATAGGATACATGATGCATACCCACGAAGCTAGCTCTGTTTTTGTGATTTCTGACATGAAGAAATCCAATTGCGTTTGAAAAAAAATTGGAACTAGAGGCAAATCTAATTTTATTGTAGATCTGCAGGTGTTAACAAGTGTCCCCACCCCCAGCTTCCAGAAGCAAATTCCATCTATCTGTTAAAGAGGAAAAATACTCTTAGAGGCATGCTTTCTTTTAATCTCGTGGCTTTTTTCATATCATCCCCACTTATGTATGAGGTATTCTGTCCTTGGGCATCCTCTTCAGGTAGGCCTCCCTGGGAATGGTTATGGGGGTGGTTAGGACAAGATCAAAGAGTGGCCGAGGGCTGGGAAGGACTGAGGACGGAAGTGTCTGTAGAAATCTGATTTCTACAAGGGCCCAGAGGTGAAGCCGAGCATAGTGGCTCAAGCCTGTAATCTCAGCACCCAGAAGGCAGAGGCAGAAGGATTGCCAGGAGTTCCGTTTCAGCCCAGGCTAGAGTGAAAGCCTCAGAAAACAACCCTAAACTATAAAGTATGTGGGGGGCCCTCAAGGACAAGGAAAGATCTAGTAGGATATGCGATCACCCACTAGTCCTTCCTCTGCACCACTCTGCCATGGGACTGTATGACAGTAGTGGGAGCATGAAAACCTTCCAAAATAGAAATAGCATTTTGTCAGTACCAAGTAGGAGGCATGGTGAGGCTTTGCAGCATCGTGCTAGGTTAACAATAGCCCAGTGGAGGATGCTCCTGCATGAGTTCTTCCCATAGCTGATGGAAGTCAAGGCTCAGGCAAGGTCGGGTGACATCACCGAGCTGGGCATGGTGGGCAAGGATGTGGCTGTGAGATCGTCATTCTGTCAGTGAGGTACCCAGGGCTGAATTCTACAGAAGCAGAGAGGAAGGTAGAGTGCTCTAGAATACAACGTTTGGGGGAGAAACTAGTATAAAAGGGCTTTCTTGTTTTTTTCTTTTCAGTATTTCTTTTGTGTTTGTTTTTCTGTTTGTTTGAGACAGTATCTCAAGTACTCCAGTCTGTAGGTAAGGATGACATTGAACTTGTGATCTTTCTGCCTCTACCTCCCAAGTGCTAGGGCTATAGGTGTGTGCTACCCTGGCTATTTTATGAGGTGCTGGGGCTTCATGGCTTCATCTGTGCTAAGTAAGTACTCTATTAATGGTGCTACATTTCCTACCCAAGAGAGCTGTTTCAAGAAAATCACCTGAACTCTTCAAGTTAAATAGTTCATGATGTTGAACACCTTTGTGCAAGGGCCCTTGTTTAGTTTTGTGCCTTTCAATTCTAACTGCCAGATTCCTGAATTCCCAGCATTAGCATCTGAGAGCCAAGGCTCTGCTCAAACTCTGGCCTTAGCCCAAGTCCCTTTGGTTCCCTCTGCTCTTGGTGTCTCTGTCCAAGGAAGATGGCAAGCCCTGCTTTCAATATTGTCCTACAGGCAAAAAGAACTAACGAAAGAAAGAATGAACACGGGTCAACTTCCCTCCACAATGCTGGCACAGAGGACACCTGCAGTCTTTGTCCTTGAGTCCAGAGCTGGGTCATACGTCTCATAGGTGGGCAGCTGTGGGGTTCTATAGAGACAGTGTTGAGCCCAGCCACTCTGGGTTCCACATGTAGCCGGAGACCTCATTTGGCCAGGTGTCCCTGGTGCCAAATATAACAGTCTGATGCTTTCTGTCTCCCGGATGAGGTTGACATGAGAACCGTAGTGAATGGGCCTGGATGGGTCTGCCACTCCAAGAGGAATGTGGTGGTTGGGTGTCCCCGTGCCTGTCTGAGAAAGTGCCTCTCCCTAGAAGCCAACTGACAGAAACTCATTAACCCTGCCGTTGACTTGATTTGGGGGGGAAATGTGTGGTTCATAAGGAGTCTTTATTCTTACCCCGCCGTGAATATCCCTTAACAAATCAACCTGTGTGATAGTTTGCCATCCAAACGTCTTGTGTTTTAACTTCAAATTGTCTCTCTTTGATGAAGCTAGCCAAAAATCCAGAGACATAGCAGCCTTAGGTGGCCTTCCTTGGGGTCACCCTACTGAATGTTGGGTTACTCGACAATGATCATTTCTACCCCAAGTGGAAAGCAGATAAATGTGAATGGCTGTCATCTAGTGGACAGAGCTGGCTCTTAGCACTGAGAGAGAGAGATGGAAGGGTTAAGGCAACTGCTGAAATTGCAGAAAGGGAGGTCACCCAGGAAGCTGCTGAAAGGAGAAGTCCTTGGGCCTGTGCCCTCATGGAACTGGACCGGCTAGCTGGGGTGGAGTTTTGACAGATGAGTCCCCCAGTTATAAAGTTAAGCAGCCCACTCATGGTAGAATACTGTACCCTCTGGGATCTCTGGTGATATAACCAGAGTCAAACTGGAATTCCAAGAGCTGCAGTTGAGACCTAACAAGGGGACTTGGAAGGTCTGCCCCTTGTTCATACCAGTCTGGTACATGTGACATTGATGTGTTTGTTAATCAGGAGCCTTCAGGAAGAGCTTGGTGGTGTACCACTCTCAATGAGAGAATCCCAAATCCCTGTGGAATGTGATAGTGAACCAAGAAGCACCTCCTCATTCGATCAGCTCTCTGTCTCTTGATGTACGCCCTGTGTGGCCAGTAGAATTTGTCCTGTATCAAAACCATTAGAAAGAGCGGCTAAAGAGGTGGCTCAGCAGTTCCCAGCACTTCACCGCTCTTGTAGAAGAGCTGGGTTCAGTTCCCTGAACTCACACCGAAGCTCACAACCATTTGTAGTTCCAGTTCTAGGGGATGCGATGCCCTCCTCTGACCTCTGGAGGCACGCCTGTGGTGCATGTACACATAGACAAAGCACGCATACCTTTTTCAAAATAAATGAAAAAACATTTTCCAAGAAATAAAAACAGGGTCTATGAATGTATCTCAGTTGCTTGAGTGTTTGCCTAGCGTACGCAAAGCCCTGTGCTCAATGGAAACCTGGTGTGGTAGTGCACACCTCAATCCCAGTACTCAGGAGGTGGAGGCAATATCAGGAGTTCGAGGTTATCTTTGGCTGTATAGCAAGTTTAAGGGCAGCTTTGGATATAAGAAACCCCTTCTCAAAAAAAAAAAAAACCCTAACAAAAAACCATCATCTGGCTCTCATTTTTTTTTCAGTTTTAATTAGATGTGACTGTCTTGCCAGGATCCACTCCCCACTATACTGACATAGTGAGGGTATATTCTCTCTCTCTCTCTCTCTCTCTCTCTCTCTCTCTCTCTCTCTCTCTCTCTCTCTTCCTCCCTCCCTCCAGGAGCCTCTGATATTCTGAAAATTTAAGGTCTGTTAATATCCACAGGTCACCCAGACTCAGGCCAAGACCATCAGCCTCCCACTATGTCACCTATTGGGACTGGTTGTCCCTCCTAAGACTGTGGCATGGATGCTACCAGGTAATGGATGTACGCTTCTCCCTACAGGACAGGCTGCACCAATAACCTGCCAGTCACGGCCACCTTTTTTGAGTGCTTTGAGTCTTGGAATTGGATAGACATCCATTTTCCTGTTTCCTCTGTCCTTGCTTCCATCTTAGAAGGAGAGCTGTCCCAGCTTGCCCCTATAGCTGGTGCTCTTGATTCATTGTCCCTTATCCACCTCCACTTACATCTTAATCTCTTCCCATCCCAGCTGCTTTTGCAGATCCACCATTTGGTGGACTTGCTCTTGGCCACGTTTTTTTTTCCTTTATCTGCTCCATCTCTCCCCTACCTTCTCGGAGTGCATGTCTTTAGTAAGATGGCCCACACGTTCCCTCTCTTCCTCACTTCTCAGTCCTCCCGTGATCCTTCTAAAAACTGGTTTCCATTCTAGTCTCTGTGATGCCACTGGCAAGGAAATTGGAATTTTCCGTTTCAGTGGTCTTTGCCACATCCTCCCTGTCTGACTGCTTTGACTGTGCTACGTCCCCCGCTTCTCAAAATTCTCTCCCCCTGCGACAGGCCCCTGTCCTGGCTCTTCTCCAATATCCTTGGCCTCCTTTGAGAGTGCTCCTCCCGAGGCCCCCCTGAATTTAGGTGGCACTTGCATGGTGTTCTTCTCTGCGCCTTCTGCTTTGGCATCGCACCCACTCCCTGCTGCTAGCACCCAAGTCTTCATTTCCAAATCCTGCCTAGACAGAGCAGCTTTACAGGCATCGCTCACATGGCTTCCAAACGTGATTGTCTTTCTCAGTCTCTCTCACCTGGTGGGAGGTGAGTCTTACATTATCTCCCAGGTGCCAATATACTAAAGGCTTAAGCGCCCAGCACCTGTGAAGGTACCATTATTGGGAAATAGTCTCTGTAGGTATAATGAAGAGGGGATGTCGCCATAGTTGACTGGGGTAGACCTCAGTCCAATGTGATTGGTATCCTTATAAGACACACAGAGAGAGCAGCGTGTGGTGACATGGTGGAGGTTGGAGCGTAGTATGAAGCCCAGGAAAGAAGGAAGGTCTGACTGACACCTGTTAGAAGCTGGCAGAGGTGAAAAAGAATCTGTCTCATGGTCCCTTCAGAGCAAATACAGCCCTTTCCTCACCTCGGCTTTGCACTTTTACCTTCCAGAACCGTGACAGAATCATTTCTATTGTTTAGAGCTATCCAGTTTATGCACCGTTGTCATATCAGCCTTAGAAAATCAGTATATCCCCTATCTCCTTGTGTTCCCTGTTCCCACACTGACTTCCCCATCTCTTGTCTTGATGCTCAGTTGGTCCTTTCTGTCCTAGCTGGGGACTGAACCTTAATCGTCAGTTGGTCCTTTCTGTCCTAGCTGGGGACTGAACCTTAATCGTTTCCCTGTTGGTCATAGTTGCCCTGACTCTGGTCTCCTATATGTACTTCAAATTCCCCTCTCTGTACTCTTTCAAAAGTAGTTTACTGTGTCCCAACCCCTATATGCCTGCTGCACGTTTGAATACCCTGGGTGAGATTTTTAAAGATCTGATGCCACCACACAAGCTGACTAACCAGCCTCAACATCTGGGGGTGGGGTCTATTGTTAAACCCTCCCAGGTGACTCCAGGGTACAGCCAGCCTTTAGAACCATTGGCTAATAATGTTAAAGTAGCCACAGAAAACTAGATTGAAGGCAGTGATTTCTGGCTGGGAGTGACTTTCCTCCCTCAGAAACACACATCTAATGCGTGGAGGTCAGGGACCATCCATTATGTCGAAGACATCACCCCAGGAGAGAATGACCCCATGCTAAGTGAGGCTTAGCTGTGAGCAGCCTTGATATGAGAGAGAGGAAGGAAGCCACAACACTGAAATCGACTTTGAGATAGAGGTCACCCATCCTACTTCGGAATGCCACAGCGCCCCCTGTGGGGAGCCCATTCCTCAACTGGGAATGTGGTAACTGCCCATGCTGCACCTGGTGTCACCACGTCGCGCCCTAGGCTGTGCATCCCAAACTTATTCTTACCCTCTGTTTGAACATGTGGTTCTGTGAAGTTCCGTTGTCGCTGTTGTTGTCTTTGGGACAGACGAGCTGACTGTTGCCAAACTCAACAATTGCTGTTTGGGCAGCTCCTGAATCTTCTAAGGAGGCTACGCCTGATACTAAGTGAACAGCCGATGAGGCTGGAAAGGAAGGGAAAAACTCCTCTTACTCTCAGCATTGTGGACATTAGCCAAGGGTCTACTTGGGAACAACCTCTACCATTAAAGAGAACTACGATGGGTGATGGCTCACCCTTACAAAGATTCGTCATTGTGTGTGTGTGTGTGTGTGTGTGTGTGTGTGTGTGTGTGTGTGTGTGGTATTGATAATTGAAGTCAGGGCCTCGCGTATACCAGACGAGAACTCTATCACTGAGCTATGTCTTCAACTCAGACTTCACAATTTTAAAGTCATTTTACTTCATGTCATATATGTGGATGTCTTGCCTGCATGCATGTCTGTGTGCCTCATGCATTCCTAGTACCCCCAGAGGTCAGAAGAAGGGGCCAGATCCCCTGGAACTGGAGTTACAGATGGTCATGAGCTGCCATGTCAGCTCAACTCAGGTCCTCTGGGAGAATAGCTAGTGCTCTTAACTACTGAGGCATCTCTCCAGTCCCTAGCTTCACAATTTCTCACGAGTGTCCAGAAACATCATCTTATCTGATCTGTACTTTCAGCTTTCCTGTGAAGTTCAGCAGATAGATATAGGGAAATAATAATAAGTAATGAACTCAAAAGGCATTTTCCAAAACTCACATTTCATGAAAAATAAGAAATCCAATGATTTTTTTTTAACAACCAAAGGTCACGTGTGCCAAAGCACACACAGAGAGGTCAGAGGTCAAAGTACAACTTTCTCTCCTTTCACCATGTGGGTCCGAAGAATCCAACTCAGGTTGTCAGGGCTGGCAGTGAATGCTCTTACTCACTGAACTAATGTACCAGCACTCTTGATTTGTGTGTGTGTGTATGTGTGTGTGAATATGCTTGCATGCGTGCATGCGTGTGTGTGTAGGCGTGTCTGTGTGTGCTTTCATGTGTGTGTGCATGTGTGTGTGCTTGCATGCGTGCGTGTGTGTGTATACGTGTGTGTGTATGCTTGCATGCATGCGTGTTGTGTAGACGTGTCTGTGTGTACTTGAGTGTGTGCGTGTGTGTGTGCTTGCATGCGTGCATGTGTGTGTATGTGTGTGTGTGCACGTGTGCGTGAGCATGAGCGGAGGGCAGAGTTCACCGCAATGGCAGCCCATGCTGGTCTCAAGTTTTAGGAGCATCTCTGTTGTTCACAGGGCTCAAAGAGATCTTTCAGCTCAGGCCGCCATTTCATATCCCGTTCGTTCTATATATTCAGCTTTTCTGTCAAAAGAAATATGGATGCAAACCTCAAAAAATATTTTAAACATGAGTTCTATATTTTTCTTCTTGACAGGATCTCTGTTGCTTCTTTCTATTCTTTCTGTATCATATGTTTTAGCATAAAGATCTGCGAGGTTTTTTGAAGCTGCTTGTGAGCTGGTGCAATGGGGATTTCCAGAAGCGCTGTCATAAATCATGGTCCTAACAAAAGTAAAATTGTAAATAAGGTAAAATCATGAATTGCTTATTTACCTATAGAAATAGACATTTTGCTCAATGGTTTTGATTTGTCGCGTTATTGTAGAACAACGGCTGTCCTTAAATTTAAAATGCCTGTCATATTTTTCCTTTTCACTTGTATTAATATTAAAATAATGTTCCTAAGGAGGTTCAGTGGTAGGTGCCTCCCCTTAGCCAGACCCTGTCTCTTACATAAAAAGCTATTAGTCTGAAGGAAGAGCCAAAGCAATTAGTTTTGATAGTTCTAAAATTAAACGACTTTGTTAGGCACTTTATAAAAGATCCACCAAATTGTTACTCACAATTATACTTTTAATTTTCAATTACATCCATTGATTTCACTATATGTGCACACACGTGTCATGATATGTATGCAAAAGTAGGAAGATAACTGTGGAAGTCAGTTCTCTTCTCCAATCATGTGTGTCCTGGGGACCAAGCTCAGGTAATACCTGGTAACAAGAGCAATCCTACGGACCCACAAGGAAAACTTTTGTATGCTGTATCTTTCTGTCTGAATACACCTAAGTTGTTCTTACACAACATGTTTTAAATTGTCCCGTTAGTACACACTGTAAATTCTCCCATGGAGGTACCCCCCCCCTTTCCAGAGGCTGAAGTTTTGTGTGGTACATTTCCAATCCCTTCACATGGAGACAATATAATTGGCTGAAGCCATATTTCGGGGGAATAGCTGAGTAGGTGCGTGTGGGCGTGATCTTCAGGGACAATGGCTAAAGTGGAAAGTGAGATGGAAAATTAAAAGAAAGTGTCGAAGCCGGCCAAACTGGTTTTCAAAGTCTTTTCTTGTTCAGCACAGCAGAAATGTTGAATCTAAAAGGGCGTGAGAGATTATCTAAAACCAAAGCTTTCAAAGATCCGGCTGCTACAGGATTTTGATTTGGATCTTCCCACATTGTTTTGAGGTACTGTGAAAAAGCCCAGAAAACTCAGACTGTTTTTAGGAGAGGTGGTTTCCAGTTTTTCTTTTTAAAAAAATTTTGTGTGTGTGTGTGTTTGTGTGTGTGTGTGTGTGTATGTGTGCACGTATGTATCCGTGTGTGCGTGCACACACACACAAATACGTGCATCTGGAGGTTATAGGACAACTTGCACTAATCCTCTCCTTCTACCATGGGGAGCCCAAGTGATGGTCAGGCTGGCAGCAGGCACTTTTACCTGTTGAGCCTTTAATGTTTACTCGCAAGTGGTGTCAAGCAGACTGTGGGGGGTCCAGGATTCCCGTACTCCGTGGTCATCAATAGTTATCTTTGTAGGTGACTTTAGTTTAAGAGCATTTTTCCAGTCGGGATAATGAAGGTGAGTGCACTAAATGCAATTGTAAAATGTCTTTGAAACTGGTAATGTTTGGAAACTTGTAATCAAAATAAAAATTTCAATTCTTACTGTGAGTTAAGAACATTGCTTGTGCAGAAGGGCTTGTGAAACCAACCATCAGAAGCACTGGAATCCCTGTCGATACAATAGCCGTGAAGTCAAATGTTTAGAGTGCTCTTAAAAAGTACCCTCTTAAGATTTCGACTGAAGAGTTCTAATGAATAAAATGCCATGCAGATGTATTTAAAAAAACTTTTGAATTTCATCTTAGAAACCACCAAAATATCAGCTAGACACACTTTCGATATACTGAATGTTAAATAAGCATGGGTCCCTTTTTAGAAATTGGGTTTAAGCTAAAATTTCTCGCCTATTAATATAAAGAAGTCAGTTTTAATACTGAATTGCTCTGTTGCCATTTTAAATCTGTTTGGAATTTCTTCCCTCTTGCAGACTTTTATTCTCTTGTCTTTAGTATTTTTTTTTTAAATCAGCCCATCTAGTGATTTGTGAAACATAAGTTTTTTTTGTTTTAAAAAAATAGACTAAGGACACATCTTTTGAAGATTCTTTGCCAGGGCTTGCGGATAAATAGGATGAAAAAAAAAAAAAAAAACGATGCCCCAGAAAAGGAAGGCATAGGATAGGAAAACAGGCGTTCTCCTGAGAGATAACATATAGTGTGGCCTGACCAAGTCACGTGGTGGGAGGGGGCTCTTTTCTTTCTCCTCCACATCCTTTCCTCTGATGTCACAAGTCTATTATTTCCTGGGAGAATTAATTAGTATTCATTGGGCTGCAGTTGGCAAGAAGAAAGAAGGGAGGAGAGAGAGAGAAAGAGAGGGAGAGATCTTAAGAGGGAGAGAGCAAGGAGGAAGAGCTTGGTGGGGGAGCAGGACCTTCCCGGGGTACACTGGGAGTGGGGGCACAGAGTGGCTGTTTTATAACTGGGATCCTCGGTGACGTATGGTCGCCTGCTCCTTGGCAGCTGTCTTTATGGACCAGTAGGCAGAGCGAAATTGACGCTGACAAGACTTTTGCATCTTGGATGGCGCTGTAATCTACTGTAGTGAAGAACAGAGCCTCTCAATCAGACGGGTGTAAAGAAGAGAGACGGAGGGGAGTCCAAAAGAAAAGGAAGAGGAGGGGGAAAAGTGTGTGTTGGGGGGAAGCAGGGAAAAGCATTTTTGGTGGATGGTATGAAGCCAGCCATGGAAACTGCAGCCGAGGAAAATACTGAACAAAGCCAAGAGAGAAAAGGTACCCAGCGCTCTGACAATAGCCTGTTTTAAAGCTTTTCACTGAGGGTGCTTAAAGGGGGTTATCCAGGTTTTATCTCTTGTAAAAACAGCTCTAAAACAATACCCGGTGGTGTGGTTTTGTAAAGGGTGGGTTTTGTCTTTCTCTTGGGGGCTAATGTTAAATTAATAGTGTAGTCTCTCTTGTATTTCTGTTGCAAGTTTTCCTATGTAACATGGTATTTCATAGAAAAATGTCTGTAGTTTTTCACCTTGGGCTGCTGGAGTAGGAAAACTGTCTCTCTCTTTTTGGTTTTTACTAAAACGATTAATCACAACTTAGGTCCTGTGTTCTGCATGCTACATTCAGGGATTAGGGGATGCGTTGTTCTGTGCTGATGCTAAGGAGGAACTGGAGAGACATGCATGCTAAATATACTTTGATTCCAATAATGCCGGAGTGATTTAAATATGCTGTAAGTTTCTTATTCTAACATGATTGTTCTTTCCATGTATCAGACTATGACATGTAATAATCATTTATAGTCAGAGCTTGACATCAGCTTTGTCCGCTAGCACTGACAGGAAGGAAGAGGTCTTTTGCTAATTGTGACTTAAAGATTTAGAGGAAGAAAACTGTCCAAGGGTTCCAACCTTTAAGGAAGTCTCAGACCAAGTCACAGTTTTGAGATTCCGACTTTGGAGAAATTGACGTTATTGCACCAAGAAAATGGCAGAAACGAAACGCTATGCCTGAGGTCAAGTTTTATGCCCCGTAGAAACAGCTCAGCCACTGTTAGGTTAACGGTGTCTGGCTCCGCTGTAATTGATCTCTTCACTTCAAGATAAAAACTGTCATAAAATGTACAAAAACATGTTTTATAACTACACGGGCTCAGGATTAAAAAAAAATCTATCACGCTAAGGTTCTTTCTCACGGCTTTTGCACTCAATTGCAGTCCCTAAATAATAGTGATTCTTCAGCCACGTTTTCTTTATGAATATATGGGTTGAGCCACCTGAAATTGTTGCTGTCGACCATTTTAAACATGAAAAGCCCATCTACATGCAGGTCAAGTTCACAGCACATTGGGATAAGGGCTGCTTGTTTTTCACACAGATTTTTTTTCTGCCTATATTAATATTCCATATTATATCCATCCTGAACAGACCAATTTCATTTTGAAAATCTAATTTTAGAAGCCTGATACAATTCACAAATTTACCATTTAACCATTTTAACCTACAATTCAGGGGCAACAAGTCCATAGCAATTTAATTTTCAAGTTGCTACTTTAGTGTAATTCTTATATCAGGCCTACCCCTCCCCTAACAAAAGACACTGTCTTTTCTTGCGTATGATTTTTTTTCTCATTCTTTTCTAATCTATATGAATGGTCGAATAAGAGAAACTCGGGTATATTTATCAAGTTTCATTTCCACTACAATTAGATAATAAGTCAATTGCATATGTGATAATGTAGTAGTATCCCAGAGGGAACGTACCACAGTTCAGAGCCTTTTTCTTTTAAAGTGGATGATTTTCCTTTATGCGTGTTTTTGTTGTTGTTGTTAATGCTATGTTTGCCTGTGGCAGATAAAAGCCCCGTGACCTCTACGAGACTGTCTGTGTTCGCAGAAATGGATCTTTTTTTTCTCTCTCAAAAACAGAAGGCATTCAATCTTTAGTACACGATTGTGTGACCTGTTCCCATTTAGTCTCAGGGACGGTCGTTACATGGCATCATCTACATATTTAAGGGCAGGTCTACAGGTTGCCACTGTATCCCCAGTATTTAAAAACTGGCTAGCTATCGTTATAGCGGCACAATTAGAAGCAAAATACCATTTTCAGAGGAACTTTAAAGGTGACCAGGATTCATAAACACCAGTTGTTAAATAAGTCAAAAATGGCAAGCTACTAAGCTAAGGTCACATGTGTGGTGCAAGTCTGGATAAGAATCTGGGCCAGGAACTTTATTCTTAATCTGCAGCAGCAAGGATTGTGATGGCTGTGTGGACCCCCGCTGGAAGCATTCTGGAA
This sequence comes from Microtus ochrogaster, assembly GCF_000317375.1. Classification (NCBI taxonomy): domain Eukaryota; kingdom Metazoa; phylum Chordata; class Mammalia; order Rodentia; family Cricetidae; genus Microtus; species Microtus ochrogaster. Next base: position 43,273,632 of record NC_022026.1, on the reverse strand, counting down.
GATGACTGATCTTGAGTGGGATGCCCAAGTTCATATGCTAGCTTCCCAAAGTCCAAACTCGCATAAGTGCATGTGTCATCCCCTAGTCTGCTGACCCATTGTTATAAAACAGTAGCCACAAATGGTCCTGTGTGCTCTTCTGTATTCCTTCAGATGTGATGTTGGGTGTCTAAAACCTATGCTTAGCTCATTGACATTAACATTTACAAACTTAACGATATTACTTATAAAATGAACTGTGTAATTTTTGGAGCTTGGAGAATCTTTTTCTTCTTCTTGCTTGCTTGCAAGACTTCTTCGTTCCTAAATGTTATCCCCTACATTTTTCTTACTCACAGGTTTGTATGCATATGTGATTTGTGACTCCCGGTGTTCCTCTTTCCCACTGGTTTTCAGTTGTTGGTGACAGGGGCGATGCCTGTCTGTTAATTCGGGGTGTTGTTGCCCAATGGCTAACACCCCACAGCTTGTGAAGGAATAGCTTTGGATAATTATTACGGTGTCTATGAAGAATGTAAGTTAAACTAAAACTTATAAACTGACCTCAGCTTTTGCTGGTTGGTCTCTGTTTCCAGAGAGAGTTTACATAGGGGAACACATCCGAGCTATTGCAACTCACTAACTGCCACCAAGAGATCTGTTTCTTTAGAAACTCAGTCAGAACCGCTTTGTTCTTATTTCAGACAAAAATGATCCAAGTCTTAACAAACAGGAAAGCGTTTGCTCTCATAGTGTTATCCCAGAATGCTGTTGAGCAACCAAAATTCACACAACATCTTCAGGGGTAGACAGTAGTTTGCTTTTTTTTTTTTTTAAAGAAAGCAGGTTTTCTTGGATGAGTATAGCAAATGCAAAATTATTGCAAGTGACAGGTTTTAGTAAAGTGGCAGAATTGAGTAAACAGATTCAGCAAAGATGGAACGAGCAGAGAAAATGAATAAGGCAATTAAAGGAAGTGGATGATGGCTCTGCTAATAAAAAGATGGAAAGATAGGTTTCCATTTGTTTCTGTGGAGTATCACTTAGCGTCACTTCATTTGCGAAAACAGATGTGTCTGGAATTGCTGGAAGCACGTCACTGTGGGGGAGAAAAACAATTGAATCCCTCACAACTCTGAAGCTCTATGATGGGGGAGCAGTATCTGTGCTGAAAATTATTTTTATTGCATGTAGGAAATTGGAATCTCCCAGAATAATTATAAGCAGGCTAGGTCAGTTCCTGTAAACCGTTGCTGAAATCAATCCCAGAATCCAAGTATCAAATTCAGTTTCTAGCCACGTAGCAAGGGAGAAATGTGGTAAATTGGAAATAATGTTTGACTGAAAGCAAATTGGAGGACAGAGTCAGAATCCAAGATGAATTCGAATCAGTGACTTGTTTACAGTATTGACAGATTTATTGTAATCTTTCTACTTTTTTAAAATTTAGCAAAACATGTGCATGTTGGCTCTCCATTTTTTGTTTAGAAGAAAAAAGCAATTCTCTGGAACATTTAATATGTTAACATTATTTTGAAGGACCCATGACATTCTTCCTGACATTTGCAAACTTGTTTATATGAATGTGATACCAGGAAAGTTTTAGATGCTGTTATTCTCAGTAAGAGTTTGCCAAGGTGAGCATCTGAAGCGATGGGGCCTGGGGAACAGACTGTAGCAAAAAGAGGCTGTCCAGATGGTGGGCGACATATGTCGTAGGTATGACATGGCATTCTTTGATGGTTTGGGGAGGGGAAGGGTTGCGGGTTGTTTTGTTTTTTTTTTTAAGAAAATTAAAATGTGGAGAAGGATCTGAGCAAGTTAGTCTAGCTGTTCCGTTTCTGTTATCAGTTCCATGAACACACTTTCACAACTTGGCCATGTTATTTCTCCCTTGAAATTGAGCATAAACCTCCATTGTGCCAGTAAGTTGGAAGATCGTATTCTTCTGTTACTTGGGAATACAGATCAGTTTAGGGTAAGAGATCTTAGCGACACCATTTCTTAGTGACACCATTTCTTAGTCTTGCTGCATCCAAGGCCATGCAGAACAACCAGTGCCTGCACGATGCCCACTCCCCGTCACCAGGACTGGGGATGAATTGGAGCATTCCAATGACACCCCTTTCTTCTTTTTCCTTTTGACCAAATACGTATCCACATGAGCTAATTGGCCAGGAGAAGGGGAGACTCTGGGAGGGAGGAAGAAAGGGACACACACTGGCTTTTGAGACAGGGAGGCTCCACTCCCAGCTTTACAAGTGTTCTTTGTTGCTCGCCATTTGTCAGTCATTTATTCATTTCATAATATGTGCCTTTGAAATGGCATCCTTCCTCCTGTGCCCTCGGCTCCCGCTCGAGGAGTGAAAGGCTGCTCACCCATTTAGGCATCATTAGAAGTAGCATCACACGGCTTTTATTGGTCACAAATAAGCAAGGGCAGTGACGGAGACTTTTGATCCTCAGCCATCTCCATGATACCTCTCCTAAGAGAGTGAATAAGAGACAATCAGAGAATGCCTTGTTTACGGGCTGATTTTATTAATTATATTAACCACGTGTATCCCAAGCCCTACCTACCTTTGATGCCAGGGCATAGTGCACCTTTCATACAAAAGGCCAGGTCGCACAATTTTTTAACCTTCCACACCACAGATCTCTGCTTTGCCCGCTCACTTCTGCCATCCTAGCATGAAGAAGCAGCCACAGATGTATGTGCCCAAGGGCATGTAACAGTGTTCCAGTCAGATTTTCTTTTTTTTTTTAAAAAAAAAAAAAAGATTTATTCATTATATACACAATGTTTCCCCTGCCTGTACACCTCCATGCCAGAAGAGGGCACCAGATCTCATTACAGATGGTTGTGAGCCACCATATGGTTGCTGGGAATTGAACTCAGGATCTCTGGAAGAGCAGCCAGTGCTCTTAACCACTGAGCCATCTCTCCAGCTCCCAGTCCGATTTTCTTTACCAGATGAGATGGTCTGCAGCCTTGTCTGGTATTCTGGCAGAACCTTGTCTTTCCCTTCACACTTTAGCTAAGGGCTACAAAACAGACACTGACAAACACAGCTTTTGAAAAGACCTCGTTCAGTGAATATGGTCTTCCTCGCCAGCCATATTTGTCACTTGGTTGTTCCCAGTGATCATTTGTAAAAGCATTCCAGCCTGGCAGTCACTTGTCCCTATGTCATATTGTCAAAGTTAACGGGGGCTACGGAAGGGAGTAAAGGCATTGTTTTGCTTTGCTTTCCTCCGTTTCCCATTATTGATGTCATGCCCCCACGTTGGTGATGACCACTTACAATCATACATGTCTCCATGAGCCACCATAGCCACCATCATGTATTCTGCTTGTATACGGAATAGGCCATTTCCTCGTATTTGCGCATGCCTAGACTCAGCAAGGCGTTTGACTCCTAGGTGTCTGGATCCTGTCCTTGGGATTAAAGTGTGTAGTCTGATGCCACGAACACTGCAGATAACTCTGTGTTTAATGTCTCTGCTTAAGTTTGACTCAAAAGCGCAGCCTAGAAGTGAGTTTCTTTTTTCTCATATCTAAAGATTTGCTCTTGTAAAAAGGGCTCTCCTGGAGTATTCGTCCAAGGGATTGGGAAACGGCTGCGCAGTTGTCTCGTCTCTAGATCAGCTGTGCTCATCGCATTTTCCCACTCTATGGAGCATCTCCAGAAGGCATAGCTGCCATATTTTTCTCAGAGAAATTGTCACAGTTTGGGGGCTAGAGAGATGGCAGGCACAGTGGATGTGAGCACTTGCTGCTCTTGCAGATCAGGATTTGGTTCTCAGTACCCATATGATGGTGGCCCCTTCTGGCCTCTGTGGGCTCCAATTTGCATGTGGTGCACAAATATACATTCAGGCATGCACACGTGCGCGCGCACGCACGCATGCACACACACACACACACAGACAAAGAAAGTTTTTTTTTGTTTTTTTGTTTGTTTGTTTTTTTTTTATTTTCGAGACAGGGTTTCTCCGTAGCTTTTTGGTTCCTGTCCTGAAACTAGTTCTTCTAGACCAGGCTGGCCTTGAACTCACAGAGATCCGCCTGCCTCTGCCTCCCGAGTGCTGGGATTAAAGGAGTGCGCCACCACCCCCCGGCTACAGAAGCAATTTTTTAAAAAACTTGCAGATGAATAATCCATGTATTTCCATTATCTTTGCTCCGTGGCCACTGCCTGAGTTCCCAGATAGCTGCAGACATTCCCATCTTTGTGAGGATATGAGGACGGGGCATACACAGGCCCTCGGAATTGCAGCCATAGATATCACACACACACACACACACACACACACACACACACACACACACATTTATGTGACAGTGTTCTTGTTAGACTTTAGTGACTAAGAGAGCCATCAGCATGTTGCGGGTCCATAGCGCCCTAGGGTGTCTTTCACTTTCAATGAAATATGCGTCCAGCAATCATTTATTGGGAACCTATTGTATGCTGCACGTATAGAGATAAAATTTAGAACAAGATGAGGGTTGTGGGAGTAGATCAATGCTATAACGCATGCCTAGTATGCATGAGGTTCTTCGGGGTTCGGTCTCTAGCACCCTCCCCCACACTCACAGAAAGAAAAGAAAAACTCCTATCAGAAGAGATTAAACTGCTTAAAATCTTTTTTTTCTTGAGAGGTCAATATGAAGGGCTCACGGTCAATTTTCCCAAAAGGAAATCAGCTTATATTAGGCGGTGACTGGACCCTGTGATCCTTTTCACTAGCCTGGTTAGGCTTCTTTCTAGATTGAGAATTTAGCATAACCTTTATCTAAGAGAATGGCTTTGAAAAATTAGATGAAGTTTTTATTTGTTTTGCTTGGGTTTGGGTGGTACCAAGGCCCAAATGCAGGGCACTGCCTGAGCATACTAGGCAAGTGCTCTAGTATTGAGCTATCCCCTCAGTTCTGAAAACCAGAGGGCAAATTCCTGGGAAAGTAGTGTTAACAGGGGACAGGGACTATTTCTTTAGGAACCGCAGAAGTACTGCTCACTCTCACATGGAACTTAGAACAGCTCTCATTGGCCTTAACTTGAGAAAGGAGGAAAAGATAGAACTTCTCTAGGCCCCAAGAAGGATGGGGTGGGGAGCAATTGATGCTAGGGTTTTGAAAGTGCGCCCTCTGGAGGCTGATTTTCCAACTGCATAGCCAGCTCCACCTCCATCCAGGTTGTGTCCCTGGGCAAGAGATGGGCCTCTTCTTGAATTCCATTTTTCCCTTGTCAAGACTGAATAATAATTTCCTAGGGTGACTATACCTAGTGCAACAGCAGGCATTATGTGTGTAACACTATGACTAGCACACCGTAAGCATCCCATAAATTATAGCTATCATTGCTATTGACAGCCTAAACAGAAGCAGCAAAAATAGCTTCATGGTACACTCTGTTCTTACTTGGGAACCTTTATTTACTTAATGGCTTTTGGTGCTAGAAATTTAACCCAGAGTCTTACATATGCTACGCAAGTGTTCTATCGCTGTACTACGCTCTCCCAGCCCTTCTTATTCCTTTTTAATGGGACACTTTTATCTGACCTTCAGTCCCAAAGGGCCTTCTCTAAAGCATCACTGACCAAAGTGTGTCCCAATCGCAAGTCACGCTGGGAGTTTTCCAAGACCGCTGAGAGGGGCTGTGATAGTTGTAAGGCTTGGTAAGCTTTGTGGTGTCTCTGGTGAGGGTGGGCATTTGCTAGCCTCGCAGTGTGGTTATTCATCCGGTCTTCAATGATTTGAGGCGCCACACAGAACATTAGAACCTCATCTTCTCATGGAATCGTTACCCACATCAATGCCAAAGACTTTTTTTAAATATTTAAGATATTGTAGTACCTCAGAGGATCATCACTTCACACATTTTATGGAATTTATAGGCATGGATGGCCCACGGTGACATTTTTAGCTTCTTAAGAGTTTCAGGATTAGAATTCAGGTAACTGTGATGGGAAGCCTATATTCCATGCCAGACAAATTAAAACATATTGTTGTTGTTTCTCCAATTCCCTAAGAAGCGGGAAATCTATTACCAGATGAAGACCTGAGTCCCTGGAAAACCATTTGTTAGCATAGGAAGAAGCAATTCCTTCCCTAGAACACACTGAAAGATTATGGAAATAGAATCCAATTTAGAATAGTCTAGACTCTGTGATATCCTGAAATGAAGATGAATTCAACAGGCCCCACAGTCATTTGCCAAAGTTCTAGACTAGGAACTGGGTTCCATAATGGAGAGTGAACTACTGTTCACTTTTGCTTGTGCAGCTGGCCTTAGTTACAGTGTTCTATTGGTCTGAATGGAAAGAAATTTAAAGTAACACATTATGAGAAACCACATTTTTACCATTAATTGTAGCATCCCCAAATGAAGATTTTAGGGGAGGGGATAATACAGAAAATCGAAATAAAAAAAAATGTTGGTGATTTGTGTAAACTTAAATTCAAAATTGGAGGACAAGAGATTCTGAAGCTTATGTTGAACTGATAAATTGAATCTGAAGGGTTGCATTTTGATAGCGTATTTTTAACTCCCCGTTTTCCTTTACTATATGGTAAGACAATACATAGAAATGCTGATAATAGAATCGTTGCTGGAGATAGACACTGACTCTTTGCCACTGAAATTGGCAGTGAACAGCAGAGCTGAAATGGAAATTGGCAGGTACCACTGGATGTACCCAGGCTCAAAGAACCATCAGTACCGTCCTGTGCCAACCCTGGGGGACAGGGCTGGCCCCTTGAGCAGTCCAGGTAAATACAGCCTTGGGGTGAATTCCAAAAACAACTCGACTGTTATCTTGATTGTGATTTATAATGGCTCTTTCAGTTTGGTGATATTTTATGTTTTGCTTGGTGCATTCATTCGTTGACATGGGTGTGGGTGGAAACGGCCCTTTAATAATTTTTGAATCATTTTCATTTTTTCTTTCCCCCTATCCATTCCAGCCATCTTTCTCCACCTTCTTCCCACCTTCCCTCTCTTTTCTCCACCCACTTCTTTGTATCAAAGGAAACAGTGTACAGTGAGCTATACCCTTGGGCTAACCACAGACTTCCAGATGTCTGAATCAGTAACAGGGGAGGAGGTTGGTAACATATCCACCACAGGGATCAGAGCTGGGTCAGGATTTCAAGGAGCCTCGCCTCTGAAGGTCTTGAGAACTCCTGCCTACACTCTTCAGTGATGCTGCTTTGTACCACCCTCCATTAGCATCAATCCATACTTTTGGGAAAACAAAACGCTAAGACTGTGAAATTAAGATCAGACAGCTATGTATTAGAGGCCCCACCAGATAGATCCTTTGAGTCCAGTCTCCATTTTCCTTGCTCATGAAGGACACTAATCTCAGTGGCCATTAGGGGGCTATGTCTGAGAAAAATGTCGGGGGTGTCAATTTGGAAATTTGAGATGGAGAGGTTACTAAGTAGTAGGAACGTCTCCATTCCCTATTCCCAAAGCCCAAATGTGTCTTAATGTTCAGCTCAATTAGCTCAAGGTAGGAAGGTAGCTTAAGCTATGTGAGATATGATACAAAGGACCAGTGACCGGTCAGATAAACTCAAGAGTAAGCTTAAATATTGTGCTATCAGCCGAGCAGTGGTGGCTCACGCCTTTAATCCCAGCACATGGGAGGCAGAGGCAGGCAGATTGCTGTTGAGTTTGAGGATAACCTGGTCTACAGAGTGAGTTCCAGGACAGCCAGGGCTGTTTCACACAGAAACCCTTGTCTCAGAAAAAAAAAAAAGTATTGCTATCATTTTGTCTCAAGGTGTGATGTCATTTCACCCAACTGAGGCATGTACTTATTTCAGGGATCAACCAGAAATGGCAGTAGTAGGGGCTGGGGTGGTGTCTCAGTGTCAAAAGCACTGGTTGAACAATCATGAAGACTTGAGTTCAGATCCCCTGCACCCACAGAAAAGCAGATGGCCGTGTGCATCTGTCATCCCAGTGGGAGAGGTGTAGAGATGGGTGGATCATTGGAGCTCAAAGCCAGTTGGTGAGCTCTAGATTTGGTTAAAGACCCTGTCGCAAAAAAAAAAAAAAAAATAAGGGAAAAAGGAAGATTCCCAGCATCAACCTTTAGTCACCATTTGCACGCGTGCACCAGTGCATGCACACACACACACACACACGCACACACACACATGCACACACACCTAAAAAGACAACAAAGAAATGGTAGTGTGGTCAATGACTCTAGAAAGAAACAGCTTGAGGGATAACATAAAACATCCTGTTGAATGGTTCTCTTTCCTTTAAGACCTAAAATGAAACCATGCGGCTAATGATCATGAAATCTGATTTTAGATTTAGTTCTATGTAATGCATTCCATCATTCCACATAGGGCTGTTAGGGTGGCAGCTGTTGCTGCTGCTGCTTCTCTTCCTCCTTCCCCTTCTTTGAGACAAAGTCTCCTGTATTCCAGGTTGTCCTTGAGCATCTGAAGGATGACCTTGTGCTGGGATTACAGGTGTATGCCACCACACTCGGTTTACCTGGTGCTGGGGATCAAACCCGGGGACTCATTCATGCTAGGCAAGCCTTCTACCAAGAGAGCTATAGTCCCAGCCCATAGGTGTTTGCTTGTTCTGTGTGTGCCTATAAGGTAAACAAGAATGGATCAAGCATCCTTTGGCATAACTCCTTCAAAGAATGTGGTGGTGAGGGCTGGGATCTTGGTTTGGAAGTTGTTGTTGCTATTCTCTGTAATACTACCATACAATGGATTCTTGTTCAGCAATGAAAAGGAATGAAGGACTGTTCCACACTGTGACATAGCACACATGTAAAAGAAACCAGACACAGGAGGCCAAGCACTGTAAGACTCCATTTGTATTGAGTTTCCAGAACTGGTAACTCCTTAGAGAGTGCATGCCAGGGAGTCAGGAAACTAGGGAGTGGAGATGAACTAGAGAAGAGCACCCAGGATCTCTCTCGGGTGATGAAATGGTCTAAAATTAGATTGTGGGGATGATTATACAGCCCTGGATTAATTCAAAAGCACTGAATGGTAGCATTTAAAATAGATGAGAGCCTCACACAGTGGGCTACACACCCATAATCCCGGAAGTTGGGAAGCGGAAGCTGGATAATTACCACCAATTGAATGATAACGTGGACTACATAGTTCCAGTGACATACAGTAAGACCTTACCTTTTAAAAAAGTGATTTTTCTAGTATATAAGTTATACCTGAAATCCATGCTTGCTTTGTTTGACCATACATACCCCATCCCATTAGATATATGTAATTCAGGGGTAAACGAGAAAGGAGTATTGTTACCCACTAGGAATCACAAGCTTCTGCTTTTGAAACAGGATATTTATTTTAAGAATAAGTGTTGGCAAGATGGCTCAGTGGGTAAATGCACTTGCTACCAAGTCTGATAACCCAAGTTCAATACCTGGAACCTACATGGTAGAAGGAGAGAAATGACCCTGCAATTTGTCCTTTGACCACAGTGTGTGTGTGTGTGTTTGTGTGTGTGTGTGTGTGTGTGATACAAAAAAAAAAAACAAATAAATATAAAGGACAGTTTAATGACACCAAGGCAACCGGAGATCTAGAAAGAGCTTTGGGTCATTCCTGGACACCAGACACTAAGCTGTGTGGTGAAAGATAAACACTGTCATCTTCCTAGAGAACAAGGTGCCTCTGTCCATGGCTCTGGAGCAGTCTCGAGTTTTACAGAAGAGCACCATGTGTGTGCTTTTCATCTGGAAGTCAAATCTCTAAATGCAGGGCCTTTGAAGCTGCAGTTGTAACTGAGAAACAACAACCCCCCCCCCCCAAAAAAAAGTAAGGCTTCAAAGACTTTCCTGAAATTGGTTTTTGGGGAACCCTGATGAACTTGGGTTTTGAGGGTACTGCTGTTCAGGGCAATGCCATCCCACTGGCAAGGTCTCACTACCACTGCAGGCGAATGAGAGCCCAGCCCATGAAGCTCCGTTGGCCATTAACTCAAGGTTCAGCACCAAGGAAGTTGAGTCCAACCCCAGTTTGCCATTCTCCCCTCTGGGCTCCAAATTAAAAATTACTATTTTTTGAATTTTTGAAATTGTAGGCGTAATGAGAGGTTCAGGCAGCTCATAGAATCAGGTTGCCGGTGATATTGCAAAGAAGAATTCTGGGCGCTGTCAGGCTCTTGCCTGCAATAAAGAAAATCTTTGCACTTGATTTGAACTTGAAATTTTAAAGAATGATCTTCCAAGATCCTGAAGTGGTTTGTATGTGTGCGCTGTTTTAACTTTCATATGCATTTACAGCAATCCTTGGCTTCTCTGGTGCCAAATAGATGTCTGAAGTCCCATTTGTAACTAGAGCGACATTACCCCGGACAGTGTAAAAGATGATGGATTAGGTCACGAAGGGAGGAAACCTGGCACCCAGCCATGTCATCATCTGCCCAGGAGATGTCTCCCCGGGTTTTGTTGGCTCCAAAATCAACATAGTTTTGCCATCCCACACTTAGATTCTAAAGCAGATGGTATGAGGGGGAGAAATCGAGAATTCCATATGGCTCGTGTGTCTTTTCTTTCTTTTCTTTTTTTCCCTTTCCATACATAGTTCGCAGTTTCTTTCCAGGGTGGGAGGGGGACAAGGAGGTGTTGACTGACCTGGCTGACCAGGAAGTCTTTGCCAAAGAAAAATGCCTCTCTCACCCATACAGTTACTAGCAGAGACCACCTTACCCCAACTTCTTGTTCCCCACCAGAAAAATCAGGTTCGGTCTTTTGCATTGACCGAAAGCTCCCCCATAGCTTTCTTTTTTCTTTCTTTCTTTCTTTCTTTCTTTCTTTCTTTCTTTCTTTCTTTCTTTCTTTTTTTGGACTGTAACTTCTACAGAAGTTATATTTTTAAGACTTGGTTGTTACCATTACCTCCCCACCCTGCCGCTCCCAGACAGGCTCTTCTGCAGCCCACGCTGGACCTGAACTGTCTATGTAGATGAGAGTGACCTTGAACCCCTGATCCTCCGACTTGAACCTTCCAAGTGCTGCCACAGTTTTGTTTTATTTCATTTTATTTTTAGTTCCTTTGAGTCAGGGTCTGACTATGTAGTCTTAGCTGTCCTGGAGCTCTCTATGCAGACCGTTCTGACCTCAGACTCGTAGAGATGCACCTTCTTTTGCTTCCTAAGTGCTGGGATTAAAGGCATGTGCCACCACACCTGGCTCTGTGATAGTTTTAAATCCATTTTTTTCCCTTATGAAGACACGTAAGAATGATGGACGGGGAAGTTGTGGGGAGCTTGGGGGAAAGACACAAATGTCTCCCATCTTCCTCAATATGACCCACTTATGTGTCCGGGATGGTTCTTCAACACAGGCTGCAAACTAGCCAACTAAGAATGGCTGTTTATCTGTAAATCTGACGTTTGGACTTCAGTCTAAGAAGTAAAGACCTTCACTTACTTCACCAACCTCCAATTCTTTTTTCTGAATGTTGGCCAGTGGTGGCTCCCACCTTTAATCCCAGCACTTGGGAGGCGGATCTCCGTGAGCTTGATGCTCGCCTGCTTTACAGAGATAGGTCCAGGACAGCCAGGGCTACACAAAGAAACCCTGTCTTAAAAAAAAAATCAACCAAATGTAAACTACTCTGATGCTTGGACTGAGATTGCATAGGTAAGTCCAGATGTCCAAACAAGGAGCATGACCTCTTGTTTGTGTAACAAGATGACGAGTGTCGGGATAGGCAAATTTGAGGATGGGTTGGTACCCAAGCTAGGCAACTAGCATTACCAAGAATGGATCCCTAAGTAGCTGCGGAGGGTTACTGAGAGTGGGTGCCTGAAGGCACCTTGAGGTCACTATGGTGATTCAGTTCACACTCCCAGAGGAAGTTCATCTGCCCCCTTCACTGCTGACCTTGGAACTTCTCCCTCGGGATCTGCTTCAACCTGACATGGGGAGGGGCGCTACTGTCCCTTAGGACCACACTTTCAGAACTTAAGGATGTATGGCCACTCTGTTTTAGGGTCGTATCTTCAAACACTTGAAATGTATCTCAAGAGAGAAATCCCTTTCTTACTATTTTGACATGCATCAGGAACATGGTACCTGTCTGTGGTGGGGTTTCCTCCATCATTGGAGGGGTTGGGCATGTCGTGTAGGTTCTGATGGCACTTGTCACTCTGTTCCCTAGAGTGTAGGTAACTGTAGCTTTCTGAGTGTGTACATCAGAAGCTGGGGAAGCTCTCTGCCTATGATATGCTTCTAGCCACTTGGAGTTTTCTGGTTCAGTGGACGTGAAGACGATGAGAGCATATCGTAGCTCTGATTCACACTCTGAAGTCTTCTGCTTTCCGGGATTTGTTTGCTTTTTATTTTTATAAAATGATATCTGTTGTACAGTAACTATTCCATGGCTTAATTAGAAAAAAACTATAATCAGCCATAAAGAAAACTCTCCTTGATTGGTTACAAACATTCCAATTTGGGGCTGCTATTTGGCCAGTACGTGTGCAGCACTTGTTTGTGTCGCAGTGGCCCAGTGAGTCCCCATGGCATCAGCTTACCTGGCCTCTTACTCTTGTGTATGCTCCTTAGCTTAGAGTAGGCAAGGAAAGAAAGTAAAAGCGGGGAAGACAATCAGCCCTGGATGCCAATCTGGAGCTGTCTGTCAGGCACAGCAGATAGTGTGAGGACCACAGCTTAGATCAGACAGAATGAGCTTTGCGAGTAGTGGTCTCTGCTCGCTTACTCCTACTGCTGCTGCTTCACAGTTTTTTTCAGTGACAAATATTTCATTTTGCCTTGGCATCTTTTGACCCTCTTGGAGGTAAGTGGAGCTATGACTGCCATGGCTGGGAAGAAAGCATTGGCGGTGTGAGTCATCCCACCTCTTCCGGCTGTGTCCTTTTGGTCATTCTGATTCACTTCCAAATAAGTCCCACAAAACACCAGTTTCTGGGTCTGTGCCAGGATGATACTAAATGGAATGCTCCCGCTCTCAAGAAGTCGTTTCGATAGGTTGAGCCTTTCTCTGAAACTTAAGCTTGGATTTTATCTAGACATTTCCAGGGAGTGCTTTTGCCCTAGGAGAGTAACGCCTGTGAAGAGATGCCTGCCTGGTAGGAGACACATGGGAATGGAACTCTCTCACTTGCCCTTATTTTCCTGTGCTTCCTGTGCAGTTTCCTGGGGGTAACTAATGGAAATTTCCATGGGGGGTTTGATACCACCCATTGTGTTTTGATAAAATTGTATGTGAACCAGTCATACCCATTACAGATGACCTGGGGCCACTTGCCCATAAGATGGATAGATAGATAGATAGATAGATAGATAGATAGATAGATAGATAGATAGATAGATAGACAGACACATACATATCTACTTATGTACGTATATACACACATTGCTTTAAAGTGGCAATAACAAGCATACATTGATGCAGCAAAATACCTTATAAAAGCAGCTTGAAAGGGTTTATTTGGGCTCGTGATTTGAAGATGTAGACCAGCCGTTCTCAAGCTGTGTGTCAAGACCCCTTTGGTGGTCAAATGACCCTTTCACGCAGACCACCCGAGACCATCGAAAAACACAGAGATTAACATTATGATTCATAACAGAAGCAAAATGACAGTTAAGAGGTAGCAATGAAAACGTTTTATGGCTGGGGGTCAGCACAGCATGAGGAACTGTATTAAAGGGTCACAGCATTGGGAAGGCTGAGAGCCGCTGGTGAGGCCATCATGGTGAAGAAATCATGGTAGCAAGAACATGAAACAGCTGGTCCCATTGCACCCCTAATGGAGGATCAGAGAGAGTTAAGCAGGTGTTATACATACACGTTTTCTTTTATATTCAATCCAGGACTGCAGCCCATGGGATGTTGCTACCTTCCCACCTCAGTTAACCTAATCTAGAAACCTCTGCACAGCCCTGCCCAGAAGTTTGGCTCCATGATGATTCTAGATTCTGTCAAGTTGACCATCACCCTGAAACTATTTCAAGGGTTTAAGTCTTTGCTTCCTTGTGTACTAAGTATGATGATATTTTGTCATGCCCAAAGATCACCAAGCCCTCTTTAATCCCTTCCTTGTTGCTCCCTCCCCAAATCAATCTCTGCGTTGCCTTCTCTCTGGATTACTGTGCTTTTCCTAGAATGGCCTTACAAACATGGCTTCATGTAAGTTCTCTTGCCCTTTCTCATTCCATTCCCACAAACTGGCATGTGGCATTGATTGCTTAATAGCTCTGTGGCTTTGTCTGATTTTCATCCTTCCTGCTTCCCTTGAAGACGCCCTGTCCCCTTTGAATAAAACTCAGCAAGACGGATTCTGCCTCCACCCACATCTGAAGTCTTCAGCTTTGCACCCACTCGGGCCCAGCCCACACACCAATGCCAGATGACTCTCACAGTCACATCTCTGATCTTGTCACTTGCCTGCACACAAACCTGCCCCCTCTCCTGCTTGCAAATGAAGCCGAGGCTCAGGCCTGCTTGACTGCCTCCTACAGTTGGAGGAGGGCCCACCTGCCTTTCTTTCCAACTTCTCCTAACACTACCCTGGTGTCCTTGAGAAACTCAGCTAAACCTTGGCTCCCACACCACGTTGAGACAGCACTCCTTCCCCAGTGCCTATCATGGAAACATATGTGCTTCCCAAGGCCTAGCTACACAGTCTATCCATAGACCCATTTGACAGCATCTCACACTACCCAAGGACATCTATCCCGTACCTCCCTCCCCACGTCCCTATGCTGCCTCTCTTCTTACTCTCATGGAAAGTTCTGTACTTGTGTGTTACTCCCTCACCATTCACTATTAAGGACCAGTGTCGGGAAGGGCTAATGCGTGTCTTCTTTCTTGGATTTATTTCCCAGCCTCCGAGCTACATCCTCAGTTCAACTTACATATTAAAACAATAATGAAACCCATCCTATGCTATCCTAAATAGCATTTTCAAAAGATATTTAGTGAGAAGAGTAAATACTGTTGTTGTTGTTTTTGTTTAATCTTTCTAATATGGGACTTAATGTGAGGCAGCTAGATTCTGCCTCTGCATTCATTCAGTGCTATCTTGGCTTCTCTTGCTTTAATTTAGATAGATGGAGAAAACTCCATCTCACTCAGGTATGAGGTTGGAGGAGAGTTTCAAAGGCCTTTTAAAATAATTTCAGAATTTGAAATTCTTTTCTGCCATTGACAAGATTAACCATCAAGTAGCAGTTTCTTCGTAAAGGAATATCTTATCACACTTTCTGCCGGGTTGCTCAGAGAACAGCTTGTACAAGCCATTGCTCTCATTCCACCGTGTGGGCCCCAGGGATGGACCTGGGTCATCAAGCTTGGTGGCAAGCACAACTTTACCCATTGATTTATCTCCCTGGCCTAAGTACTGGTTTCTTAAAGAACGGTTCACAGTGTGACATCTGAAACCATATCGATGACCCTTTTGTATCCCGATCTATTAAGATTCATTGCTGTAACCTGGACTTTGATTGGCTCTTATATTCAGAAATGTTTTTTTGTAAAGTTACACACTTATTATTTGGAAAACATTAGCAGTGTGTATGTGCTTATGTCTGAATTCCCAATATTGACACATTTTATTAAACCACATAAAATCCCATGTCTCCATATCACTGCCAAGACTTCATCCTGAAGTCGTCTGAGCTAAGGAAACTGTCAGTCTCACTGTGGCAGGTACAAGTTTCCCCAAGTTCATTGGCAATGGATACCATCAGCTGTTTCCTTTGAAATGACAAGCTGTTCGCTTAGTTCACTTCCCAGAAAATGTCTTCCAAATAACTATGTCTGAGTAACTACAGCCTGTCAGAGCTTCTTTCTAGAAAATGAAAAACAGCGTTCCATGAGAAAAGGTGCTAGGTGGGTTTGTAACACAATCGAACCAGAATTTCCCCAAAGGTTACAGACATCCGGTGATGTACGATGTCTATCCCAGCGCTCTGCACTTCCTCCGCATTCGTGGTACAGAACGTTCTAATAGGCGGTCTCGGGGTTGTGATTGAATAAAAGTCCCATATTTTAACATCTGTGGCACTGTAGATGGACGGACGTCTGCTTTGTACCGAGGATGCTTTGACAGGAAACTAGCTCCGCAGTTTCCTTTCTCCTACCGCGATGCTGCGTGCTGAAGAATGTGCTTACTGCACTTCGGAGCCACTGCCTGCTTTCTGCTGCGGCATCAGCGCTTTTCCTGCGCAAAGGTCACTACAGCGGCAAAAGTAAATAACGCCTTAGTGATGTTCGAGAAAGAGTTTGGACCCCGCGGGCCTCCTGAAAGGGCCTCACAATCTCCCAGGGCTCAATCTAGCTCCTTTCAAAAGCTCTACCTTCCTGGCTTGGTCAGGGGGTGGGGGGGTGGGGGTGGGGAGCTGGCAGACGTGCACCAGAGAATCTTCTGGGAGCTGGTCAGAAAAACAGCAGTTTGCTTATCTCCGTGGAATTACACAGACTGAAGAGTGTGTGTGTGTGTGTGTGTGTGTGTGTGTGTGTGTGTGTGTGTGTGTGTTGCGGGGGATGCACTTGTGGATGCCAGAGGACAATTGCAGGTATCATCCCTCAGGTACCACCCACCTTGTTATTTGGAGAAAGGTTTTCCATTCATCCTGGCTCTGTCCTAGTGAGCTAGACTGGCTGACGAGCAAGACCAGGGGAGCGGCCTCTCTCTACCTCCACAGCACTGAAATTAGAAAACTCCACCTCACATTTTCACATGGCTTCTGGACTCAAGGACTCATGGTTGAGCGGCAAGCCCTTTACTGCCTGAGCTCTCTAGCCCCTAGACAGAGTTCTGCATGGAGAAGTGTGCCAGCCGCTGTTTTTCTCCAGTGGAGATCTGAAGGCTCTTCCCGAAAAGGGTTTGGTGTAGTTATCCATAGGCTCTGCCTTCGGGACTTGACTAAAACGAATGTGGGCGACCATGTGCTAATAAAGCTTTATTTATGGGTGCACAAGTTTGAATTTCATATACGTTCCATATGTCACAAAATATTTTTTCAAGCCTCCCCCTTCTGCCCCATTTAGACAAGATTGGGCTCACTTAAGGGTAGTATGAACACAGAACAAAGGAATAGCCCAAACTGGCCTTGAACTTGTAATCTCACTGCTTCATCTTCTTTGTCATTTGGTTTCTGTCCTGTACTACCACAACTGGCTATCTAGAAACGCAAAAATCATTCTTCATTTGTAGCTGTAAGAAGAGCCAGCCAGATTTGCCCCATGGGCCAGTTTGTTGGCCTACGTACTGTATCCTTGGTTTTCCATTGAAATCTCCAGGAAAGCAGAAAGGCTCGAACAACAAACTCTGCAGTTTCTTATCAACAGGAAATTCCAATCTAATTGATCCAGGCCAGTGGAGCCTAGACATTAGGATTTCCAGATAGTTCTAATGTGCTAGAAAGAGCAAGAGCTGCTGTTCTAGCATGCTAAAAAAAAAAAAAAGTAAATTTTATTGTAAGCATTTTTTTCTTTAAAAAAAAAGAATTTAGGGACTGAAGAGATGAATCAGCAGTTAAAAAACATTTGCTACTCTTTCAGTGGACCCAAGTCTAGTTCTAAACATAGATATCAGGCAGCCTACAACTACCTGTAAGTCCAGCTCCCAGAATAGATGCTTCTAGTCCCCATGGGGCACCTGCACTCATGTGTACATACATGCATACATGCATGCATGCATACATACACACAATTTTTTTAATCTTAGACAACTGGTGAAAAAATCAAATCCTAAGACCAAGGTTGCAGCATTGTAACCTCAGAGCCGGGTTCTTCACCCTTAGCATCAAGTGCAGGCACCGCCCTCCAAGTATATGAACCCCAAACTAGCTCCAGACATTGCCCAGTGTCTCCTGAGGAAGAAGAAGGCCCCTGGATGACAGGTCTAAATAATGTGACTTTTTGTTTAGAGTATCTCAGGCATTCTTCTCTTGGACTATATTGACATTCAGGGCCTGATAAAACTCTGTCGTGAGAAGCTAGCTGCCTTGTACACTACAGAATATTTACAGCATCCCTGACCTGTACCCACTAGATGCCAGTAGCATCCCTACTGCCAGCTGTTACAACCTAAAATATCAATAAACTGCCAGATGTCCCCCTGGGGCACAACCATCCCCTCTGAGAATGCTACTTAGCATCCCGGAGGCTTCTGCACACTGTCGTTAACTGTGCAGGATTTTAGCTTCTTCCATTTCCCCGTAGCTGGTGGTCTGAACATTGCAAAAATAACTCCTTTCCTTTTTAATTTTGTATCTTGGTAAGGGGGCAAGGCATGCCCTGGATAGAGGGAGTATGGTGTATGTATGTGTGTGACATTCATTCCCTGGGGAAGAATCTGAGCCCTTGTTCCCGCTGGCCCTCCTTCTGAGCCAGCATTAAATCTGCAGCCAAGATCACGGATGACTTGGGCAAATCACTTGGCCATTATGAACTCACAGCCATGGCAACGGCCATCCGCAAGCCCGAGGACAAAAGGTGTTTTATTCTGTTGTTCTGCACAAAAGGTTCTAGGGATGCAGGGGACAAACGGCCATTGACAGTGAGAGGCATTGATGTGTACTTTTTTCTCCTTTCTATGTGCTTTATATTTAAACTGTCTTAGACCAATAACAGTGGAGCTTTTGTGTGAATCAACCTAAAACTATCTTTACACAGAGACCCCCTAAACAAAAGCTTAAGATATTAGCTCAGAAGAGGTTTGGGAGTTTGGTGAAAGGGATTGAGAATTACTAGTAAAAACATGTTTGAAACCCTGGCATTTTTTTTCATTTTAATATAAGATCACAGCAATAAGAACTGTGGGGGGCAGCTCTTTTCTTATCCCTCCGGTTTGTGGTAACTAATATAATGAATGCTGATTTGAAGCTTGGGAAAATTCAATTCTGTGGGTTTGCAAGTGTACTGAAGCAAGACATTACTCTTCCTTAACGAGCATTGGTTTTTCGCAGCCTGGTCCTCTGCTGATACAGAAGGCCACCCCCATACTTCAAAACACTTGCCTGGGACTTCCTAACCAGAAAGCTAGGCTGAACCTGAGGCCCACTCCCTTTGCTGGTATGCACACCTGGCACCTTGGTGGGGTTGAGGGGTGCATGTAAGTCAGCTTTCTTCAGTGGTCCCAGATCTATTGTTTCAGCCCCTGCCTGCATCAGGGTAAAGGTAGTTTTAACTGTGAGCAGTGTTGATGCTATCAGGGCTTCCTTGTTTCCCAGAAAGCACCGGAGTTGCAGTCTTTCAAGACAGCAGAACAATTCAGAACATTTTCATTTTGTTTTTCTTCCTGAGAGCCCCAAAACTAGCCATTTGGTCTAGAAGTGGCTAGAATGTTGTGATCAAATCCTAGGAGGCCTTATTTTTTTTCAGGGGGTGAAGTTCCAGGTGCTATGTGAAAGTAGGCATTTTACGCGGTCTCAGAATACCACATCTGATCCCGAGGAGATGGAATTGCTGACTCGGATGGCTTCTCCAGCCTCTGCATACCACTCCAGGAAGAGGGGGGGCTCGCTTAGCTGATTGGTAGAAGCTACCCCCCAAGATTCTGCATAGCTCTGTCACTCCGAAATTCCCCACTTCTCAAAGCTACAGTTGTTCCTCCCAGAACCACCCTGTGCAAGGCACTTCCAAATAGCACACGTTTCCTCCCTCTCCCTCTGCTCCTGTATCACTTCTTGGCTTGAGGGCTAAGAGCAAAGGGAAAGAGATTGCAGCCTGGCCTGGCTTTGAATTCACACTTCTACCTCAGCTTCCTGAGTGCTGGCATTAGAGACGTCAACTGCTAGGCCCAGCTCTTAGCTCTTCTTGACCCCTGGAAGTTTTTGTTGCCGTCCAGTAGAAGCTGTTGGCCTCAAGTTTAGCGTTGCTGAGTTGCAAGTCATCTTGCATGACCCCGATCTGTTTCCCTGCTCTCAAACATTGAATGGCTCTGTGTGATTCTGTGGATGCTTTTGTTGACACAGAAAAGCAGCTGTTACCTCAAAGTGAAAGCTCATTCTAGAAACGAATGACTCACCATGTCCCAGGAACACAGATTCAGACCCCTAAATACCACATTCCAACATGGTAATGGTTTTCATTTTTTTTATAGTAACAGAACCAAGAAATTTTATAAACCAAAGGGTTTTCTTTTAATACGTAGGTGAGGCTGGGCTGTGGTGGCACACACCTTTTATCCTAGCACTCAAGAGGCAGTGGCAGGTGGATCTCTGTGAGTATCAAGCCAGTGTAGTCTACAAGAGCAACTTCCAGGATATGGTCCAAGGCTACATGGAAACCCTGTCTAGAAAAGCAAAAAGGAAAAAAGAAAAAACCCAAAACCCTAGGTGAAAACATCAGACGGACAGATGGCAGAAAGTGAGGAGATCTCTGTTGAGGGTCTGAGAAGCTATCTCAGTGCTTTGGGTTGGTAGAGACTAGAATCTAGTTGTATATTTCAAAAGGATCTACCTAGTAAATCATAGAGGGAAACGTTATATCAAACACAAAGGTGGCCAATGACAGTTAAGAGGACTAAAGATAGACCAGGTTTATTTGGCTTTGAACCTGCAACATTCCAGGTCTCTACAATCAGGGAAACTAATCAGTCAGTCAGAAGAATCTTTGTCTGGAGTGGGGTGGGTGGAGGGCTATTGAGACAAGGTCTCACTCTGTAAAACCCCTGACTGGCCTGGAACTCACCATGTAGGCCAGGCTGATCTTGAACTCACAGAGATCCCCCTGCCTCTGCCTCTGCTTCCTGAGTGCTGCAATTAAAGACGTGCACCACCACACCCAGCAGGAATCTTTTAGTACATTCAAGAATTAGTAAAGAGACCTGATGGCCCCTACCTGATCAAGCCCCTGTGGACGGTCATGTTCTTAGCACTCCAGCTCTCTGGCTCATTTCCCCCTGGTGGTCTTTGACTGGACCTTGTTCTCTCCCGCCACAGGATTTTCCCTCACGTTCTTCTCACTCCCTGGATCACTTTCCCTCCCCATCTTTCCCTCCCTTTACCTAATTCATTCTTGGGACACCATCCCTAATCACCTCCTGAAACCTGAGTTGACCCCACTGTTGCTTTTCCTCACCCTTTTTAATTTAAAATGGTTTAATGACTTCCTCACCCTCCATAAACCGCAAGCTTCAACAGAGTATAGATCACACATATCTTAGCTCACCACTGGGTCCCTAGCACCTAGCACAGGACATGAAAGGCATTCAATGAACACTGTCTACCCTTTGAAAGGCATGGAATAGCTGGCCATCCTTGATTTGGTCCAGGATCCTGCCTCACAACAGGTCCAATAAATAATACTGTATTATAATACTTGTAATAATGGTTAAGGGAAGGGACTTCTTCAGTTGGAGTGAAAGCCAAGCTGTGCCTTCACATAGACCTATGCTATCATAGCTGCTTCTTCAATGATTTAGAAATTCTACCATTAGCCAAGGATAGTTCTTCATAGCCTGCTGTCCACCATCTTTATATGTATATTGCTCCATACACTCTGTCCAGTTGTCTTGTTTCAGGCAGAAAGCTAAACTTCATCTTTGTTCTTCCTCCATCTTGACCAAAAGCAAGAACTGTTTTATGGAGTTCGAGTTCATTATGGTCGAATTTGGCTTGGCGTAGGAGAAAGCAGCTGGAACTGGCCCAGTAAGGAACTTGTATCAGGGTGACTGGTCTCAAAGTTAGGCTTCCGAGAGTGTTGAGGGCTTCTATGGCAGGTGATATAGGTACTGTAGAGAGCAATCCAATTAGGAGTAGCTGGATAGTCACCACACAATGAATTTTAGTTCCTTAGATAACTGGGCAACAAAGCTAGAATAGGTTCTATGTCCACCTGTAGTAGTATTTCCTTATCAGTTTTTTTTCCCATGTCACATATAAAATCTTTCTAGTTGCATTGTCTGGTAGAGTCTGTAAGAGTTGTATCTGTGTGTGAGGAATAGAGATGATGAGTGTGTGGTTTCAGTTTGGGGGGAGTCATGGTTCCCAGGCACAAATGAAGCCATCTGCTAGAAATGCATGCTGGTCAAGATTGGCATTCGCTGATGTGGTTGTGATTTCCCCAAGTCCCTGAATCCCTGGTTTCCCCTGCTGTGACAAGGCTAGATCCACAACACTCAGTAGATGCTGTCTCTAAGAGTGAGAAATTGCAAAGAAACATTAGCCTTGATCGAGTGTTGAATTTGGGACTGAATGCCATTGTTCTTTTAACCCCATTTGTGTTTTTGAGCCTGGGAGCAGCTGTGATAGTTCCTTTGAAAAAAGGCAGAATACTCTAAGCCTCTGGATGAAAGAGCCTTTGAAAGCAGCCACGGTGGATTTGGGAGGTTGTGCTCCATTGTTAAGGGCTGAATGAATATGCTATACTGTAACACTTAAACCTAACTCCTAATGGCAAGAAAAGATGTGGCTTGTTAAAAATATATGTCCACCCAAACTATCCCGAAATGAAGGAGCGCTTTATCAGGTTATATATCTTGATCATCACATGAGTGAGGAAGCCATTTCTGTACAAACCTTCCTGCCCCATCTCCAGTATGAATTACTTTCTCCCTTCTGGTTTCCCCCCTTCCTCTTCTCTGCTTTCCGCCACTGGTCCTCCTGTAGTCTGTATCCTGACCCTCATGATGCTACAGTTCTGACTATGCACCACTAGATAGCCGTGAATGTGATTCAACAAAACACAATAAAAGTTACTTGAAACATGAGGGTTTATTAAAAGTTTCTTTTGTGATTCAGTTGTGCAATTCTTGAGTGTGAGCTTTGTAAATGACAGGCTTGTGTTGTGGTGTTCAAAGGGTGCATGTGCCTGAGCGAAGTTTATTCTCTGATGCAGTATCAGACTGATCTTGAAGGTGAAAGTATCTTATTCGGATGTGTGTGCCCAGTGCTAAGCACAATGCTTGACACTCACCCACTAAGTCTTCAAAAGTACCTCATGAATGAAATCCAAGGGGATTTCATTGGGTTCAGTTAGAACCCAGTTCATATTAGAGACAAGCAAATAAATGGTAAGTCTGAATTTTGTGATAATGAAGCATGGTATATGTGCAACGTCCATTATGGCAGCCACTAGCTCTGGTGGTTACCCAGGGAACGTGGCCAGTGTTATTGAGGAAATGAAGTTCTCTTTTCACTTCATCGTAACTAACTTAAATTTCAATAGCCACATGTGTCAGTTGCTGCTTGCTCAGCTGGCACGGTCCTGCAACCATACAGCTCTAATGAAGGCCAGATACAGCAGCGAGCATCCACCCTGTCCTTCGTGTTATCATAGAAACGGAGAATAGGAGGGGATGGATTGTTAATGGTCCAAAACACATTGCTCTATCTTTTCTTTATCTTTTGGGACAGATCAAGGCCAAGGATGTTGTTTCTTTTAGTTTTAGGAGCCTGGAGAGAATTTGCATTCCTTCCGCTCAGTCCCCAAGAAAGTCATGTATCCAAAAAAAAAAAAAAATTGAACAACTCCAACATCCATGTTCACAAATCTCAAGTGTTCAGACTTCTTTAAGGAATTAACTTGCTAATGAAGTTGGAACCGTATCATGCACTGGCTCTATTTTATGAAGCATATCTGTTTCAAAAAGTTGGACCTTCCTGAATAAAACTAGTTGTCATTTTGAAATAGGAGGATGCAAGGCTCCTTGGGAAAACCCTAATATTTTGCATTTTCTAATGAGCTAAAGGGCAGTTTCAGAAAGCAGAGCATCCAGTCACTTTCTGCGGTAGAGCGAAATGAATGTTACCTTCACATGGGATACTCAGCTAAGGAAAGTTGATCACTGGTTTGTTCTGCTGGCTTTGCCATCCCTGAATCCTATGAAGACCGTTTGATGGGAAGCCTTTTAAGTGGCTTAGTGCGCTTACCCCGAGCTAATGAATTGCCCTTGATTGCTGTTGAGCATGTTAATGCATTTAAAGTTGAATTTGCTCTGACAGGCCATTTACTGGAGGATCTGGATAATATAAACATGGATGGGAGGTCAGAAGAGCTACAGACATTATCCCCAAGGCCAGCACTGAAGATTTAACTAGAAGATAAATGTCTCTAAACTAAAAATGTTATCTGGCCATGGAGGTCAGGCAGACCTTTATGAAGACCTTTATTTCAAGGAAAAGTTTCTCTAAAAAAAGAGATAAAGGGACCAGATAGTTTGCTCAGTGATTAAGAGTACTTCTTGTTGCAAAGGGCCTGGTTTCCATCTCCAGCACCTACAGGGAGGCTCTTCACCTCCTTTGGCACGAGGCATGCAATGCACAGAGGTATGCACATGCAGGCAGAACACTCATACACGTAAAATAATAAAAATAAAACTCTTTTTAAAATTAGATAAACGTCTCACCTTCTCTATAGCAAGTGTGAAGTCTGGCTCTGTCTCCTTCATTTCACTTCATAGAGTCTCATTTTGTCCTTTTCCCCCCTCTTCTGTTTCTTTTTTTCCCTTCAACTACTTAAAATCACCTACTGGGTCTGGGTTTCTGACTCTAAGCATGTGGCATGTGTGTTAAGATGGAAACTGGGGAGGAGGAGGACTGTAAATGAATTGCTTGTGCTGCCTAGGTTGGAGACGGGAAATTTTTATTAAACAGCTGAGGTAATTTCTGGTATCATTTGGAAGCAAACTTGGGTGGACCCTCTTGGGTGGATGTTGGTGACTTGGTACTTCAGTACCTTTGAGGCCCTTTCCGAAATGATCCCCTTGGTATTTTTCCAAACCTGGCAACAGTCTAATTACCACATTGGATTCTTCCAGGCTCCCAGGACAACAAGGGCTTGGGGAAAGCCATCAGGTGCTACAGCAGAAGGCTGGATTTCGAGAAAACTGGACTGTGGCTTCTCTTCATGGAGACACAGTGGCTCTACAGTCTTCTCCTTTGTCTTTCTCAGTAGAATGGGTGCTCCTATTATCACTTGGACAGGTGCCCCTCTGCCTCACAGTCAGTCAGGAAGCTCTCAACTTAGGTTACCTCTCATAAGTGACAGTTGATGGCTGTCAACTCACTACTTTGGGAGACTCTGAATTACAGCTGCACTTTCCTTAGGAGTACCAGGGTCCTCACTCACAGAATGTGATACCATGGCAACTGCCCCTGTGGTCCTTGGGGTGTTCACATATAAGTCATAGAGCTGAGAAGGGTGATGGAGTTAGATATGTATATGCAAATGGTGGCGTTCATGAACACCAGAGGCATCCCTGCCCATCATGGTCGCCTTTTTCTCCTTTGGTCTAGGTTGCTTCGAATGCTGCATCAAGTGTCTGGGGGGAGTTCCCTATGCCTCCCTGGTGGCCACCATCCTATGCTTCTCGGGAGTCGCCTTGTTCTGTGGCTGTGGGCATGTGGCTCTCGCGGGCACCGTGGCAATTCTTGAGCAACACTTTTCTACCAACACCAGTGACCATGCCTTGCTGAGCGAAGTGTGAGTATCCTCTTCCCTTTAGACATGTATTTAAGATGCAACCATCTCAGTGTTGTTTGACAGGCTACCCTGTCCTCGAGCAGAAGATCAACACCTTTGATGAAAGCTTGCTATATTCAGGTAGAAAAAGTCCACAAGGGATGGGGATGTAGTTGAGCTGGTAGACTACATGCTTCCATGCACAAAACACTGAGATCCATCCCCAGCTCTGCAAAGACTGAGCATGCCTGTATTCCCAGCACTCAGGAGGTAGAAGCAGAAGGCTCAAAAGTTCAAGTTCATGGTCATATTTATTTGTATACAAGAAATTCTCAGAGAATAATTTTTTAAAATATTAGAAGTTCAAAGTCATAGCAAATTTGAGGCCAGTCTTGGATATGAGACCCTGCTTTATGGAATAGAAAGGAAATGAAGGGGGAGGGGAATCCATGATACAAAAAAAAAAAAAAGGAAAAGGCCAAGAATGTAGTGGGTATTTGAGGCCCAGGGTAGATTCTCCTTTGCATATGACAACGTGTACATAGTCCACACAGTAGTGGTAGATGTAAGGACTGTAACACAGTGACAGGTTGATACTGTAGAGCGCCCTACCAGACTGTTGTCATTGTTCCCATGTAACAAGGACCCTCTAGTTTACCCCCTGAAATGGATGCTCTGTGGAGGACTCACTCAAGTCTAAGTCAACAGGAACAGTATTTTTACATCAATTCCATATCTGAGCAGGAGCTCTAAGCCCAGAGCATCCCAATGCAGCAAAGGGAAAGTTCTGGAAATATCACTGGCCCTCTGTCTTCCTACTCTGCAGTGATTCTCAGGAGAAGCTCAGCAGGTCTCAGGCTTGATTTCATGACTGCAAACGCCGCTGCCATATGTACTTGCTGCAAGTAGCTTCCCCTTGCTCGATTCCTTGGGTCTTTTTGTTTAAGTTCCGAAGGTTCCGTGTTTGTGGGTTGTACTTGTGAAATAACCGTCAGAGTGGCAAAGGCATAAATGACCATTTGTGGGATCAAGATGAAATGACTTTTAGTTTGGACGTTGATGGTCTTGCTATGGCCTTGACTGCCCTTGGCCCTGCTTCTGCCTCCAAATACTGGGATTACAGGTATCAATTACCAGGCCTGGCAAACTTCACATTTTAAAATCTGTTCACGAATGGCATCTAAAGAAACGAGCAAGGATGAGAAGGCTGCATTCGGGGGAAATCAACCCATACAAATGTGCATAACGAATGCATGTGTGGAGGGCTGGGGCCATAGCCTGATCAGTAGCATGCTTGCCTGATATGTGTGAAGCTCTGGCTTGGATTTCAAAACACTCCACAAACAAGGTCCAGACACCTGTAGCACCAGTGCTCAAGCGGGCGGAGGCAAGAGGACCAGAAGTTTAAAGTCATCCTCAGTGTTGAGGCATAAATAAGTATTGGAGCCAGATGAGAGTGACCATGGCTCAGGAACACAGATGTAAGGTCAGCCCAAATTCCATGTCCCAGCATGAAAGCAGCTTCGTTTTTTATAGTAACAATCAAGAAGGTCACAGATCAAGTCACTCTTCAAATGCACTGATGCAAACATCAGAGAGGCAGGTTACAGCAAAGCAGCGACCCTCTGTTGATGGCCTCAGGGACTATCTGATGGCACTTGTAGCTTTTGGTTGGTGGAAGTTAATGCTCTACCAAGTTAAGACATTCCAAGGATTTTTTTTTCTTTTTATCTGTTAGTCATGGGGCGTTAGGTCTGGCACAGAGGTGGACAAAGAATGGCTATTTGGAAGCCGGGCAGTGGTGGCACACGCCTTTAATCCCAGCACTTGGGAGGCAGAGGCAGGCGGATCTCTGTGAGTTCGAGACCAGCCTGGTCTACAAGAGCTAGTTCCAGGACAGGCTCCAAAACCCCAGAGAAACCCTGTCTCGAAAAACCAAAAAAAAAAGAATGGCTATTTGGGGGGATTAAAGATAACCCAAGCTAAACTGCAATTAGGATCTGAACCTGTCCAAAGTCACTAATTACTAACCACTTAATAAGCCTTGTAGAAGCTCCAGTTTGAAATGGCAGTGTCTTTCTGCGAACCTTTGCTTACATCAGTTATATAGCAAGTTTAAAACTCATCTGGGATACATGCCATCTTGTGCTTTCTTGAAAAAAAAAAAGATGTACAGAAATCTACAGAAAAGAAATATCAGGAAGGGAGTATTAACCCAATTAGCTAGTGATCTTAATCCACAGCTCTCAAACTTCCAAGCAAGATTACAATCAGCCCATGTCTCACTGCAGAGCAGCTAACAAAATCTCTTGGAGGTGTTATCCAGGTACCAGTAGCTTCTGAAACAACCCAGATGATTTCAGGGGGAGTCAAAGCCTGAAGATCTGCCAAAGTTGGGAATGAAGTTTCTGTAACTTGCCTGTAAGGGGACAATCCCAGCACTTGTGTAACAAAGATCTGCACAGATTTCTCCTTAGAGATACCCTGAGGGCTGACTTAGGTATTTTCTCCGAATAGCGTCAACTACCAAGCCTGGTTGGGAAGCATTTTGATATGTTTGGAAAAGCATGCTGTCTACTGAACCAGGGTTCAAACACCTACTTTGGCACTGTGTGACTTTGAGTGGGTAGCTTGACTCCTCAGTGTCCATGCTCCCTGTAAAAGGGAGATATAAACATCCATCACCTCCATCCAGGTTTAGTAAGTTGAGCATCCAAACTGCCTAGGCTCCCGGGAACCCTGATTGCTCTTCAAGCAGATGAGGGAGAGGGACTTGATCGGGGAGGGGGAGAGAAATGGGAGGCGGTGGCGGGGAGGAGGCAGAAATCCTTAATAAATAAATAAATTAAAAAAAATAAAGATTATCGCAAGCTGGGAAAAAAATTAAAAATAAATAAATAAAAAAAATAAAAATAAAAGAGCCAGATTTAAAAAAAAAAAAAACATCCATCACACAAGACTCCATCAAAGGAAATGCTTGCCCGTTGCTTGAGAAGGCTGGCTATCTCGCCCACAGACCTATCATGGAAAGACCTGGGCTGCTAGAATGGGCAGAAATGGGCCTTCTGAGGCCACCAGACAGCACAGGAAGGGTGCCTCGTGTCCCTACTCCACAGTGCTTCTCATGTTTGCAGCCATCTTCCTTTCACAGGATCCAGCTGATGCAGTATGTCATCTATGGGATTGCATCCTTTTTCTTCTTGTATGGCATCATTCTGTTGGCAGAAGGCTTTTACACCACAAGTGCAGTGAAGGAGCTGCACGGTGAGTTTAAAACAACTGCCTGTGGCCGATGCATCAGCGGAATGGTGAGTACTAAACCTGGGTACTCGGCAGGGCCATGCGTGGCTGCGTTTCTTTCTACTAGGAAACTAGGAGCTGTTCAGGGAGGGTCCATGACACAAATACTGTTCTTACCAACATGGCCATAGGGATTTGAAAACCTTTGTGTTGTTGAGAAAATTTGTGACTGGTAGTATTAAGCCAAATATTTCCCTTTTACCGGGCTCTGTTCTAGAGGAAGATAAATCTTCAAAGCCAAGGTTAAGAACTGTTCCATCACGAAGGTAAAACTTGACATATGGTAACGCGCATGTGTGTGTTGCCCTGGGAATCAAACCCAGAGCCTTCTGCATCCTAGGCAGGTACTGTACCAGCGAGCTACATCCCATCACTTATACAGGTTTTACACATGATATATCCCTATCCAAATGTTGCCCAGACAGCTGGACGTGTCGCTAGTTATTGGAAGAATGGTCAGATGTAGAGAAAATATTTAGAAGTTGAGAAAAGTACTAATGGCTGAGGAAGAACCGTGAGGCATGATGTGGGCCCTCCCAGGAGGAAAGCATCAGCCCGCAGGCCAGGGCTGTGGGCTTCCTACTGTATAGTAGTGATGGGATTGCACCCCACTGCAGGGGAAGGGGAAGATGTGGGTCTGACTTCCAGCACCAGGGTAGTCCACTGTTCACAGCAGTTTCTGTGAAGGAGACATGCTGATTGGGGTGGAATTCTTCGTGACTTGACGATCTGAACCTGGCCATGAGTGATATTATAGGTGCTATTATATTAAGTTTCTTAAGGTAAATGTGGGGCTGGTGGGTGAAAATGCTCACCGTGTATACATACTATTCAGCCTGAGTTCAAACGTGAGAGCGAACAGAGGAAGGAGAGTGGGCGATGGTAGGGTTTGGTGCTAGTGGGGGTGGATGCTGGTAGGGATGGGTGCTGGTGGGGGTGGGTGCTGGTGGGAGTAAGTGGCACCAGGCCAAGGGACAGGAGCACTGAAGTGCAAAATCAGGAAGGGCTTTATTAAAGCCAGAGCAAAACAGAGGAAATTGCTTCACATGAGATCAGGAAAGAGGAACCAGTGTGAGCAGGGGAGGCCCAGAAAAGTCCAGTCCCATGAACAGGCTGAACAGGAAGAGTGGAGGTGATGGGAAAGACCACTACTTGGAGGAGGGGTAGGGAGCCAACACATATGAGCCTTGAATTTCAGGTTGGGAATGGCATCAGTAGGCAAAGACAAGTGGGGTCGTGACAGGATCAACTCAGTAATCCTCAGATCTGGCCAGTCACCTAGTGGTATGGAAGAGGAATTTGGGAAAGTGAGGTTGTAAGAGGCCATCTCAAGATTCAAGTGAAACAGACCGTGAAGATGCCAACTGGACCCTGGCATTGGAGTAGAGGAGGGGATCTGGGTGTGGTCACGGGTGGGATAATGAGAGGAGGAAATGAGTGACAAGTCTGGCTCCAGTACTATGCTAAGGAGCTGTGTGCCATTAGGGTGGAGAGAAATTGGTCGATTCACTGTGACCCACGGGGGCTTACTACAACCTTGGAGGATCACGTGCAGTTAGCCAGTGTGTCACCTACAAGCTTGGGGCCGGGGCTTCTGAGAATGCCTGGGAGTTACCTATCTAAAACTGTGAGCAAATTTCCATCAGGGTTTGTGGAGGAGTCCCGAGGTACCTCCCCATCTGCTGGGTAGGTTCAGAAGCCACTTACAGACAAATAATGCCTCTGAAAGTTCAAGAAAGAAGGAGCCAAAGAGCTGGATGCCTGCCAAGGGTCCAGACCATTTGCTGTATCAGGTCCAGTCTGTATGTCATTCCTTCCATTAATGGCCTTCTCACCATTATAGGAGCCCACCTCCTGAAGGCTGTTGGCATATGGTACCTGAAGATGCCTGGACAGCCTACCACCTTGCCCTGACCTCCATTCTGCTAGTTCTGTCCAGGTGGCACCACAGTCGCATGGTTGTGCCTCAGGCTCCTGCTGTCTCTTGTGCCACTGTCCTCCCACAGGGACCAGCCAGACTTCACTACCCTCAGCATAAGATAAGGCCATGAACAGCCTTACTGAAAGGAGATACCACTGTGGCCACCATTCCTGTTAGGGACAATATGGCTGTGGTCCTGCCTCTTTTGGCTGGTCTGGGACCTGAGACTTGCTGATTAGAGCACACTGGATAGGTAGTGGACTCCGGGATGTGCCTTTCTCTGACCGCCCAGCACTGGGGGTACAAGTGTGTACTACCACACTCGGCTTTTTATGTGGCCACTGGGGACCAAACTCAGGCCCTCATGCTTGGAGCAGCAAGCACTTTACCAGGTGAACTATGTCCCCAGCCCCGCTTCGATTTCAAAAAGGCTTATATTTATTTAGTGGGGTGAGGGCCATAATAACATATATCACATATATAGCACATGATGCATGTATGGATAGCAGACGGCCACTTACCAGCGTCAGTTCTGTCCTCCTACCTTGTGCTTTCTAGGGATTGGATAGGTCACCATCAGGCTTGGTAGCAAGTGCCATCTTACTGGGCCCCCACTTCGGTTTTTAAAGGCTAGATTGACAGGGAAAACAAGCTGCAGGGTTGCTGGTACTGCAGCAGCAGCAGCAGCAGCAGCAGCAGCAGCAGCAGCAGCAGCAGCAGCATCTGAGGAGCAGAGGAGCAACTGAGGAGATAGTACTGCTGTTTGCTGAGAAAGACCTTGCTTTCCCCAGATCTTTATGGGAAACACCTACTTGCCCGGGGCGGGGAGGCTACACAGGATTCATCTTGTTGGGAGGAGCAGCTTCCGGAGGGTGCATTCTACCAGCACTGGTGTGACCTCTGGGACCAGGACCCTCTGTAGGAAGTAAAGACTCACCAAGGTCAAGAAACACCAGCCCCTTCTCAAGTCCCTGTGGTGTTATTAGAAAGCCCGTGAAGGGCATCAGTTTTCTGTGGCTAGGGAAAGAACAAGAAAACCTATTCTGGAACAGGCAGATTGGAAGCCTAAGGGAAGAAGAGGAGGTGTGACCCTGAAGTGTGTTCATTTGAACAATTTAGCAACGCAGAAACTGACAAGTTCCTTGAAAGAACAGGACAATATCCTGTATCTGCAGTTTCCCAGGCTGGCCAATAGGGGGCAGCAGTTTGAACCTGATGTCCAGGTCATTCTCCCTCTGGAGATTCTCCTATGGCATAAAGTTAGGTGAAGATGAAATAGAAGAGGAAAACGAGAATCTTAACAGACTCATTGTGCTCATGACTGTTTGAGACTTCGGTCAAAGTTCAAGATCTAATACTTCTAGTAAGTTCTCTGGATCAGGAACTAGCAGAGTTCCTTTGGAGAGAAGACTCTCTTGATAGTTGCTATTTTCCCAGACCCACATGCAAGGTAAAACAAGGGGAAGTACTGAGAAACCCACACAATGTTGTGACTCCGTGACCTTTAAAGACATCCTGGACCTAGCCCACATTTAGTAGGATGCTGGGAGTTTTCAGAACTGATGTTTTGAAAGAATATCTCATAGGCTGGCCCAAGTGTGCTGGAGTGTGAGCCCGGCTTTATGCAAAGTTGAGGTAGGAAAATCAAAAGTTTAAACAACTTAATGAGACCATTTTTCAAAATAAAAATATAAAAAGGGAACTGAATGTTTATCACAGTGGCGGAGCATTTGCCTAGCATGTACAAGGCCCTGTTTCAATTCCCAGTACAAACACAACACCAAAACAAACAACAACAAAACACAAGCCTTACTCAGGCCCGGGAACTAACTAGCTGGAGGAGTAACGTCACCTCTTGGGTTCTCACGACCTGGATTGTTAAAAGAGGAATAGGAGGGGCAAGAGACATGCTCAACTGGACGGTCTTGAGTTTGAAACTCATAACTCAGTATAAAAAATACAGGCAGGGGGACCCAGCTTGGAATCGTACCACTGGGAAGGCAGAGACAAGAGGATCCCTGGGGCTCAATGGCCAGCTAGTCCAGCCTACTATTTGGTCTGTTCCAGAACACTGAGATACAAAAAAAACAAAAAAAAAAAAAAAGGAAAGCACCTAAGAAAGAGGAAGTCAATTTCTCCACAAAGTGGGGGGTTGAGAAAGTCTTCAGGTCTCCTCAAGCATTGGGGCACTGCCACGCTAGATTCTCCTTGTGGGGCGTGACAGCAGTGCCTCCCCTGCTCCTCCATGCTGAGCAGATGTCTCTTCCTCATTTGCATAGCCAGGCCAGGTCCCTGAATGCATCTTGTATCCCATGGGTCCCACACTGGGCAGAAAAGTGCTGCCCTTCCTCTGAGATCAACCTGCCCACATCAGCGAGATTCTTTCTCCCTCTTCTTTTCTACCTAGTTCGTTTTCCTCACATATGTGCTGGGAGTGGCCTGGCTGGGTGTGTTTGGCTTCTCTGCAGTGCCCGTGTTCATGTTCTACAACATATGGTCAACCTGCGAAGTCATCAAGTCCCCACAAACCAACGGGACCTCCGGTGTTGAGCAGATCTGTGTGGATGTTCGGCAATATGGTACCTCCTTCCAATCCTGTCCCCGTTACTCCTTCATTGTCTTGTGCCTGTGTGGGGGTTATAATTAGCAGGTAGACCTCTTTTTCATTATCATAACGCATTTCCTGCCCTCATGAATTCTTCACACTCTGCTCTATTTTCTGGAGGCAAGAATCCCGGGGCTTGCTAGAGGATGTTATTTGAGATTTGTAAAAAGATTTTTCAAGAAGCTGGGTGGTGGTGATCCAAGCCTTTAATCGAGCACTCGGGAGGCAGAGGCAGGAGAATCTCTGTGAGTTCTAGGCCAGCCTGGTCTACACGAGCTAGCTCCAGGACAGGCTCCAAAGCTACAGAGAAACCCTGTTTCATAAAACCAAAAACAAAAAAATTTTCGAGTTAGGTACATACTTTAAAAACTAAGTCTTTCATAACAGAAAACTACTTTATATAATGCAGTTCAATGAAAAAACTTTTAGATACCCATTGTAAGAATTTTTTTCAGTTTTTCTTTTCTGCCCTCTTCTTGTTTTTATTCTTATCTCACTATGTAGTCCAGGCTGGCAATCTGGCCTTGAACCCATAGCCCCCTTCAGCCTCTTGAATGCTAGGATCCTGGCATGTGCTCCCTTGCCCAGATCTTTTCACTATCACTTTTCACCTAATACATT
Source organism: Microtus ochrogaster (assembly GCF_000317375.1). Lineage (NCBI taxonomy): Eukaryota > Metazoa > Chordata > Mammalia > Rodentia > Cricetidae > Microtus > Microtus ochrogaster. The sequence continues at coordinate 43,239,816 of NC_022026.1, read as the reverse complement.
TGCAAGCCTGGCTCTTTAAAGGGAGTCTTTTTTACATGACCAATTGCTTCAACTTATCTGTACTGAAAAAAACATAAAATGCAGATGTATTTCAACGTCGCCATGATGGACTCTGGGAGAGCAGCGTTCAGTAGTAAAAAGCTAGCTCAGCTAGTTTTTTCTCACAAATGGGATCCTTGGAGAAATCCTCAAAGTCACAGAAGGAGCCACTGGGGCCTCTAACCAATTAATTTGGGTGGCAATTGACTTCCTTGCTGAGGAAAGGCCACATCCTAAAGAGGGAGTGTAATTACTGCTCTGGATAGGATGGTAGAAAATGTGTTCTTGCCAGAAAACAGGGAGGAAGAGAGCTTTCCTTTAGGATTTTCTTTTTTTTAAATGTTTTTATTTATTTATTATGTATACAATATTCTGTCTGTGTGTATGTCTGCAGGCCAGAAGAGGGCACCAGACCTCATTACAGATGGTTGCCGGGAATTGAACTCAGGACCTTTGGAAGAGCAGGCAATGCTCTTAACCACTGAGCCATCTCTCCGGCCCAGAGCTTTCCATTAGAAATGAATACGGAATGTGTCCCGGACAAAGATGGCGCTTTCATTTTTACATAGACTTTCTTATGGGGCTTGTTCTCAACATCTTATCTTACAGCCTGGTATAAAACCTGCCTAAAAGTGCCCACAATAGATCTCTTCTCACAAAGGTTCGGCCTTAAGACAGATTTAAAGGGCCTTGGGCTCGTTTCTAAAGTACTCATAAAGCTGGGTGTGCCGGCACCTGTCTATAATCATAGGTGTCAAGAAGCTGAGGCAGCAAGATTGCCAGTTCCTGGCCTGCCTGGGCCACAGAGTCAGACCCTGCTTCAAAACATCAAGTTTCCATAAAGGAATATGTGCAATAATCTCTGCGCTCCTTACAAAGAACTCTTGTTGCCATGGCAATGATTTTTTTAAAATCCTGTCTCTCCCCAGCTGGTTATTTTTAAGAGTACTTGTTTGAGTTAATGTTAGAGATGGGAGAGAATGAGGATTTAACAAAAGTCCCTTACGTCCTGTGAGAAGGGGAAACCGGGCCGTGCTTAGCATTTAAGCGCATCCCATGTATTAAAGAGGGAAAAGAGCAGTAACCCAGTGGGCAGTTGTCACTGCAGAGAACTCAAGAGTTACAGCGGAAGAGTCCACCCTGTGCTCCTGTGGTCAGGACATGTGACCTAAGCACTACTATCTTGCTTCATGAGGGCGTTTCCCTGCAAATTCAATTCACTACAGGGCAAAAAAAAAAAAAAACTAGCCTTGAAAATGTGGGCCAGGCACGGCGATGCACACATTTAATCCCAGCATTCAGGAGGCAAAAAGGCAGGCAGATTTCTCCAAAACCAGACCAGTCTACATAGCTAGTCCCTGACCAGCCAGGCTACGTAGATACACACCTTATCTCAAAACTAACTTAAGATAGATACATACTCTATCTACAAAACCAAAATAAGCCAGGCAGTGGTGGTGCCTGCCTTTAATTCCAGCACTCAGGCAGAGGCAGGTGGATCTCTGTGAGTTCAAGGCTACAGAGCGAATTCCAGGACAGATTCCAAAGCAACACAAAGAAACCCTGACTGGGGGCGGAGAGGGGGACTAAAATAAAATCTGACACAAATACCAAACTCCATTGACAAGGTACAGTCTGCTGGTGAAAAATGCCCAGCTGTTGAAATCTCACATGGACTAGGGAGAGTGTCTTTGTTCTTGCTCTGTTGCCCATATAGAGCATAGAGCATATTCTTGGTTCCTCATTGCCTGAACCTCAAATACAAGGTACCTTGATTGAAAAGGAGCATAGCTAACAGCTGTAATGAATCCAAAGTGGAAAGGTCTACTAACATGAGGTGAGCTGACACTGTAGCAAAGTGGTTGAATGTGTGTAGCCTGGCAAGAACCCTAAATTCCATCCCTAGCATTGCGGGTGGGAGAGACCACCACTAGCACAACAAAACTAAAGCAGCCCGAATTGAAGTCAAGGCGCTGGGTACTACATCTTGTGCTCATGGTCTGCTGGGGTTCGCTTTGCAGGTATCATTCCTTGGAATGCTTTCCCAGGCAAAATCTGCGGCTCTGCCCTGGAGAACATCTGCAACACGAACGAGGTAAACATGCCACAGTCCCAGCACTCGACACGTGCTGATTTACACCTTGAGCTGAGAAACAGGGCTCTAGATGGTAATCAAAGTGCTATGAAAGGCAGGTCTTCCATGTGAACTGTTGAACTCTGTGTAACCATCACTCTGCTTTCCACTGACAAAATTAATGTCCACTTCATATGGTTCAGTCCATTTAGGAAGGATCCTTAAGATCATGAACTTTTATTCTCTGCAATAATTTGTGATCCCAAACCTAAAAATCTGAGGAATGATTTTTAGGAATATTTTCAGAAAAAAAAAAACACTTGTCACAGGCAAATTTAGTTAATTCTATTTTTTTCTTTTCAAAAAAGTCTGTGGCTGGAGAGATGGCTCAGTAGTTAAGAATACCTGGTGTTATTCAGGAGGATGCAGGGTCAATTCTCAGTACCCATACTAAGTAGCTCACAACTCTCTGTCAAATTCCAGTCCTCCAAAGACACCAGGCATACATGTGGTGCATTATTAATATATATGCATACAAAACATCCATACCCACAAATACAATTAAAAACAATAAAGTATCCTAAATTTGTGTGTATGTCCTATATTTTAGTAAGAGAACAGAGCTAATCATTTCTATTTCCAGAACAACTTGTTCTGAGGCCCTTCTTTCTTCATTTTAGTCCTTATTTTGCAACATACCCTAACACTCTGAAATCAAACTTTCCTTAACACTATTTGTCAGCTGTGGGCTTACAACTGGTTATGAAACAAAAATCTTCAATGCACTGGTGAAGTGTATCTATCTAAGAAAACATTGACATCTGTTTGGAAAGCACCAAGTTAGAGAAACAACTGACCTCTACCCTATCTGACTTGTCCATTTGTATAGCCATAGCATGCATTGTTGGCTCAGAGCAGAGCCTCCTAACCTTGGCTGTGCATTGCGATCATTAAGGAACCACACTCTATCCATAGTTGAGGCCCAGACCTTCGCTATTCCAATGTGATTGATCTGGGGTGCAGCCTGAGAATCAGAAAGGCTTGAAGCTCCCACAGTGATTATAAATGAGCCAGGGCTCCAAGGACATTTGAGCCTATACCCAGGCTAGCAGCCAAGAGTTGTGAAAGAAAGGAAAGCAGTATGTAAGGCCCTTCACTCCACACAAAATGTTCATGGTGTACCCTATTCTTTCCTAGTTCTACATGTCCTATCACCTGTTCATTGTGGCTTGTGCTGGAGCTGGTGCCACCGTCATTGCCCTGGTGAGTAACTATCCCAGAACTACCCTAGTGGAGCACTCCACCCCCTGCCTCCAAACCAGATTTCCCTTTCAGCTCTTACCAGGAGAAGCAGCAAAGGATCCGTGTGTTCAGCTGTGGCTAACTGTTCCCTCTGTAAACTTACCCAGTGTCTAGTTTGCAGGAAGTAGCTGCCTTGGCACCAACTGATGCAATTTCAACACTGGAAAGAAGAGGGTACCAACACCTGCTGACTAGGCATAGCCTTATGGCATTTAGCAATTATTCCGTGGCTTCATTCATGGACAGAGACGTGAGGCACTGCCCATTTCTTTGCAAAGAAATCCGGACTTCTAAATAGAAATATAATATACATATATAGGTGATCTCCTTATGTGCAGAAATAATATTCTAAAAAGTCAATTCAAACGCTAAATTGTATATATTGAACACAGCATGTTGGGGAAATACAGAGTAGCCTCTGGATCACATTATTCCATGTAGATTTCAGTGTAAGACACCTTAGTTAACTCATTACTACTGACTTCAAGGCCAGCATTACTATCATGCATGCCTGGATAAAGGTTCTGTCACACACATTATCTCTGGATGGCACTAGCACACCTTTCTTAGGAGCTATTTTAGCAGAACTGGTACCAAATAGTATGCTTGTTTACAGTGTGAGCACAGAGAAAAGACAAGGAAGCCTCACCTCAGTAGACTTCAGCTAGAACTGTGCACACCAGAGGACTCAAATCTTAGTTGCTCTGCACATGGCCAGTCATGGGGGATGAATTACTGTTTTGGGAGTTACATATTATACCATGTAGGTGAACTTGGAATCTGCACATAATGAGAATCAACTTACAAGTAAACGGGCTTTCATGCAGGTATGTGTATAACTGGTGGTGGTGGTGGGCTTGGTTTATGACTTGTAGAAAAGTAATTTAAGATCGGGAGAGCAAGGAGATTTCAGCCGCTTGAGGATGGCTCATCCCCAGTTTTCCTAACCATTAAGTCATTCCTTCCCATGAAATCACCATGGTGACCTGTTCTCTTGGCTGAGCAACAGGCAGGAAGAAGACTAATTGCTGCTGAGCAGGCAGTTTGGGAAAGATGAGAAGAAATAGGGCAGTGAACTTCATCTCTCATACTGCTGACCCAGCTCTCTATCTTGTTAGTCTTGAAACACATCCAAAGCTTTTTAATAAGCTTACTGAGGGCAGAGCCAAGGACTTACATTATGTATGTGTGATCAGAAAAAAAGTCATGTGCAAGATGAGAAAAACCATCTGCTTTGATTAGAAGGTGGGGAGAAGGCCCTTTGCCTGTGAGCTGGCACGCAGGCCTGCCCCAGTTTAGAGGTGTCGCGCCATCAGCCCCCACTGCCTGTATCTTACTGTCCTGTTTTGTTCTCTTCCACCAGCTGATCTACATGATGGCTACTACATATAACTTTGCGGTTTTGAAGTTTAAGAGTCGGGAAGATTGCTGCACTAAGTTCTAAATTGCATAAGGCTGATAAGGAGCATTAGAGAGCTCGCTCGGCTCTATAGCGTGAATATCACTGACCCTCCAGACTAAAGCAGAGTCTAGCTTTCTGCAGTTTGGCTACAGTAACTTGTAAATAGCTTCAGTTAACTCACTTTGCATGGTAGACTAAATAATATGACTTACTGTATGTGGATGACAAAAGAATGGGGTCTAGTTCCACAGTTTGAAAAGGATTGTAATTTACTGACACTGGTGAGCATCCTTTGAAAAATAATTTTCTTGAACTTAAACTTGAAGCAGTATCTCTAAATGAAGTATTAACACCCTGAAATACCTGCATTTTCCATTATTCTCGCTTGCTTGATAACCAGCCTTAATGACGGAAAGAAAACAAGTGCTGAAGATGGAAGTTATAACCTAAATTTCATTTTGCCATACTCTTTTCTAGAAAATATTTTCCAAGTGTATTTTAAATTCCATTTAAGAGGTTTTTATATCCATGGTTCATTCATACCAAATAAATGCCCTTTCAAGTAGGCCACATAAATTTGAAGAAGGGTGTCACCCCATTTGATTTTTCTAAAAAATGATTACATATTTTTGGTAACACTGTCACTTCTTCAGAACACACAAAACTAGTAACTTCAAATTGTCTTGGTGAATAGTGACTGTTCCCTCCTAACTAGGTTCTTAAGTGGCATGTAGGATTTTAATGGGAAGAGAAGTTGGGTCCAGATCTGAAGGTCTCATCTATGTTGAGAAGGAAGTATGATATGAGAAGAAAGTATGGCATTTAAGGAAACTGAGCTGTGTAGATTTATGTTTCAGGCAATAGGAAAATACACAGGAAGGATGTGTCTTGTCACATAAACTGTAAAGAATGACAAGGACTTTTATGTGAAATGAACTTAGAGGAAATGAAGTAATGGCAGTTACAAAAGGAAGAATATGGGTTTCACTGCTAAAATGTGTAAACATATAGACTGCATACTTTCAATTTTGGTTTTAACATTTAATTTTTCCATGTTAAATATATAGTTCTATAATTATTTACTCAAAATAAACATTTTTCACACTTGTAGGCCTTTGGGGGATTTTTTTTTACCCACAGATAAGTCTTTATCTTACATTTTTAACCTAAAAAGCAATGTTTCTGAACCTCTACATTTGTCTTTAAAATTACTCTCAAAGTGGTGAAGAGCACTGCCATGTATTTCATTTTCACTTCTTAACAATAACTCCGGCCATTTTATTCCCAAGTTTACTATATTTGCATACTAACTTTTCTTCAGCCTCTTAGTGTGAAGCCAACTAGTAGAGCACCCTGTGCGTCTGCCGCCCTGCTAGCAGGAGAGCATTACTAGTGAATAACCCTCGCCCAGCTCCAGCTGACCCGTCTAATCTGACTACCAGCTCGCTTTGCCTTCTCACATGCTCACTAGCCATCATGCTCACCCTTCTTTTCCAGATCCACTTCCTCATGATACTGTCTTCTAACTGGGCTTACTTAAAGGATGCAAGCAAAATGCAGGCTTACCAGGATATCAAAGCAAAGGAAGAACAGGAACTGCAAGATATCCAGTCTCGATCAAAAGAACAACTCAATTCTTACACTTAAAAGCGTTTGCCAGAGTGTGTCAGCCGACGAATTTACAGCTCTGACAAATCATCAGACAGCTGCTCTGCAGTACAGATGTGTATCCCACCAAACAAATGTAGACATACCAACATTTCACTGTCTGTCTCAAGCTGCTGGGGTGGATCTCTAGGAAAACCTTCCAGTGGGTAAATCATTTTCTTTAGAACAAATATTGGAGGTTTCATGTTAGCCATTTTAAAAGGCAACACTTTTGAAAGAAAGACCGTTCATCCTTTGGAAAGTTGTGGCATGTGCACATGACTGCTAGAGCAGTTCTAACACAGGCTTACATCATGCTTCTTGATGCGGACCTGTGGCATGCCAGTATCAAAGGATGTGACTCTAGATTTTCATATGCCACCTGTCCTCAAGCGTTATCAAAATAGAATTGGTGTGAAGTTCATTTCTGATAGCTGACCTTTATTAACCTTTGATAATGTCATTCCTTCAAACCTGTAAAAATTAGCATCCCCAATGTCTCACTCATTCATTTCCCACGCCACTCAGAAATCTTAGTAATGCTAAAATGAGCTGCAATTATGCTAAATTTATCAGTGCAGAAGCTGGATTCTGACTCGAGCTCTGCAAAGTCAGCTTTATAGTAGCTCACATCGTAACAAAATGATAGTGACGATTCGGTGATCACCATTCTTGTTTGGAAATAAATGTCAGCTCTGCCTTAATATTTGCTTTAAATTTTTAAGAATTTATACTGTAAGCTGAGACCCAAAATCCCTTCATAAAATTCTGTTCCATGAATATTTTTCTTAAGAAGTGTTACCTTGTTAAAATGACCACCATTCTAAACCATTTTTAAGTGGTCTGGATAGTGAGTTTACAGTTTCATACCAACTATCTAAAACCTAACTGCAAATTGACCACAGACCTCCTACTTTTATAGACTTTAATACATAAGTAATTTAAATTAGGACTGGTATTTGTTTTCTTATCTAAATCTTAATTTCCTGGAATAATAATGTTTGATGTTCAGCAAGAAAACTGCTTGAGTTTAAGCCATTTTCAAAAGAAACTTGCCTTCTAACTCATTGTGTTCCAGAATATTAAGTGACTAATAGGTACTGGGTATTAGTGATGGTAAGTTTTGTGTTGTTCTTTCTGGAATGATCCATACATATAACTGTGGGGTGCATCAGTGCTTTTCAAAGGGGCTGCATACTATAGGGTTAACTATGTATATTCATGTTAAGAGTTACCTTGTGGTTAGGCTGTTTCCTGGATTTTAAAACATATACATGTGCAGAAATGTATTCAAATGAAAGGAAGCATACCTTTATCAAGATGCTATTAAAATCGAACATCAACTATCGTACTTCATTTGGATTTTTTTCTTTTGGTCAATGCCGAAAAACGCCTATTTGGGTTCTTTTTAATTGGGAGACGCTCTCTTCTGTGTAGAACAGTTGTTCCAAGATAGCTTAGTGTTTTGTTTTCCTGTTGCATGACAGAGTTCATATTTTTTTCCAGCAGTGGAGGTGCTGTTAGAGTCCAGTGTTCTAGAAGAGGCAGTGTCTAAAGCCTAATTTTACTTTTCTAATTCTGGTAGCTATTGCCAGGAATTTATGAACGTTTTGTTGAAGTAGTCTAATATTTTTTATGTAAAGAGCATTAAATTTTGCTATGTATAAATTTTTGTAACCTAACAGTGAATCAATATTTTCTATCAGTGCCAAGGGCTTCCTGTAGTTCTATTCAAGTGTTACAATAAATATTTGTAGATAATAGTCAATACTTGTGTATGCTTATTTTAAAGATCTATTTAGGTGGAAATAGTTGTGGATGTACTAAAGAGTAATGAAATAAAATTATAGCTTCATTTGCTTGCCGTTTTACCATACATAAATCCTATCTTTCTCTGTTCGCAGTATGGTGTCATTTTTAAATAATATACATCAAGATTTCACATGGGAGAATGCTATGGGTTTTATTTTGCACACACATACAAATCTATTTTTAGCCAGAACAATTTGAGAAATATTGTAACCTACTGAGCCTTATTTTATATAAAATGCTACTAGTGGCACTTAAGAGGTCTGTGAAAGGCACAGGATTTTCATAACTAGTTTCTCCAATAAAAAGCCATCCGCCTATAGGATTAACACATGGCTTAATCTTCGGCAAAGTAGAAATAATGGGGGAACCTTAATAAAGGTCTATTTGCTGGTGACTCATTTTCAACCCCAAAGTCTAGGGGGAAAAGATCTATTTGGGAATAGAATAACAACTCATTCTAACAGTTATTCTTTGAAGCAGCACTACAGTTGTTACTTGAAATTTCATTCTATAATTTGAAAGATGACTGTCAGTATGATTATGCATTTTGATTGTCTACACCTGACCTTTCTTAGTGAGACCCAACCTTTGGCAGTATGGACACAATAACATCTCTATATGAGGTGTTGATTCTGGATCACTGCCATTCATTCGTAGTGTAGAACAATCAGGAGCCCAAATGCAATGAAATTTGTCTCACTTAATACCTTCTGTTTAGCTTGCATTTTGTGCCATTGGATAAGCCACAGGAACCTCCTGAATAAACTCTAATGGTTTAGCAAAATCACAAGCAGTCTTAGTTGACAGTAATTCCAAACATAGGAACCTCCAGAAGGCACAGGTTTTTTCCAATTACCTCTTGTAAAACATTTTACAAGATAAAAATGAGCCAGGCGGTGGCACACACCTTTAATTTCAGCTCTCAGAAGAGGCAAGCAGATCTGAGTTCAAGACCAGCGTGGTCTACAGAGTGAGTTCCAGAACAGCCAGGGCAGTTACACAGAGAAGACCTGTCTTGGGAAAAAAAAAATGAAGTAAAAGTTACAGGGGAAGCCTACATACTTAAAAAATCAGTAAGTCCACTCAATTATAAGTAAGGGTCAAGGATATTACAGTAAAGATGGTGGCTTACTCCTACTACAAAATATCTTAGACCAGGTAACTTATAAAGAAGGAAATTTGGTCGTTTTGTTTTTTGTTTTGAGACAAGGTTTCTCTGTGTAGCTCTGGTTGTCCTGGAACTTACTATGAAGACCAGGCTGGCCTCAAACTTAGATCTGCCTGCCTCTGCCTCCCAAGTGCTGAGATTAAAGACATGCACCACTACCACCCAGCTAAGTTGGGGGTCTTTTTTGTTTTGCTTTACAGTTCTGGAGACTTGAGAAGCTGAGTAACAAAATGTTGCCAATTTCAGTGGGTCGGGCCTTGGCTTATACAGCGATCAAGTTCTTGGTACATCTGGAAGGGACAGCTGCTGTCTCCCCAAAATCTGAGAGGCAAATGGGCCTACAGTGAGGTCATTTATTCTATTTAAGAGGGTTCTGGTTTCATGCCTTGATCATCTCCTAGAAACCCTCCTCCTAATACTATCACACTAAGGTTTAAGTTCCAACATATGAATATCAGAAGTCCTACACATTTAACCACAACAGATGGCAAAATATTACTTATAGACATTACGATGGAAAAAAAATTGTGTTCATGTCTAGGGAGAAAACTCTGCTGGATGGATGACTTCCTGTTTTACACATCAGAGCCAAAGTACAGAGCATGAGGCACTCAGCTTAAACTTAGCAAAGGCAGGCCTGGGGGCAGACAAGCTAAGTTTTCGAATGGGTGGAATAGGTGTAACTTAAGACAAAACCAGAGAGGGGAGTGTCATTTTAGTGTAATGAATAAATTCCATAGCTAAAGAAAGGAATGTGAATGCGCTGCGTGCCTTGAAAGGGAGGCAGAGGCAGATGAATCTGTGTGAGTTCAATGCCAGCCAGGGCTTCAGACTTGTCTCAAAACAATAAAAAGGGTGGTGGAAGGGTTCAACTGTTACTGTTGTTTCATACTTATGGTACCAAATTAAAACCACGTTAAAAAAAATCACTACACACAAATATTTTATTGACAATTTTAATTACAGAAAAATAAGAATACTATTACATGACTTCTTGTATGTAAAAGCTAGACAGCTAATGTGATTACCAGACGTCATCTTGTTCTTCATGAGAAAAGTCTCGAGAACTAAAAAGAAAAATCAGATATTTAAAACATTCATTCCAACTTCTAGATAAGTTGTTTTCAACCTGTGGGTCATTATGGGGGGAATGTGTGGTGGGGGGAGTTGGTGTCAAATGACCCCTTCACAGGACATGCCTAAGACTAGCAGAAAACACAGGTACCTACATTACAATTTATAACCGTAGCAAATTAGTTATGAAGTAGTAACAAAAATAATTTTATGATTGGCAATCAGCACAACATGAGGAATAAAAAAAGATGGCAGCATTAGGAAGGTTGAGCATCACTGTTCTAGACCATCACAATGTTCGTACTGTAGGATTGTATCAGGGCCAATTTCAAAGAAAATCACAATGTACTTTTAAAAGCCAGTATTGTTTTCATTGTGTTTTTTCAATGCTGGGTGTCATGCATCCCTGGCTGGTCCCAAACTACATAACCAAAACTGACCTTAAATTTCTATTTCTCTCGCTTCCACCTCTGGGTGTTGGAATTATAGGCATGCAACACCACACCTTCTTTAAGAGGTGTTGGAGATTGAACCCAGGGATCCCCGCATTCTAGCTAAACACTACTAAACTGAGCTAAATCTCCATCCCTTTTAAATTGATTATTTGAGAGACTCAGTATGTAGCCCAAGTAACTTCAAACTCTTGATCTTCCTGCCTCAGTCTCCTGAATGCTGCGTACACTACTATGCCCAACTTTCAAAAGTCAGTTATTTTTACTGATTCAGTAATTTAAGGCAAGCCCAACTACCTGATCATTTTTAGCTGACAAAATGAGCAATAATGGTTCGCCTGAAGGACATAATGTTTGAGAGAAATCATACCTTTCATCCTTATCACTAGGTGCCATCGTGTCCACTAGTGAGTATTCTATGGCTGATTTTTTTGAGCTCTTCCACAGGATGGGGAAAGAAGAATTTTGAAACAAGTTAAATGTCATGAAACGGAGGCTTTTACACCTGATCTTAGCAGAAACCCAAGAATTGGTACACTTTGATTTCTCCAATTATTCTGGAAATATATATAAGAGCCTAATAAAAGGCCTCTTTAAAGTCAAATTTAGCAAGCACATCAAAATAATCTAATGCATGCATTTTCAATACTCATAATTCAGATGGAATAATTTTTCACAATTCATAACTCAATGATACATCACTACTGCTTGTTTTCAAATAAGACATCCCAACTGATACAAAATGACAAATCAGAATCTTTTCAATGTTTTACCTAAACCAAAACCAAAATTTTGTCAACAGTGTAATATATATTTAAAGATTCATGGTTCCATTTCAAATATTCACTTTTTAGCCTTTAATCTTTTGTCTTCAACAGAGAATACATGTTCCAAGGTGTTAGACTAAGCCTCCCCAGTGACTACCCTCTGTTCTGCCACCCCACATTACTATCCATAGCACAGGCACCTTATCTGCATTTGATTGCTCCTGTCTCTGCTGGATGATTTTCATGTATTTCTCTAAAGGATTTTCACCAGGAGCTGATTTGTCTTTCTGTTCTTGAACACTTTTTTCTAATTCTTCTTCTATTTCAACCTTCAGTGATTCTTCAATCATCCTCTGGAAACAGGCCAGTGCCAAAATAAGAAATACATGAACATGTTTTAAAAGCTTCTCAGTGTCTACAAATCATAGTCATGCGATCCTTATCCTGGAAGTACAACTTGCATACCAGAGAAATATGTATGTATGTGTATTTAAATGGAAGTCACTGCTACCATCAGACAAATTTATCATTTCAAGGAAGGAAGGGTAGCCAAGAAACATTTCTAAGGCATGTTAAGTGGCCAAAGTAATCCATCTGCCTAGCACTAAAATCAGAACATGGAAGGCAAGGAGAGAGGTAGACAAAGAAGATGTGTGTGAATAGAAGTCACTGAAGACTGACTAGAGGCACCTCCTTGCCTTAGCTCTTCCAGGCTGGATAGCTGGCCTGTTGGAAAGTGTGTACAGGGGGAAGTTCCACAATAGATGAGAGTACATGTGAGCGACTTTTCAAAACTCAGATGCTCAGAAGGCAAGCACAACAAGGAGAGGAGAGGGAATGCCTTTCAAGTTACCTGCTGCTTCTTTAACCTCACAGCACTACTGGCTCAATCCCTGAGCTCAACGTACTTGCTGAAGGTGTACACTGGAGAAACTTGTACAGGGACATAAGTGACACATTACCCGCTCCTGCTCCAGTTTTTCCAGCTCTCTTCTTTCCCTCTCTAGAGCTTCTTGCCGTTCATACTGCCTTTGTTCTTCTCTCTGCCTCCGTTCTTTCATGTGCAGTTCCCATAGCTGTTGTTCTTCTTGTTCTCTAGTTTGGCTTTGACCAGCACCTAACAGGACAAAAAAAATGGACTGAGTAGCTGCCAATATGATTTTTCACATTTGGTCTTCTGCAGGCCTGCTTGATTTTCTACTGATTCTGATGACCTATTCTAAGCTGTTGCTCTATTTTATTGTCTTCCATCCCAGACTGACCCACAGCAACATACCCCGACTTTTACTTTCCTGGATATAAACCAGCACACCACAAACAACCTCAACTGTTCTCCCTCCATCCCATATCCTCTTCACTCATCTCTTCTCTCCCTGCTTCAGCCTCTCCATAGTAAATCCTGCATTTCTGCCTTAACATTTGAGTACAATCCTTCCTCTGTCTTCAGAATCATTAGCCCCTATTTCCACAACCATTTAAAAACCCTTTCTCATTACTCCTAAAAAGATGCTCAAGTCATTCCTGGCCCAAACAGAATAGAACTCCCTCCTCTGCTTCATCCTTGTCACCACTCTAGCTATGTCACTAGTCACATCTCTATGCACTGAACCTGGTCCTTCCTAGGGACCATCTTTTTTCAATTTTTATTGTACAGCTGGTTTTGCTTGCACATGTGTCTGTCTACCATGTGTATGCAATGCCTGAGACGAACAGAAGAGGATGTCAGATTCTCTTGGACTGGAGTTACAGATGGCTATGAGCTGCCACAGAGTTGATGGGAATCAATCCTGGATCTTCTGGAAGAGCTGGCAGTGCTTTTAACGACTGAGCCCATCTCTCCAGCCCCTCCCTAGGCACATCTTAACCCCCAATCATTTCCATGTTTTTCTTCATTCCCAACCATTCTCCCCAGCTTCACAACCATGTTTTTAGTGGACTTTCTGTCACAGGCATAGAGAAATTCCACAACACTAGCCTTCTCCTCCCAAAGTTATACTGTTTTTTTTTCATCATCTTTATCTAGATAGGCCATAAACACACACAAGTATAGCGCTAGCAATCCAAGAATCTGAGTCCACACATTCAAGGGAAGGCCAGGCAACATACTTATCCCATGTCCACTGAGCCACCAGGGCTTGTGTGATTGTACAATTCATCTTGCTGCTATAGAGACAGTTCTTCTGTGAGGTCCTCCTTACCCTCCAAGTGATACATAAACATGACAGTGAGTTACTTGCCAGTATCTTATACCTTCTTTCTAGAACATCATGTGTGTTTATTTTTCCCCACTTCTATTTCTTCTGAGCAAGGCCCATTGTCCTAGCTAGAGTTTCTACTGCTGTGAAGAGACACCACAACCACATCAACTCTTTTTTTTTTTTGGTTTTTTGAGACAGGGTTTCTCTGTGTAGCTTTGGAGCCTGTCCTGGAACTAGCTCTGTAGACCAGGCTGGTCTCGAACTCACAGAGATCCGCCTGCCTCTGCCTCCCGAGTGCTGGGATTAAAGGCGTGCGCCACCAACGCCCGGCAACCACATCAACTCTTACAAAGGAAAAACTTTTAGTTGGGACGGCTTATATTTTTAGAGCTTAGGTCCATTATCATTATGGTAGGACATGGTGGCGTGAAGGCAGACATGGTGCTAGAGAAGGAGCTGAGAGTTCTACACCTTGACCCATAGGCAACAGGAAGTGAACTGTCACATTGGGCGTGGCTTGAACAAATATGAGACCTCAAAGCCCACCTCCACAGTGACACACTTCCTACAACAAGGCCACACCCACTCCAACAAAGCCACACCTCCTAATAGTGCCACTCCCTATGGGCTTAGAGAGGCAATTATATTGTCTGCTCCCTTTCCATCCTTAAGTCTCAGTTTCAAAGATGATGATGCTGGCCATTCTTTTAGCTCTGGCCCATGACCTACATTTTTCACTCAAACAATGCCAATCAGCGACAATGTCACAGGTTTACCAGAGGACTTCAGACCCTTATTCCAAATGCTTAGCAGGAATGGAGTTTTGCTGACAAGAGAATGGCAGCACAGATCTATCTGTCTGTCTGTCTGTCTGTCTGTCTACCTACCTACCTACGTCATAAAATTAAAATAGCAGAGACTCACACTTCCACAGGCACAACTATCCTGTCCCTCCTTGCTGATGGAGGAGAGGTTAGATCAAATGGTCTACTTTCCCAAAGGGAACAGCAATAACAAAATAGGACTGTGGCTGAAAGAGAGGAAAAAGAGGAACCAGAAGAAGATGAAAAGGGGAAAGGGGAAAGAGAGAGGAAGTGCAGAAACTTCTTTGGGCACAAAAGCCAAGACCAGAGGTATATGCATTAGGTACTTCAAGAACACCACATTTTGACTTTTTTTGTGCCTAGATGAAGAGGCAGAGATGAATATAAGAGAATGTCTCAAGTGATCAACACATACCCATACTCTTACTAATTATTTAAAAACCCACCAATGTGGTCTTCTATACATCTCAAGGCAGCTACTCACTAATTCCCTTTAGCTATTATTTTGGTTCCTTTCCTCAGTTCTGTAAACATGGCTGCTGTACCTTCTGTGCCTCCTATCAAGGGCATGTGTGATGGCCTGCTGGACTCCTTCACTGCACCCATCCCCTTTTTTTCCAGAGTCTCCATGAAGGCAGGAGCTTGGTTTGGCTCACTGATTGTATCCTGCCCCTGGCAAGTGTCCAACAGAGAGAAGGTGCTTGGTTGAGTTTAGTTAAATGAATTACTTTCCAAAGCACACTTACTCGGCAGTGAGTATAATCAAAACCACTTGCTCCTTTCAATAGTTCCTCATCTTCCTGAGTACTGTGCAGCTTAAACCAACAAACTACTATGGAGAGACTGCATGTGTGGGTGGGTGGGAGGTGATGCTGGCGTCCCTGTTTGGACAGCACTAAGAGGCCGCTTTAAGTAAGACATTTCCTTTCAAGTTTGAGGCCAAGAAGAAAAGGCCTGGCTGTTGGGTGGGCTGAAACAAAGCACAAACCTCCTCTCAGTTCTTCTCTCTGCTCCCTCTACCACCTGACAGAGAAGTGGAGAAGCTGAAGAAGAGAAAGAAGCATTGGCCAGGCAGAAGTCTGATGACCAGTGACAATGTAATGATACCAACATTTCTGAAGATTGAAATATAAAGTTTTTCTATCCTAACTTATGACATAGGGGAAGTAAGACACCAAATACTAAAATGTTGTGATTATACTAAAGATATACAATGGTACTTGATCATTAATTCAGGTTTTTACCACAATTTCTATGGATAAGGTTCTTTACGAAACAATTTTGGCAGAAGACTTAAGGGAAAAGCATAACTGCACTGTTCGACTCTGACTTAATGAGAAGTCTTACTCTCCGGTTTCCTCAGCAGTCTGTACATGGCCACACAGGAAGACTTCCTTCAGAATGTCATTAACAATAATAATACCACAAGCCCAAATCTCTGAATAATGTTTAGAAAATTCCTATAGGGCCAGAGAGATGGCTCAGCAAGTAGATGTACTTGCTACCAAATCCAAGTTTGATCAATGACAACTGACTCCCACAAGCTGTCCTTTGACCTCCACAAACAAACGCACAGAAACAAACAAAACCCCAAACAAACAAAGGAACAATTAATGTTCCTGGAGAAATGGCTTGGCAATTAAAGTGTTTGCTACTCTTCCAGAGAACCAGCATTTGGGTCCCAGAACCTATCACTAGGTAGCTCACAATTGCCTATAACTCTAACTCCAAAAAGTCCAATGTCTTCTTCTGGCCTCGCCAGGCACCTGTACTCTCATGAACATATACAGACAAACACCAGTGTACACAATTAATGAAATAAATAAGTAAATGTAATAATAGAAGAGCTTTAGTAATTGGGAAACAATTTACAGAGTACACAAATCAGTGTGCAGCATGTGGCTATTGGTTACTGATAGTTTAAGAAAAGAATCACTTACCTGGACAGTCATATGAAATTGGTCTGGAAGGCACAGTAGCTGCAGCAAGATCTATGCTAGGCATGTCACCAGCAGGGTAGACTCCTTCTGCTTCAGACTGTTCTGGCTTGGTCCCTGCATTCACATGAGGTGTAACTAATTATGCATGAGTCCTTAGTAACAGCAGAAAGTGAAAGAAGGGCTATGTAGTGCAGGGGTGGAGGGTGCTTAAGGGTTGGGGAGTAGTGGAGATAGATCTAACCATGGAACACTAAAGAAGCACTAAAAGCAAATGGGGGCCTTCTCCCACAGCGGTCTTAGTACAACCACTTACAAGATGCTCAACTTTCAAAGTTTCTTTCTATTTTAAAAATGATATTCAGTTACAAAACTAGATTCATCATTCAACAGAGAATTCATTTGGTTTGCAGATAAAATCCTTTGAATTCAATTGTAATATAATAAATTCAATTTTAATAATTTGAATTCAATATTAATATTTTAATGACCAAAAGCAGTCAATATCCTGGCACAGATGAAGGAGGGATTCAAAAGCCCCACTACTTAACTGAGGAGCTTTGGTAGCTGAAAGCTACTGGAGTAGGGAAGAGAGGTTTCTTTTTAAGGGAAGAGGCTCCTACTAAGTTGCCCCTGCTCTAGTGGATGACCCTACACCCATGCACATATGGACAACTCTGACTGGACTCACTGGGTTATGAAGCTGGGAGGGAGACATGACAATAGGGAGTGAGGAAGAAGTTTGAGGGGAGTAGGCAGTGGCTATAATCAAAATACATTGTATATACATGTCTGAAATTCTCAAAGAATGAAAAAATTTAATGAATTAACAAAGTCTATTAACTAGAGTTAAAAAATTCACAAAATTTACTAAAGCTTTCTCATTTAACTATGCAAAATGATTCTTTCAGATTTGAAATGAAACAACAAGCCCAAATGATAGATCATATACAAATGTAAAGAATTCTCAAGCTGGAAAGAGTCTCAGAGGTGAAGGACCCTATACCGTCCAAGGCATGGTTATAGCTAGGCCACCACTTTCTTGTCTCTCATCTTAATTTTTTGTGTGTGCATGTGGCGGCCAGGTCAATGTTTGGTGTCTTCCTCCACCTTACTTTCTGTGAGAGAGTCTATCACTCAACCCTGAAAGGTCAGTGATTTGGCTAGGCTGGCTAGCCAGTGAAGCCCCATGCATCCTGCTGTCTCCAGCTCCCCAGTGCTGGACCATAGGACTACACCACTGTGCCCAGCTTTTATGCAGGTGCACTTTACAGACAGAGCCATTGCCCCAACCCCTCATTTGAACATTCTTTCACTTCCATTCTATCAGTATAAGCTAAAGAAAGTATTTCATTCCACAGAAAAGAAAAAGAATGAACAATGAGAAAATTACTTATTTTTTTTTAAATTGAAGTAACCCTAACCTTGAAATATTAAAAATTCACTTTATGGCCTTAGTTTTAACTTGGAAACTATGTTATACCATTTTTTTCCAAAGGAAACTCAAATGCAACCTAAAATTCTTTGTGACAGAAAAATGAATCAAGGCTGGAAAGATTGCTCACCAAGTAAAGATGCTTCCCAATAAGCTTGACTACCTGAGTTCCATGCTGGGACCTGACAAGAGAGCTGACTCCTACAAGCTCTTCTCGGATCTCCACATGTGTCTATAATTCCAGCGTGACTCAAGTGGGATGGAAGGGCAAGCCAGGGGACTGTTAGTTAGCTCACTGGCTGTATAGCTTGGCATACCAATATATAATGATGAATAAAAACACCCTGGCCTTAAACAAGGTGGAAGATAATGTATGACATCTGAAGTTACCCTCTCACCTCCACACATGTATAACCATGCACATACACACACACAAAACCTAATATTCAAAGCTTACATCTGAAAGGTGGTCCATACTCCTCATTATCTTTCAAAGATTGCTTGTCCACATTTGAAAATTCGCTTTTGTCTTGAGTTTCAGTTTGTCTTTGATAAAAGCTGGATTGGAAAAATAAAATACATGAATATAAAGTGTTAGTAACATAAAAGCCGAGAGAATAGGGTGACAAAAGTTTTTTGGTTGCTGAAAATAATTTACAAAACTTCCAATTTTTTGGGAGGACTGGTTCTCTGTGATAGGCCTAGAACTCACTATGTAGCCCAGACTGACCTCAAACTCATGGTAATTCTCCTGTCTCAGTCTCTTGAATGTTGGGATTATAATAGGGATAAGCAAGCCTGCTCTTGATACTCATTTTTTCATTGACTTATATAGAATGGCTCTACATGCCAGAGAGATGGATGGTTCAGTAGTTGCTTTTCCAGAGGACCTGGGTTCAATTCCCAGCTCCCATGTGACTTTTCATAATAGCCTGAAACTCCACGTCCAGGGGATGTGACAACCTCTTCTGGACTCTGCAGGCACCAGGTATGCTTATGGTACACAGACATAGAAGGAGACAAAATACCCATACACATTAAAAAATAGTAATAAAAAATGGCTCTAGGACCCAGTTGGTGTGTGTGTGTGTGTGTGTGTGTGTGTGTGTGTGTGTGTGTGTGTGTGTGTGTGTGTGTGTGTGATGGGAGTGAGAATGGCTCCAGAGGACTGAGCTTGCCACCAAGCACTGTTCTTGGCAACTAATCTATATTTACTCAGCCACGTCCCTTGTTACCACCCCATGCCCTTAAGTAGTCACTGCTCCATTTAACAAAGAATATTGTACTCTCAATACCATTCCTCGGGTAGTTTTCCACTAACCACAAGACATTTTCTCAAAAGACAAATTCCATATGCTATCAGTACAAACCAGCTGAGAATGTAACTCCACAAGCCCAACTATGTGTCAAAGTGGGCTGACTTTGTTACTGTAGGTCTCCATGCTCTTTTTGGCTTTCTCATAAAAAAAAAAATTCAATACAAGCTGTGCATGGGGACTCAGAAAGGCAGACAGGCTGGAGGAGCACTACAAGTTTGAAGCCAGCCTGGGCAACATAACAAATGAACCTGTCTGAAAAAAAAAAGTACAACATAAAAATATTAAAGAATATAAATGCTCTAGGACCATGATTGGCTCAAATTGCAGTTTTCGAATCTGAACAGGTGGCCATTCCTAAACATCAGGTGCCAAGCTGGAGCTCAGAAGCAGGGACTCAGGATCTCCTGCTGTGGTCTTGCCACTGAATCACAGACTCAATGACCCACTGTCCTAGTTCTAAAAAACATGCATGTCTTTCTACTTTGACAATCATACCCTAGAGCCCACTTACTTCAGAAATTATTTTAATGATACACAAACTGAAACCTTGTTTATCTTTAAATGCCAAAACATTTTTTGTTGATGTTTGTTTTTGAGAGGGTCCTGGCAGTCCTGGAACTTAATATATAAACCAAGCTGGCCTTGAACTCAGAGATCTATCTGCCTCTGCCTGACTGCTGGAATTAATGGTGTGTGCCACCATACCCACCCTCAAAACATATTTTTAAATGATATTTTGATATGTGGAAGTTCTCCAGTTTTAAAAAATGAGCCAAATTTATTTACTCTCACAAAGTTTATTTAATTTGTGTATCTTTATGAATTAAATCCATTCACAGACCTATAAATATTTTTATTTATACAATTATTCGCCTTCATAATTCAGATGACTTTTAAAGATCACAAATGATTTTATAATCTAACTGTAAATTCCAGATTGCCACATGATCTTTAATATTGCCTTAAAAGGCCAAAGAAGTGAAAGTCAAAACAGTAGGTCAGTAGCGTAAGTCAAGAGAAGCTGATGAGAAAATAACTTACCAGGCATTTTTCTGTGAAGCGCTGGAGAAAGAACGATCAGAGAAACTGTGCCTAGATGGAAGAGGTGATGGCTGGGCTGTTGTTCTGTCAGGACAAGGACTAGAGGAAGCAACATGTGACCCAGCTGCTCTGTCAAGACAAGGGCTGGAGGAAGCAACGTGTAGTCTACCAAGACCTATGAGGTAGAAGGAATTGGGGCAAGTATGTCACAAACTGCATAGAGAGGTATCAAAGTGGTTTTTTGGTTTTGGTTTTGGTTTTTGGAGACAGGGTTTCTCTGTAGCTTTGGAGCTTGTCCTAGAACTCACTCTTGTAGACCAGGTTGGCAGCGAACTCACAGAGATCCACCTGCCTCTACCTCCCAAGTGCTGGGATTAAAGGCATGTGCCACCAATGCCCGGCTTCAAAGTGAATTTTTAAAAGCTCTATTAAGTTGAAAATAAATCCTATGCCATCCTTGAAAACAGCCAAGCTTGATGCATGAGATCCACAAAGGCAATGATTCAAGATGATTCAAGCACCAAACTCAAACTGTATAAGCAACATGGAACATACAAAACTAATCAGCAAGATAAAGGCCATGTTGTTCCTGCAACATGTCTGTATGCTAAAAAAAACAAAAAACTCTAGACCTTAACACCCTTTGTGCTTCGAGTTCCACACCAACCCCATGACATGGGAAGGCTACCACTGCTAACCACGGTATGGCAGGATGAGAATACCAGCACTGTTGGAGCAGGCTCCTCCAAGCTATCTACTTAGTATACTGCCTGAGTCTAAAGCATCTATGTCACAACCCTCTGGACAGTGGCTTACCTTCCAGATACATTTCATTATCAAGGCTTCTTCTCGATTTTGGATGGGGTGTAGAGGAGAGGCGTGTGGAGGAAGAGGTCCTGCGATGCCGTGAAGCTACACTGCCCATGAACGCTCTGGACACGTCACTCTTTTCTTCCTTTAGCACGTCCACAAGAGGCTGTTCAGAGACAACTCTGTCCTCTGCAGAAACACATCTGTCCATGGAACTGGAAGCTATGCTTCTGAGAGCTCCTAGTGAGTATACAGATGAAGGACTCTTTGCTGGCTGAGGACTCACAGTAGGATTCCGAGTAACTCTTCGATGGTAATTTCTGAAAGCCTTTTCCAAGCGTTCAGCCTCTTGCTCTAGCTCCCTCACTTTGGCTTTAGTGCTACTGGCTAAGAACTCAAGGTCAGAGTCTGGGGAACCAGCCTCTGTTGCTGTATTTGCATAAGGTAGGACCCTTGACATAACTGCACCTGCCATAACCTTGTTCTGTTCAAGAGGTGCATTCAAGAAATCCCCACTTGTATCCCCATTGTGAGGCGCCATCTTGCCACTCACTAGACCACTCAGGGAATGAAGGGTCAAAGACTGCTTTGGATTTCGGAACACTTCATTCTCTAAGGCTGCAGGTCACAAAAAGAAAATATAAGAAATGAGAAGAAAAAGCTGTGAATAAAATTAAATTATGCTCAAAAATATTTTTAAAGTAGTAAGAACAAGCTTGTACATTAAACAGTTTTTGAAGCCATAGTCATAACTATTAACATTGACTGAAAGCTAACTTCATGTATCAAGCCTTTATAAATATGATATAATCTCACAATCTGTTAAAAATGAGTCTGAAATACCTACATCTAGATGAGAAATAAAAATATATAATTTTCTTGATACAAAGTAGCCAGATCCAAAATGTAGTATATCCATCTACTAAATATTGTTTCACGAATACTCACACATTTGACTCCAACATAGTTTCCCCCAAAGCGTAAGTGTCAGATAACCTGGCCACAAATTCTCACTGCTCTCCACTTAGAAAGGGGATAGTCTTCCTGAGATGGGGGCCACATGGTCAACAATTCCTAGAGATGCTGAGATTTTCTAGCATAAATCTTGTACCTATGCTGCCTCTTACCATGCAACACTTCCTTATGATGCTACAAAGACAAGTGTGCAATGGGCTAAGTCCATGTGTGTGGACAGCAGGAGGGCCCTAGTTTCGCTGATCTACTTCCACATTACAAGACTCCTATATTTTCAGTGGCAGACAGTCTGGCAAACAATTGCTAGTGAAAAATGAGAAACTGAAAAAGAGTTTCGAAATGAATAATGAGATAGAAATAAAACCAGTGGTGGTGGAAGGAACAAGGGACTTAATGAGAAACTTGAGTCCAAGCTGGAACTAAGGAAGGCTCAGGTCAAGGAAGGATGAAAAACAAGCTGAATGGGCAACAAATACACACTGGACCCAAAAGCAACAGAAGAAGAAAGCAGGAGAGAGTGAGAAACATCCACAGTAAAGACATAGTAACGAATCACTAGCAGTAAGTAGTGCCTGAGGGGCTTTCATATACCAGCTCATGCCCAATATCCATTCCATCATTCCATCGCTGCTCACTGTGGCCCAGGAGATACCATTATCCCCACTATAAATTAGGAACTTGAGGAAGTTCTAAAGTGTTATGCCCGCCGGGCGGTGGTGGCGCATGCCTTTAATCCCAGCACTTGGGAGGCAGAGGCAGGCGGATCTCTGTGAGTTCGAGACCAGCCTGGTCTACAAGAGCTAGTTCCAGGACAGGCTCCAAAACCACAGAGAAACCCTGACTCGAAAAAAAACAAATAAAAATAAAAATAAAAATAAAGTGTTATGCCCGAGATCAAACTACTTCAACTAAAAACCAAAACAAAAATAGGTCTCCAATTCTGAAAGTAATTCTCTTTGCACCCAGCTATCCTGTTTCTTTTATATATTTACACACAGGTCTACTGAAAACTATATAAAAATATGGGAAAATCTGTTAGCCTTATCAGGGTCTGTCTCTCTGTCTCTCTGTCTCTCTCTCTCACACTCTCTCTCTCTCTCACACACACACACACACACACACACACACACACACACACACACACGAAAGGAAACATTGAGTTGGCGGGGAAATAAAGAGGATTAAGGCTGAAAGGAAGATATACTGACAGAAGGGAGAAGCTGGAAAAAGGAGTAGGATGGATATGATCAAGATACTTTATACAACTATAAAATATTCTAAGCATACTGAAAAAGAGCTGGATGCAGTAGCACACATCTGCATTCTTATTATAACAGCAGGTAGCTCACAGGTTACCTATCCTGGAAGGCAGTGCAACCATCAAAACAAGAGACACATTGCCTCAGCAAGGTAGAAGCAGAGAACCAATTCAGGTAAGTCTTGTGACCTCCACCGGAATGCCACAGTATTCTGGTGTTCTATGTGTCTGTTTCTCTCTCTTTATACACATACTCAAACACAATTAATAAGCAATTTATTTTTAAAAGAGTCTCCAACCTGTCTGAGTTTGTTTGAGTTGTGATTTTAAATCAGCAACCTGAATGGTTAACCTTTTAACAGAAGCATCGTAGTCTAATATCTGGGCCTTTAAATGTGTAGAATGTTCAATCTGAAAAAGAGCCAAAGAAATAAATACAAACCAATTACAGTTTGCTTCAGAAAGAAAATTTCTCTTATTGTGCTTCTATTCTTTGTTTTACCAATTCGAAGAAGCGTTTACACCAAAAACCAATAGGAAGAACTCTATTAAAACAACATCCAAACAAGTTTTGGTTTTTTGAGACAAGGTCTCTCTGTGAAGCCCTAGCTGTCCTAGAATTCACATACACACCTGCCTCTGCCGCCTATCCTACTAGCTATTCTACTGCACAAAGACAGCAATTACAGAGACACAGTGGATGTGTGTATGCCACAAAGCAGGAATCAAGAAACTCATGGTGGGAATTACCAGGACCTCTGAGAAGTTTACAGCTAGATGAATTTACTTTTCATTCAGTGCTATTATAGGAATATAAAGTCAGAAACATCAGAGAATTTTCTCATATGAGAAAGGCTCCTTTGCAATGTTGGGGGAGAAATTCTTTGTATTCAAATAAATCTGATTTTCGCTGGTGTGGCACATTGAAAGGTTCTATAACTACTACAAAGTAGACTGGCATAATACCCACAAAAAGAAGGAACAAGACTCACTTCACTCTGTAGCTGTTTCTGCAGGGCTTGCCTATGAGTTTCAAATTCCTTGTGCTCCAGTGCCATAGCATGTTCTGCTTTCTGTAATTCTTTCTGAAAAACCAAAAGCTCAGGAGGTGGCTGAGTTATACCTAAGAAGGTTTAAGAAAAAAAAAAGAAAAACATTCCTAGTTATTATCAATCTTAAAATTGCTTATTTCACTTTTTAAAAAAGCAGTTCTTTAAAGAGGTTTAAATTTTCCTTTCTTTGTACTCATGCAAGTAATGTTCTACCACTTCTACTAAATGGCCTAAGAACAATCCTGATTCACAAATTTCAGAATAAAATCATTTGATTCATATTAATATAACTTTATTCCTCCAGGAGCCCTCTAAGTTAAAGAATTCTTTCAAATTCTTAAATTAACTCAATAGCCTATCTCTTCCCTCTACCACATGCAGATGATATTTTAGGAAAGAAGTCCCTATTTGTCACCAGTCAGTGCATGTCCCTGGTTTCACCCCATCTGAACAGCAGCCCATGGCAGTCAGGCTATAGAAATAAGGCTGATGGTACTCTCCATTTGGGTCACCCAAGAACCCCATTAATAAAATGTGCCTTTGTAGGGTAATTATAAAGGAGAGAGTAGTAGAAACAGAGCCACAATGTTAGTGCTCTATAAGGACTAGGAGACTTGGGAAAGGAACAAGTTTCCAGAGGTACAATGAGTAGGCACAGGCACAGAGGACTAATGGGAAGCCTCCAGCAGTGACTGTGAGTTCTCTTGCCTGAGAAGCACAGTATATAAGCAGTCCAGACTGCTAGACCTGGAGATCAAGGCTAAGAGTAGAAATAACTATAATTCAACCTCCTCTCCCGGCCTCGCTCCAAGTGCTTACTGGCTCAACCGAGGCAATTAGTCAGAGGGCTTGAACCCGGAAGTCACACACAGAGGCAGTTATTTAACAAATATTACTTAAAATGAAACTACTAATTATATAATAGCAAGCAAAAAGAAAGCAGCTCCAATGTAAGGATCTTAAAAGATTCTCCCAATGTAAGCTTTCCTTACAGATACGAAGTTGTTCTATAATCCCCACCTAATGTAAGTTACAGAAACAGAGAGATCAGAAAAAAAGACATACGGTCTAGGAGACGTAAGTTCTCATTCCTAGTCTCTTCCAGTTGCTGTTTAAGTAATTTATTTTGTGCCTGAAGCTCCACTTTCTCTTCTTTCAGTAATGGGTAATCACTCATCTCTTTCATCTTTTCATTCAGCAAGTGGTTTTGTTTTGACATTGCCAAAAACTGGGCTTTGACAGACTCTAGCTCCAGCTAAAATTGAAAAAGGAAAACTTACATCTGAATAACTTTCACAGCACTGCAAAGGTAAAGGCTGGAAGGCTGTCTGAATATAAGATCATAAATGAATGACAGTGACTACCAAACAGAGGTCAGGCCTTCTGCACTGGTGATAGGCCAGAGGAAGCTCAGAGTCTGTATCAATAGACCTCTGTCCTATGAAGTAATGAAAGAGTATAGAGTCAATTCTCAAATGGTAGCAATACATCAGCACAACTTAACAAGACATTTTTAAAACATGAACAGATAGCCGGGCGGTGGTGGTGCACGCCTGTAATCCCAGCACTCGGGAGGCAGAGGCAGGTGGATCTCTGTGAGTTCGAGACCAGCCTGGTCTACAAAGGGAGTTCCAGGACAGGCTCCAAAACCACAGAGAAACCCTGTCTCGATAAAACCAAAAAAAAAAAAAAAACATGAACAGATAAAAGGTGGAAACAATCTCTACTGCTGTGAGGTGCTTTCCTTTCCTTAGTCTTATGTGTCCCATATCTGGATATGAAAGCCTACACAAATCTCAAGGCTGCAAAGGTAAATTTTAACCTATAGTATCTACTTCAGTTTGGGTTTTCGTTGTTTGTTTTGTTTTAGACAGGTCACATTTAGCCCTGGCTGGCCTGAAACTCAGATCTGCCTGCCTCCTGGGTGCTAAGATCAAATGTGTACAGCACTACACCCAGCTACAATCTCCTTTAACTACTTAAAGTTTTAGTTTTGGACATTACATGACAAGCATACCACTAAAGATAGTATAGTATCAGTGGTATGTAAAAATTTTACTTTATCTAAAGACAGCCTGTAAAAGAATAATGTAGTGATAGAAAATTGTAATAGCTACCAATGAAAAAGAAGAGGCTAAGATTGAAGCTAATATATGCTCGCCATCTATTATGGGTAGTTCACCCAACTCACCCAAAATTCATGCATTGTTAGAAATATCGCCAAGATTACACTCACATAAAGGCATATGAGCAGTAACAGAGGGAGGTACTATTTGAGCAGCAGGACTCTTAGATACAAGTTCTTTTCCTATGTCCCTATGTGCCTTTGCTTGAAATTAGAGCCTACTGCATCAACTGAATCTATCACCTTCTTAGTCATAAAATAATCAGTTCAAACACATCAAAAAGGCCTATGGGGCTAGAGGGGTAGTTCAATGTTAAGAGCACAAACTGCTCTTCCAAAGGACAGGGGTTTGATACCTACACACGTACATGACAGCTAAGAACCCTCTGTAACTCCAGTTCCAGGGCACCTTATGTCCCTTTTCTGTCCTCCATAGGCACTATACACACAGGCAAAGCTCCAATGCAGAAAAATAAAAATAACTCTCCAAACATCCCTATGTTCTCTGTAAATAAAAATAGTATTAAACCCTTAACATGTCATTAAAAAAACTAAAAAAGGAGTTTTACAATTACCTCAACTTCTTTCATACGATTTACAGATTTAGTGAGGTCTTCCTTTTTTGAATTAATAAGTGTGAGTTCCTCTTGCAAATGAATTGTTTTTTCTAGGGAATAAAAAAGAACCAATTAGACAGTGATTTCCTACTGAACACAAAAAACACTTAATAATTCATGATCACTCTATGAGACCTAATAACTATTGCTGCATAGTCTAAAGCAACAAGTGTATAAGTCAAAATTTAGTGGGCAAATAAGAAATAAATCCCATTACCCAGTGAATGATGAGTTAACATGTGTCATGTATGTTCACATGCCAACACCTGGGAAGGGTATGGGATCTGCTAACGGCATCTACTTTCTTTAAAAAGCAAAGATCTGTAGTTTTCCTTCCTCTAACACAAGTCTATGCAGATAAATATCAAAAGAAAATTTCACAAGTCTAAGTACACAATAGTGTTATCCTACAAGAGATACATCTGCTTCTATAAGACATGAGCAAAAGGAGTCACATAGTTGGTATCTAGTTAATAGCAAGTAAGCAGTTCCAGTTTATTTCAAAAAATGTTTGAAATTTCCAAAGTTCATATTCTTTTCACAATTTCTCACAAATATCTTAAAATGTAAAATATCTGAAAATTAAAAAATTATTCAACTTTCATAGCCTCAGATCAATGTAAACTTGAGAGCTTAGGAAGTATAATGACATGTATGAAAAAAAACTATTAAACCTGGTCACAGAGGACAGAGAAAGTAAAATTTTCTATAAATGGGGCTGGAAAGATGACTCAGTGGTTAAGAGCAGTGGCTGCTCTTTTAGAAGACCTGGGCTCAATTCCCAGTACCCACATGGCAGCTAACAATCTGTATCAGCTCCAGGAGATCCAATGCTCTCTACTGGTCTCCACAAGCACCACATGCACATGGCACACAGACATATGTGCAGGCAAAACACCTATACACATAAAATAAATAAATAAATCTTAAAAAAAATCAATGAAGAGCCAGTGAAATGGACTGGTGGGTAAAAACACTTGCTGCTAAATCTGACAACCCAATTTCAATGTTAGAGACCCACGTGGTAGAAGGAAAAAAACCAAGTCCTATAAGTCCTCTGACCTTCACATGCACACCATAGCAATACATCCCCTCCCTCTGACAAGTAATATGTAAATAAGCATTCTGTAAAAAGTGAAAGCTGTATTTAAGAATATAAAACAGATGCAACTTAGAAGGATAATACCCTATATCAGATCTAAAATAAGCCAGCCACCCAAATCACCTTTATTCTTCCTTTCCTCTTCTAGTAGTTTATTTGTTCTAGCGATGTAGTCATCCTTTAGTTCCAGTTGGTATCTGAGAATCAGAACGACTGAAATGAGGTCCTTGTCATCTCCCTGAAAAAGATCACTAACCCTAAGGAGCTTATCTAAGGGTGCCAACATGGCTGAGGAGAAACTTCAAAAGTTCTAAGGCCGGGTAACTGAATTCTAAACATCAAATGTCCAGTAAAACCCTGCCTCTATCCTATAAATTTGGCCCCAAAACTTAATCACACAAAATGAAGGGCGTTATCATAGGGTTACTGAAAACAACTCCATTTCAACTGGCCTCAACTGGTCTCAACTGGTCTCAATTGGTACAGAGAGCATTAAAGGAAACAAAGCAAAGCTTAACTAGCACACAACAGATTTTACATCCCCAGAGATAGCAAGGCAGTCAGTCACTTGTAATCTGCCTGCACAATCTCCCCAACCTCAACCAGGATAAGAACTTGTGCTCTTAGAGTTTATGTGCAACTGAGATACTACTGGTATTTTATCCACATCAACAATAGCAAAAGGGATGTTTCCATGAAATTTTACTTATTTTCTTCAGTTGACACTAGTCAGAGATGGATGAAAAGAAAGACAAACCCTCCTGTGATGAACATCCTCCACCCCTACATTTGCTGAAACCAAAGACAAATATTAAAGGTTATTAGGCAGAGCATGTACAACTGCCACTGAGAAAAGCTGCCATACAATTGTCTTTGCTCTAGGATTCTATTCACCGGTATGTAAAATTAGGACTAGAGAAAAGCTAAGGTACCTGGGCATAATGACACACATATGCTATCACTGAACTTGGGAGCCTGGAGTCAGGAGAGTAAAGAATTTCGAGTCAACCTGGACTACATAGCAAAAAGCAGGAGAGAAGGAGGGTAGACCAAAGTAACCATAGCTGTCATATTTTCCCTCCCCTGTATCATCTTTTGCTTCATATAGTTCACTTTAGTTCCTTTTGATCCTGGATTTACAGTGTCTTGAGGGAATACAAAGCACATACATGTTCACAATCCAATTCTACCTTAGTAATTTGTAAACTGTTATTGATATGAACGTCTCAGTGGCAGCATGAGAAAGATGACTAAAGTGATTAGAATTCCAATTTTACAGCTAATCAGCTACACAAGCTAAGCAAGTCATATGGTACCCTAAACTTAAAGGGAAAAAGTATACAATATAATACATATTTACACATGTAAGGTTAAAGTAAATCACAAGCCTTCACAGCCAGAGAAGCTATGAATAAAAGCATTTGATGTAATTCTCTACATTGGATGCTTTAAAAACAATCTTAACTCAAGTATGCATGAAAAAGGTTTGAATTGTCATAGAAAATAGATTTGCTCAAACACTAAACTTTGACATGTAAATATTAGCTGTATATACATCATCTTTTGTTCACATTTTTACCAACTTAATTTAAACATATTACTTCTTTAAAAATGTCAAACAATTACTTTAAAAGTTCAGTTTTGAGCTTCTGATCATAGGTCTCCTCAATGTTCTTCAGATTCTGTTCCCGTCTCTGAAGTGCCTCAGCTTCACTTTTATATTTTTCTTCTTGGAGCTTCTGGGTCCTGAGATGAATAAAAAACATATAAAACAAACAAAGTACAATATCTGATGTAATAAATTTGAAGAAAAATGTCTGCATGACAACAGACTGAAATATATGTAACTGTACTAATAGGAAGTGAAAAAGACAGAAGTCTTCCTATATTTTACAAACTGACCTAGTTTACAATATATCAGAACTAGGGAGGGAGCAGGATAGGGGTCTCTGGCTTAAAGCAGCAGGAAGGAATCAAGCCAAAGTACTTCCTTATAGGAGATAATTAACACTTAAAAACTGGTAGGAGGCCCAGCACTTGGGAGGCAGAGGCAGGCGGATCTCTATGAGTTCGAGACCAGCCTGGTCTACAAGAGCTAGTTCCAGGACAGGCTCCAAAACCACAGAGAAACCCTGTCTCGAAAAACAAAAA
>NC_022026.1:43207934-43209135 GCF_000317375.1 Microtus ochrogaster | reverse complement strand
AAAAAAAAAAAAACTGGTAGGAGGGCAGTGTAAAGGCACTTGTTGCCAAGCCTGAGTTCAATACCCAGGATCCACATCTTCATGGTCGAAGGAAAGAACTGACTCATCTTAAGTTGTCCTCTAACCTCTATGTGTGCACTGCTGTGCTGCACATTCACCCAGTCACACACCAATAAACAGATTAATTTTAAAATTAAATACACACACAAAAAACAAGCAAACTGGTTGCACCATTACCATAGTGCCCCATGCCTATAATCTCAGCACTAGATAGCAGGAGAAGGATCATTTCAAGTTCAAGGCCAGCCTGGTCTACATAGTGAGTTTCATGTTGGCCAGGTTTTAAAAAAGTGAGACTATATCTCAAACTAAAGCCTAGTTATAGATGGCAAATGGTCATAATTCAGAGGTGAAGAAGGATATTATAAAAGCACAAACAAAAGTTATCTTATATACATAACTTTTTATAATACTTATTACAACTGTTGTATCTATTTCACTAGCCCATAGATACTCAAGGTAGAAGATAAGCTTTCAACATTTAATAATCCATTGATTAAATATGAAGAGAGAAGATGGAAGAAGGGATTTAAGGAGGGAGGGAGGGAAGGAAGGATCATATCCTTGCTATACGTTGACTCAACAAGTTCCTCCTAGTGAGGTTAGATGAGCAGTACTGGCAGTTCTCCACTTTCCAGAGTGCTGCAGAGAACAAGCCATTCTGAAAAGCACTACCCAAAGCTCATTGGTCTAAGAACTGGGTATAAACTCTATGTATCAGCACCAGCACCCTCTGCTGGCTAACCTGGAAAGGCATGCACCAGCAAGTACACTTAATTTAGCCGAATGCTTAGGAGGGCAGAGCAGGAGTGAAGGTAAAAAAGTTAGGTAAAGAAGAAATCAAATGAACTGAGACAGTGACAAGTTCTTTAATGCACTACCTATTGAGTGCTAACAGTTGATTCTTTTTTTTTTGTTACCTTGCATTACAATTTGTTTTTTTTCTTTTTTTTAATTCTTTTTTTTATTGAGAAAAGGAAAAAAAACAAGTTTCCACCTCCTCCCAGCCTCCCATTTCCCTCCCCCTCCTCCTCCCACCCTTCTCCCCCTTCCCCCCACTCCTCTCCCCTCCCTCTCCAGTCCAATGGGCAGTCAGGGTTCCCTGCCCTGTGGTAAGTCCTAGGTCCTCCCCCCTCCGTCC